>NW_005187408.1:5653103-5654549 GCF_000239375.1 Pundamilia nyererei
GTGACGTTTCATCACCTGGGATGTCTAGCAGAGTCCCTGCACCACGTTTGTATCTACATCTTAAATAGATATGCAACTTTTATCCCTCAGAAACAAACACAATGTGCAGCTTGAACACAGTCAGTTTCATGTGCTCGCGCATGCATTTGGCACAAAACAGGAAGAAGGATCTTAGAGTAGTTTCGGTAAATGAAAAGAGTTTATTTAATTTATTTATTTTAATCAACTTTATTGTAGCACTAAAGGTGTAATATAATACTGTTTTGTCAAGCTGCGGGGACACACTGGTTCACTATAAAGATAGTTTTTGCTATAATCTCGTAACACATGGATTCATATTCCCAATTGCTTCTGATTACATTTAACTGTGCCCTTAAAATCTTTAGACCCATTTTTACCATCTCATATTCAGACGTGTTCCTCCTCTGTGTAACCTCTCTGGCTTCAGTTATTGGACATGCAGCTTTTAATAGTTTGAGAAGTATATTAATTCACTGACGTTCTTTACACTTCTTTTTTATCTGCCTCAGATGAAATGTTTGGATATTAAATTAAGCATGGCAGGTGAACAGTGAAGCACGGGATCAAATAACATTTCCTGACACAAACCTCTCAGTCGTTTCCATTCCTCGCTGAGAGCCATTTTTAAATTGGTGCTGATAGATAGCCATTACTTCTTTGCAACACCTGCAGGCTTTCTCCCTGCTCCTGGCTCTGTGACCCAGCAAGTTAATGTTACCCTGACTGATATGTGCTAATATCCAATCACTGTCAGCTCCACTGGAGCAAAATA
The DNA here is from genome assembly GCF_000239375.1 of Pundamilia nyererei. Taxonomy (NCBI): domain Eukaryota; kingdom Metazoa; phylum Chordata; class Actinopteri; order Cichliformes; family Cichlidae; genus Pundamilia; species Pundamilia nyererei. Next base: position 5,653,897 of record NW_005187408.1, read on the forward strand.
TGGCTGATGGGGCTTTTACTGTTACAAATCCATTTACACTAACTGATGTTCCTCACAGACAGACAGACAGACAGACAGAGAGATAGACAGATAGATTTGATTTAACCATTAACATAACATAGAGTCATAAAATGGTATGTATAAGGATGTAGCTTCTGGGTTTGAGGCCTTAAACCTACATCATCTGGTTATAAAATAATTGGTTAATTATTAGAGACAAAAAGGATGTAAAGCAGACTTTAAACAGTTTTTTAAAATTTTGTTTTTAGGATATAAATAGCGTGACAAAAATAGCTCAGGGAAGACTGTAAACATCTCAAAATGTCACTGTTGTTCTTTGAGGGCTGCTTCTGTCTTATTAAGATGTTTTTAAACTCGCCTGTGGTTTGGCTTTAGGTTAAAACCTGGCCTCTTGTTCTGATTATTTGTATAATGTACACCTGTTTTATCTACACAAATGAATCAAAATATGGTAACAAATTATTAAAAACATGGGAATTATTTTATCTTCTGCACTTTTATTGTCAGATTTTGCACTCTGTGTAGTAAAATGTGACCTCGAAATATCTTTATGTTTCATCTACACCCACTCCTGAGCGTCACAGCTAAGCAAAGAGAGACCTGAGCTTTGTGCAGTGGTTAAAAAATGTAAT
>NW_005187408.1:5656697-5692414 GCF_000239375.1 Pundamilia nyererei
GAATCCGACTCATCTCTCTCTCATTTTGTGTTAAAAAGCTGTCTTTTCTATTCTTTAATCTTCGGTCGGTGCATTAAGGAGCCATGTTTATCAAAAAGCCCACACTGACAAACGCAGCCGCTGTCCATATTTAGTAACAGACTTTTGTGTTTCAGTAAAATTTCTGGGAGCTTATTAAACCCAAAGCGTACTCCTCTTATCAGCCTTAAAACACAAGGATTCAGCATTACACTTATGTCATGTGTTACATTTAGAGATCTGGGTCTCTGCTGTTTTTGTTCCCACCACTCACCAACACACACTGGATTAAAGTGAGAATATTACCTATTAGTTTCTCATTCAAATAACATCATAAAACTGTAACTAAACTATTTTTTTTATTATTTTGATTTCATCAGTCTCTTATATTAGCAGAGTTTTTCCCTGAGTTTTTGCAGTGAATTTTGCAGGATTTCCTTTTGGGATTTCAGGATTTCAGTCATCATTTTGGGAATAAATATCTTTCGAAGTGAAATCCAGTGCAGTGCTAACACAGACAGGTCGACTTCAATTCACACTGTCATTCATATCTATGGCCGAGTCACCACCTAACCTAACAGGCATTTCTTTGGACAGTTGGAGGAAACTCATCCCACCTCTAGTACATTTTTGATACCACAACATCAAAAGTAGGAGGGAGACCCAAAAAAGACAATATTCTGCTGCCAGTTTTTAAACGTTTCTTTCCCAAATCAGCTTTTCTGTATTGGAGTTCACTAATAAAAATTATCTAGCTTCAAGTAGAACAGATTGAAACTGCTCCCACCAGAAAAAGTGGGGTTTTTTTGTTGTTGTTGTGGATTTAAACCCACCTCCTTCCTTCCAAAAAGCAAGTTTTTTTTCCAGTTCATGTTTTTTTGCTAAATTGTGTTGTGTTCTTTTGTGGCAGCGATACCAGGGACACAAACTAAAGGCAACCATGGAAAAATCACGTTACCTTTGCTGTCATGGTGGGGGGATTTCCCTGAGCGCTTGTGATAAAAAAGCTTGTTTACTGACATGCCTGGTGGAGAAATCACAAGCTTTGCTTGTTGTGAGCTTCTTGTGCTCTCACAGCTTTACACCTGAGCTGCAGCTGACATTTGAGTGGCAGCGTTAGCGCTTTGTCAGAAAAGCTGTGGAATTTATTTAAAGTCCGAAGTTCTGAGTTAGGTAAAAAGTATATATGTAACAAGCAGGGAGGTCGGTGGCTGCAGTCATTGAATATATGAATATCTGGAAACCTATTACAAAGACAAACAGCTAGAGAGAAAAAATGTGTACATGAAATAGAAAGCTTGATGGTATTACCCGCTGATAACAACGACAAAGAGTGAATGCAAATAGGCAAATAAAGAGAGAGGGAAATAGTTTGAGGTAAAGTCCTCTCGAGGGATACAAATGGTAAATGGCCTGTATTTATATAGCGCTTTTCTAGTCCCTAAGGACCCCAAAGGGCATACATTTACATATCCAGTCATCCACCCATTCACACACTGGTGATAGCAAGCTACATTGTAGCCACAGCCACCCTGGGGCGCACTGACAGAGGCGAGACTGCCGGACACTGGCGCCACCGGGCCCTCTGAGCACCACCAGTAGGCAACGGGTGAAGTGTCTTGCCCAAGGACACAACGACCGAGACTGTCCAAGCCGGGGCTCGAACCAGCAACCTTCCGATTGCAAGGCAAACTCCCAACTTTTGAGCCACGATCGCCGTGTCTGGAATAAATCTCTTTAATCTTCAAACTCTAAGCGTATTGTAAATATTATTTACAATAGTCACATATTACATACGGTAAATATTATAGATGTTGCGCATGTCAGCATCTGGATGTGCTGCGTCATGCTGGGCATCATGATTAGCTAGCGTGACTTTAACCAAAAAAGACAACCAGGACTGAGCCGCATCATTTTCCATCTAAATATCAATCTGACGTCAAAAGCAACACCAAATGCCAAAATGCATCAATTAGTGCTGAGAAGCAGTCCGAAATATCCCAGCACTTAAATTTGTAACAATCTACTGGCTCGTCAAAAATTCGATTAGAGAAAATTGCGAGCTACTAGACTGTGGCTATTAGAGATCAAATAAGTAGGAGATTTCTTTGTGTCCCAGCGCTTATTGAGTTTGCAGTTTGGCAAAGACAAATACCCAATAAAGAAAAATCAATATCAAAGAGACGAAAATAATCTAATAAATCTTTGCCCTCACTTGAGTCATAATTGATTCGAGGGCATCTGTAGCCTTTGTGTGAGCTTTATTAAATACGCTCATGTAAATGTACTCTTTTTTTTATGGAAATGACAGAGGACAAAAAGGAAATTAAACAAATTAGCATCAGAAATGATGATAAATTCGATATTATCCTTCATACTTGAGGGACGAGTGAGATAAGTTCATTCATAAATGGCATTTGAAGATGCTCCTCATAGAGACATGACCATTGTGGTGACTATGCTCCAGCTCTCAGAGGGCTCTCCGTTTCTCTGCAAATGGCTCAACCATGTGACCAGACAGCAGATCTCCACTTATGCAGCCTGACAGCATCCTGACAAAACATTAGTCCTGCATGAGAATTCACAGATTAAGCTGTTAGTCAGCGTAATGGGACTCTCAGAGTCCGCCGGTATCGCCTCTTATTATTATTGTGAATTGTGTCCATGCAATGAAAAAACAAACAGCAATCATGGGTGACTTTACTGGTGTGTTTCTGCTGAAACTGTTAACATGCTAAATAAAGTGAAGAGTCCTTTGAAATCAATTTTCTAGCTTTTGTTTCTGTACTTGAAGGTGGTTGAATTAAAATTTTGCTTTTTCTCCCCCTCTTTTCTTTTAGAGTGGGATTTGTTTGGATTATTGTCAATTTTTTACCATATTTAGCACTTTTTGTTAAACCATATTTGAAAACATCTCTTATCAAGTAGTGGGTGCTGACAGACAGCCTATTTTCCAACTCTTTTGGGACATTGGTATATAGATTTCTTTCTGTAATCTAAGCGATCCATATAAACACAACATTTGTTCAACGGCTCTATGCTTCAAAGTTTTATTTGTGAAATGGTCTCGAGTATAGGTCAGGTCACGCTGCTTCTTGGCGATTTTCTGCTTTGCCGTTCAGCAATACCCTGGAGTAAATCTTGTGGAAAGACCGAATCCCTTCCACCCAGACTATAAATGAACATGAGTCCATGTGCCTATACGATTACTTCAAGTCAGCTTTAGTCAGTGTATTCATTCAGGATTCTCTGGAGGATTTAGCTCGTGCCGTTCGCTTCAAAAATTGTCTGAAAAGTTGTGTGGTGACAGATGAGGAATGTGGAAGATGTTGATTTAATGAGCCTGATGTTGTGTGTGTGTGTTTACTTACGCATCCATGAAGGTGTGTTTGGCAAATTGGGAAATTGATTTATGGTAAAATAAGACTCGAGCATCTGAGCATGATGCGTAAATGCAGTCACAGAAGAGGTATTCAGTCACATGACCGCTCTGAGCTGAGCGGTGTTTATGCTGTAGAAACAACCTCCTGCTGCACATTCTTTCATTAGCATCTCACTGCCTGATATCATTTGGTTATAAGCGGCTTTGTTTATATGCACAGAGCAGCTTGTCTGTCGGTCACATTAAAATTAAGGTCTTTTAGTGGTTAAGCTGTTTACATGAACCGTTGATGCCCCATGAATGAATAAACCATGAACAAATTTCACAAATAAACCAAATGACAGAGTTTCTGCTGCAGAGTGAGAGAAATAGTAACTAAACATCCTTAAAATAACGTGGCTCAATATTTTTTGTGACCATCTAAAGAAGTCTCTATAGGAAATCCACAAAAAAGAAGAAAAAATAAACTCAATCAGAAATATTAGAAGTGAAAGTTCAGTTCCATACAAATCAATAGAAATCAGGTTATGGAAAGCAGATAATATCGGTCACAGATTTGTGTGATTCTCTTTTATTGCATACTTCATTTCAAAGTCAGGAGGTTTAAAAAACAAAAGAAAAGCTATAATGAAAAAAAAAGAAATAGAAAAGAACAGAAAACTCAAAATATCACCCTGTGACAGACTGCGACCTGGCCAGGGTGTACCCCGCTTTTTGCTCTATGGTAGCTGGGATTTCTCAAGAAATTGTGTTTTTTCTAGGAGTGATTTATACCAGTTTTGAAAGAAAGTCTCACACCATCCAGTCAACGCTCTCTGTCAATATATTATGGAATTATGTTGTAATTAAATTAATCTGGTGAGGTGCAAAATGTTGAGACGTGCAGTATGAATCACTCAGAAGGTTCCAGCAGAATCATTCATTTATTGTTTTTTGCCTACGTATATCATCTTACAATAGAGCCAACCTGATATATCAGCATGGTCAATATCGGGCAATATATCAGTACCAGCATTTACAACAGAATTAAAAACATCAAGAAGAAATAGAAACACCCTTCAACCATATTATGAGTCCGGAGTGCTGTTTCATAGTTTACCCACCAGAGGGCACTCTGCAACCTTACTGTCACCAACACCAACAACCAGCTGATTTTAGCTGACAGATGATACACAAGTAAGATATACAATTTGTAACAATTTTTTGCAAAAAGATTATTATTATTATTAAAATGTAATCTGATATTATTATAACTCATAATTAACAAATCAGGAAAATCTGAAAGAAAACATAACCCTCAATCTATATATAATATCTATAGTAGACCTATCATGATTAACATTTTTAATTATTTTTATTCATATTATCATCAGATGTTAAACAATAGGCTGTTAGAGTAAATTTTAAGCAGTATGTTGTGGGCATGGTAGTATTATCTGGTGCATGCATTCTTGCCTGGATCATTATGTGGGGTTAGATGAATGGCAAGATACGGATCAGTCAATATCTGTAACAGCAGAGTGCCTTTCTGCAGGCTCAGGTAAAGTACAAGTCAATAGCGGCTCACATTAGCAGGAAAGACTTTTTGTGGCACTTTGCAGAGTTTGGTTTTTTTGCCGTTGTTTGCTGTTTGCAGTGACCTGTTGGGTCACTGACAATGTCACAACGTGTCCAATTTGAACCTAATGGGTGGCAGGCAGAGGAAATGTAACGCTTGGGTGGCTGTGACCTCTTTGGTTCTTCTCCGTCTCCAGGTAACCTTTCGAAAACCTGTACAGAAGATGGCTGGACCGAGATGCATCCTATTGACATTGCTGTGAGCTGTGGATACAATCTCAACAGCACTAGCGATGATGTGAGTAGACTGACACAGTCTCATAGTGAATGACCAGAGCTGCACAGCGGGAAATGGTGTCCAGAGCCAGCAGTCAGGAAGAATTGAATGAGAAGCTCTTTTCTTTGCTCTGTGGGTGGGTGTTATTGGCTGTATTGGGGAAATTACTGTATTGATTGGTTGCCACTGTGTACCTCATATACGCTTTTGTTCACTCCTATGTATTGAGTTGTCTCAAGTGACTGAGTCTACAGAATATATAGAATGAAGCTGTCAAAGAATACTGTTTATATTTTCATGTACAGGCTTTTTATTATTGTTGGACTAAATGTCAATATAATATAGAAATGTACAGAAATGTCAGGAAACAGCAAGATGAGGAAATTAATGAACAGCTGTTTGTTAGACAGCATTTTAAGAAATTTTCTTATAAAGCAAAAGTTAGCAGGAACACAGCAACATGCCCAACTAACTTAACAGCTTAATGCAGTATGTTCCTTAGTATAGTCAATATACAGAGGAAGGTGCATTAAATTCACTGATTCATAACTGTGAAGTGCTGCGTTAGAACGCGAGATACTTTGACTAGTTCAATATAAAGTGTGGAAGTAGATAACCTGCTAGTCTTTACAACGCTAAAGATAGCATTACTTAGCATTACTGCATTGCTAAAGCGTACTTATTTCTACATACTGTATTTACATAGTCGCTAACTTAAAATTGTAATCTGATGCATGCAGATTACACAGGTCTGCAAAAAAAGTTTTCCAGCTGCATGGGATAATTTTGGGTAAATCTGATGTTTTTTAGGTACTGAATCTAAAAATGATCTCCATTTCCCTCACAGTTTTTCTTTTTTACAAAACAGGAGGAGTTTACATTTAAAAAAAAAAAAGCACAACAGCAATGAAAAAATAAATATTTTATTACAATTAACTATGCATAATTTTTCGGAGATTCCTTACCTTTTGCTATGAACAAAATAAACCTGTTGGGACATGATCATATGAGCTCCTCACACTGCCAAACCCACCGTGCACTCCCCCTCCTACTGACCCCTCAATCCCTTGCATTTTCTATTTGTATTTCTCTTGAGTCTCGCTCTTAGAAATATTCAATTAATGTGAGAAATCATTAGTGGATACGATTTTTTGACTCAAGTATAGGATACCAGATTTCAGTTTAAAAGGGGAAATGAAACTAAAAACATGAGTTTTGCTAGAAAACCTGATGTGATGGAATTTTTAAAATGTTTTTCCCGGTTTCAGTAAAAATCCTAAGCAGTTTTTTGGTTGCAGACCTGTGTTATTTAAGAGGAATACATGTTTGTGTACAGATTCAACAAAGAGTAACAATGTGTTCTGATAAATGTATATTTTAACTGTAAAGATAACCAGAGTAGCTGTACCCTGTGCTAGTCATACATTGGGAGAAAGATGGGATTAGAAAGTAAATCTATGGTTATAAGGTAATTTGGTTTGATGCTGTAACAAAAACATTCGTATTGTAATTAAAATACGAATGTCTTTGAAACACAGTTGACATAATTGACACAGACAGGTCAGTAATAACTCCCGCCTCCGTTATCAGGCATTATGAGTCATTAGAAGTTATTCAGAATCCTTCCAGGAGTAGGACCAGAATAAATAAATCAAATGCTGCTCTTATTTAGTTCAGTTTTACTGCAGCCAGAGCTAATCTTGTCCGTGTTGACGAAGGTGGAGCAGAGTGAAGAGTGGATGTGCACTGCAGGGTGGTAAAAGCTTTCTTGGTGGGCACTTTGCTCTCTGAGTCAAAGAGGCGGCCTCATTAGTATGCCACATAGGAAGTCAGGAGGGACCTGGCCCGGTGAAGTACTCTAAAAGGAATTTGATGTCCATCTTACTGCAAACATGATATGTGTGAGTGTGCCAGAGGATGCAGGAGATCTTAATTTAATTTCCATCAAGCGCACAACATACAGTGGCATGGCAGTAACATAGCGAAGCTTCTCTGAAAGGATCCAGAAATTCAGGATGCTGTTACAGTATATCGCATGACTGGACTGATCCAGTATTTGGTAAGAGAGAGACACAAATCCGTGGTTCAAGAGCTCTTCAGTTACAACACTTAAAAATGACAGGAGTGGAGCCTAGATGCTTAACAACAATAATAAAAGATGTCTCTAAGCCAAAAATTGAAAAAAATCAATGTTTTGAATGGTTAAATCAACTAACACAAGTGATGTCACTGTTTGAGTGTGTAAACATGCACCGGCTGTTTCCTTTTCTTTGATTTGTTCTCTGTTTTTATGTTTCTTTGTGCAGGGAAAGTTTTTTTGGCAAGTGAAGATCGGCTACACCATCGGCCACAGCGTCTCGCTCGTCTCGCTTACTACCGCTATTGTGATCCTCTGCATCTTCAGGTATGTAGATGCACAATAGCTCAGCTGTTTTATATTAAGTACTTATGTGCTATTTAATTGCACTCACTGTGAATTTCATTCCATCTGGATTAACTTCTTTTTATGTGGTCAGCTGTTTAGAAAAACGATGAACGGAACAAAAAGCGAGACTTTTGTGAAGAACATCAGTACGTGCTATTATCTACAAAGCACGCTGACAGTGGCATTATGCCTGCCGGCTGATGTGACATGAACATTGTGACAAATTGCACATTTCTGTGTCACGCGTCAAACACTTTTCACTGGAATTTGATCGTCTCTGATCACTGCAGCTTCACACCCGAGTATAATAGCAGGCTTAAACCAAGATGAAAGATACAAATAGCTTCCAAATGAAATAAACTGTCACTCAAACTCTGCTATCTTTTGATGGCGCATGCAGCACTTTGAAGGTTAGACGTTTGAAGTATTGCAAGATAAAAAAAGGACCGGCATTTTTGCTTGATAAGCCAGGGAACGATTGTAACCTCCTCAAGTGCAATTACAGTTCTGAGGAAGAATAAGAAGCCAGCTTTAAATTGCAACATCTTCACCCTAAAAGATAATGAATGGACATTTCAAGAGTGACTCGCATAATACCGCACATTCCTTTTTTTGGAAAAACTGCTGTATGCAATTTGTCTGCCTGAGTAGGACGCGAAGTGAACTTTTCTCGCTGAATGCTGCAAAGAAATAACTTTTGTGTACAAAGACTGTATGTGTAAATGGGTGGGCCACATTCGAGCACTTCTTCTTCCTGTGTGCTTCTGAATTTTATTTTTGGTCACATTTTTCTTTTTGAGTCTTTTGCCGATCATGTCACCGGAAAGTGCCTTATTGAATTAGTTGCTGATAAGAGGCACTTTTCATGCTTTCTGCAAAGACAAGCAATAGGTGTGTCCACCTGAGAGTTTTGCTCACCGTCACGCACCCAAAGTCACAAGGCCGGCCATGGTCAGGGAGATAAAAGGTGTGAAGGTGTGAAATCAAAACAACCCACAGATTTGAGCCAGAAAGAGCGTTATGACCGTGGGGTATTATGAGCAGTATTAGTGCTATATGGTTCACTACACACATTTCTAAAAGGCAACATATGCAGGAACCCCAACACATTAAAAGTAGATTGGATGAACAGTTGTTGAACTCATACAGACATTAAAAGTCAGGTTTACAGTTTCTAGAGTCAGATGTGAGACCATCTGTCTGACACTAAAGGCTGACCGAAACTGAATAAAGAAGAACTAGAAGAAAGTAGAAGTAGAAGAAAAATAGGGATTTAAATGAAATAGCAGTTGCTGTTTGATGTGAGTATAAAATCTGGGTAACATTGGTATCATGGCAATTTACTCTCCTGGGAATGAGGTACGGTTAAATGAAACTGTTATGATGTCCAATGGAACATTAACTGACTGGGCACGTGCTGTACTCCAGGCGAATATTCACCTGCCCAGACAACAACCATTTCTGACTTAAAAAAGTGATTGAAGCTATTAGGAACCTGTTTTCCCCAATTACCTCTAAAGTATGATAATGTAGTCAGCAGAAGAAGTGTTAAAAGAACTGATGTTTTAGGACTACTTGCTTCTACTACTGTAACTTCTTGGAAATCCACCTCTCCTGCCTATTTTCAAAGGTGTGTGAAGAACCATAAAAACCATTTATTGTGCTCTAAAACTGATCCACCCACACAGTGAAAGGGAACTAAGAAACTTAATTATGATTTAACTGTCTGTGAATTGCTGTCATTTTAAGCTATTAACTCTGAGGACATTGTGTAATTAGCATGCAGGGCCTCTTTATTGAATTCTCCGCGTGTCTTGTCGCTTTGTCTTGATCTGTTTTCTTGTATCTCTCATTCTGTGTGTCCTAGGAAACTCCACTGCACAAGGAACTACATCCACATGCATCTATTTGTTTCATTTATCCTGAAGGCCATCGCTGTCTTCATCAAAGATGTGGTTCTCTACGAGGTCGGGGAGGTGGACAACTGCTCCTCGGGCTCTGTGAGTTAATGCTGCTTGTTAATGATTGCTCTCCTAGAACTTCAGATAACTCAGCAAGACTTCAATACAGTCAGTATTGCAGTACATTCAGTACAGTATTAGTACAGTATTGTAGCATCACTGATCATTATTGATAATTACTGACATTTTAAGTTCTCATATCATAGCTGATGAATAACTTAAAAGTTTTGAAAACGGCTTGTGTCAATTTTCAGTTTCAATCTCACAACAAAAGCCACATATTAGCCAAGTATGTTAATATTAAAATAGTAATAAAAACATGGACTTACAGCCCACAGTCTTTAATTGTTGTCCTTTGGCTTTCAACCATCACCCCTTCACAATGAGCCACAGTCCAAAGCCCCGTCAGGTGTGTGGCCAATAAACATGAGGTTCATGTTACAGAATTTAGCCACACAATGAGCAGAGGCTCACTCTATTTGTTAGTGAGCTTTGTGGTCGGCTGCACTACGTTAATGGACTCGCTGGGTTGACAGGAGCCAGCTGCTATCATGGCACATTTGAAAGAGACATTATAGAGACGGGTCTGGTGCTGCGGTGCTCATCGTGACCCCAACATTAGTTCCATTACAGCTGTTAGCATTGCTTCTGCTGTGTTTATCTGTATGTGTGCAGGTGTTCTGCATGCTCCATTCATTATCTCTTCTCATACAGCTGGATGTTTGCCATAGTTATTAAACACCCGATTAATTCAAAGCATATTTAAAAAATGCATTTTTTAAGGTACGAGCATGGATCCGTGTCTAAGCTTCCTGTCATTCCCTGATTTTCCAGTGGCATAATATCTCACAATTTACCCTCCTTTAGCGACTAACGGCAGGCTTTTTAAAACTCAGCTCCAGCAATCAATTTGTACTGATTTGCACATATTAAACTAAGCAGCAAGGCTTAGGCAGCCCATCTGGGTCCGTTTTCTTCCCCCTCAACATGCCAAGTGGGAATCAATTTATATGGGTTACAAAATTCCTGTCAGCCCAGTAACAGCTGCTTCAATGAGCTGTCCCAAACTTTAACTCCATGCACAAGGACTAAAACAGAACAAGACATTTCTGGATTATGTGAATATTTTCAATACAGCGCATGTTTTTGGAGAAGCTAGAAGCAAGACATTTCATACATAAAGACTTCTGTCTACTCAGACGGGTTGCTCGTTTTGTCTATATTCTGCCTGTGTAGAACATAGACTGCATACAAAAGATTGCCAAGGCCACTGAAAACAGAAAAAAAGAAATCACTCACCCATACTGGAGACTTTTTAGACAGGCTGCAACATATTTTTGGTATTAAAAGTGCTGCAAACAAAGTCAAGAGACCCAGTTCTTGGATTTAAATTAACTGAGTTGATGACTAGCAGAGAGCCACCAGCACAATGTCAGCCTCGAATGCTAGTTTCTTTAAGTCTCCTAGTCATTAAAAATCCTCACGTTCAAGCCAGATTCAGATATTATCAGATAGCCATAGATTATCATGTTTATTTAGCTTTCAAAACCTATTTCCCATTGAAAATATGTTTTCTTTAAGATTCTGTGCAATATAGATTTCACCTGGGCTGTTTAATCTATAATAATGTATCATGTGTATAAAATCTAAATATAGAAACTGCAGCTATAAAAAAAAATGCGATGGGTAAATATTGCAATATCTCCATCTAAAATGTACTACAGTAGAAAGTGGCTATAACAAAAAACGTGTCGTGATTGCATTTTGCATTTTAGATTTTTTGCACAAGAGGTAGGTTCTGTCCAACTACACATCATGATTTGTTTGTTCTTCTTTCAACTCAATTGTCGTGACAAAGACCTGACAGCTTTTTCTGATTTTCTTTTCTTTATTGTGACTTTATTGTCTTCTTTACTGTCCACTTTTCTCTACCCATAATGCCCTTCAGCCCAGCCCTTCCTATTGTGTTGCTGTACTCCAGCTGCTAAAGTGCTCAATGCATTCACTCTTACGGAGTCTTTTTAAAGGAGCACAGTTTATTGATTTTTCTTATCCGTGTGATGTCTTCTGTGTAGGATCTCCGCGTTGCTCACTCTAAAGCTGCTTGTACAACCTTGTAGATCTGACCAGCAGAGTGAATTTAGAAACACTGCAGGCAAAATCAGCCTTTTTATACATGTCATTGTGTAACAATGTCAATAGCAGCCTGCCTCCCCAGCATTCAGCATCGGCAAGCTCAATTTTGAATGAACTCATCCACCCTCACGCAAACGTTGTTCAGCCAACCAAAAGAGATCTTATTGTGTTTTCCTGTGTTATGGAAATCTTGTGAATGCAGACTCAGATGTCTTACACAGAAACATTTTATTCAGCTATCATAATATCAAGCAGAATAAGCACGCCCAAACAGGCTGTGAAGGTGTATTGTTTCCCAGCGAAGAAGCTTATTCCCTATCAGGGCATCTACTACTACTACTCATAAATCTACTAATTCAGCACACTTGCCAGTTCAGTCACACTCAGCTTCGGCTAATCTCAGAAGCTATGGGTCATTTTGTTCTTTGGAAAAACATTCTTTAAATCCAATCTTTCGTAAATGCTTCATGAGTGCTTCAGTGTTAATCCTGCTCACTTCCTGCATTATATTTCGGAACATTTCTGCACTTTGGCAGCTTTGCTTTCACTGAATGAGGCAGAGAGCTTATAAAGTGCAGGCTGAATAGGACACAGATTTGCACTACCTTTAAAGCCATTATTTACAAAAGTTTCATAAGTAGTAACTCACTTATTTAGTGCAATATGTCCATGGAATTTATTGATAATAAAAGAAGCATTTGAGTGAATCTCTGCTTCCAAGTTATTAATAAGGGCACAAGAAAAACTAATTGTCATTCTACTGCAGTCATAGGATTCATATTGATATATAAGAACACAGATATATACCTGCTTTCACCAACAGGAAACAAACAACTCCAATTTATTCTTTCATTTTCTAAATGCAGTTTTTGGCCACAACTGGGAATAAATTTCACCGTATCATCTTCAACATAAGGTTGTCCCTGTTAACTAGATCATTGTATGATTCATGCTTTTGTGTCCATTGCCAGGTTGGCTGCAAAGCAGTGATTGTGTTTTTCCAGTACTGTATAATGGCCAGTTTCTTCTGGCTGCTGGTGGAAGGCCTTTATCTGCATGCATTGTTGGCCGTTTCCTTCTTCTCCGAGAGGAAGTACTTCTGGGCTTATATTCTGATCGGCTGGGGTGAGAAAGTCTTGTTTCTTGTTCTATTAGCGAGACCTTATAGAGTGTCAGCAGTACATGAACTACATGTCGAGAACCTTACAGCTGGAATCCACAGTAACTTTTGTCGTATACTTTTTTTTGCCCCCAGGCGGTCCAGCAATTTTCATCACAGCTTGGAGCATCTCTAAAGCCAACTATAATGATGTGGGGTGAGAGACTAAGGAAGTGCTAGACCAGAATCGAGCAGAAAATACTCTTTTGTGTTGTTTTGTTTTTGTTTTGTTTTTTTTTGGGGGGGGGGTTGCTTTGTTTTGCTACATCTTATACATTAAAACTCTTTCATGTCTTACCAGGTGCTGGGATATAATAGAAAACACCGATGTGTTCTGGTGGATCATTAAAACTCCTATTTTGGCATCAATTCTGGTAAGTTCATGAGCTTTAAAAACATTTTCATGGTTTACATCAGCACTAACCAGCTTGAGCTAGCTCTTTCAAAGTAAATGGCACTAAGAGTGGAAAAGTTGTCTTCATTCGTCTATTCTGACACAAAGACTGAAACCTATCTCTAGTTAAGCTGCACACAATCCAAGATATATACAGATGTAGTGGTAAAAGTATTCTCTTGCTATCCAAATCATTGAATTCAGGTGTTCCAATCACTTCCATGGCCACAAGTGTATAAAAGATCTAGTCATGCAGACTGCTTGTACAAACATTTAGGAAAGAATGGGATGCTCTCAGGAGCTTTGTGAATTCCAGCGTGGTACTGTAATAGGATGCCACCTGTGCAACAAGTCCAGTTGTGAAATCCCCTCATTACTAAATATTCCACAGTCAACTGTTAGTGGTACTATAACAAAGCCATGAAGTGGTAGGCCACGTACAAATCACAGAGCGGTGAACTGTGCACCTCAGTTCACAGAACTCGCCAACTACAGATATCCAAACTTCATGTGACCTTCCGATTATCTCAGGAACGGTGCATAAAGAGCTTGATGGAATGGGTTTCCATGACAGAGCTGCTGCATCCAAGCCTTACATCACACAGTGCAAAACAGTGTTGTATGCAGTAGTGTAAAGCACGCTGCCACTAAACTCTAGAGCAGTGGAGATGTGTTCTCTGGAGTGACAAATCAGGCTTCTCTGTTTGGGCAATCTGATAGATGAATATGGGTTTGGCAGTTGCCAGGATAACGGTACTTGTCCTATACACTGTGCCAAGTGTAAAATTTGATGGAGGGGGGATTATGGTGTGGGATATTTAATCAGGAGCTGGATCTGCCCCTTAGTTCCAATGAAAGGAACTCTTAATGTTTCAGCATACCAAGACATTTTGGACAATTTACAGCTCCCAACTTTGTGGGAACAGTATAGCAGTATGCCACTTCCTGTTCCAACATGACTGTGCACCAGTGCCCAAAGTAAGCGCCATAAAGACACGGATGAGAGAGTTTGGTGTGGAAGATCTTGACTGGCCTGCATAGAGTCCTGATAACAACCTAGCAGAACACTTTTGTGATGAATTAGACTGGAGACTACAAGCCAGGCCTTCTCGTCCAACATCAGTGTCTGACCTCACAGATGCACTTGTGGAAGAATGGTCAAAAATTCCCATCAACACATAAAGCCTTCCAAGAAGAGTGGAAGCTGTAATAGCTGAAAAGGGTGGGATGACATCATATTAAACCCAATGAATTAAGAATGGGATGTCACTTAAGTTCATGTCCTTGTGAAGGCAGACAAGCGAATATATTTGGCAGTATAGTGTAGAAACAAGTTATAGTATTATGCGACAAAAGGACTCCAGAAGGCAATAGTGTCCAGTCAAACCAATAATTTAATCCATCATACTCAGTAAAACCACAGATATGGACTTTTACACTGTGGTTCTGTGCTCGTATTCAAGTCTTTGATGAAATTCAGACAGAAATAAGCTGTTAAAAGCAGCTGCTTGCCTCATTTTTAAGTCACAGTTTCAAAGTCAAGATAACAGGCTGCTGGAAAAAAGTTTAATATTTAGCATGCAAATTTGAAAGCAGAAAGGTAATTTAAAAAATGAGTTTTTCTCCAGTGCACGGATCAAAACCCCAAAAGATAAAAATGCTAAAGTGTGACAGCTCAGATGCAGATTGAACCACATCTCTAGTAAGAAAAACAGACTCTAATCTCTGCGTGAGTGAGACTATTTCAGAGGTGTGCAAAGCGTTCAGCGGATCCCGTTGAAATACTTCTTCCTTCCTTCTCTTAAATGTACTAATGTGCACCCTCATTGATGTTTTATTTTGCAGGTCTGTAATTTCCTAACCATTTTTTTGTTCAAATAAAAGTTTACAACAGTGCACAAGAGAGGTGAAGAAGAGAGTGCAGGCAGGGTGAAAAGACTTGTGTCAAGGGTGATTTGTGACAGAAGGATAGCAGCAACAGTGAAAGGGAAGCAGAGAGTGGGGAACAAGATGGTAGTGAGACCTGCTATGATGTATGGTTTGGAGATGTGGCAATGACAAAAAGACAGGAGGCTGAGCTGGAGGTGGCAGATCTTGAGATTTTTATTAGGAGTGACCAGGAGGGACAGGATTGGAAATGAGTACATCAGAGAGACAGCTTAGGTCTGGACATGTGCAGAGGAGGGATAGTGGATATACTGGACAAAGGATGTTGAATATGGAGCTGCCAGGCAGGAGGGAAATAGTAAGACCATAAAGAGTGTTGAGTGAAATAGAGACCGATGATCTGTGGCGATGAGCAGTTGCAGTTGCAGTAAAAATAAATGCTTAGAGACATATGCTATAGAGAAACGTTGCCAAGCTCATGTGTCCATTTGAACACAATGAACATTAAAGCTGCATGTTAGTGAACACTGGTAGCTTCACACAGTGTTAGTTAGCTTTTACACAACCCAACACATGCTAGTACTCAGGTTTTTCTTTTTGCTAATACAAACTTTGTGCTTGAATTTCATTTAAATGGTTTAACTACTTGAACACTTGTTTTGGTCTATAGTATGCTAATACTCAAAAGTGGCCCACTTTTTAGAAGCCTGCCTATAGCTTTACTCGAGCATTAACCTAATTTAACGATACCAGAAGCATTATCAAAGTTGAAAAGAAGAACAGACTCTGGCTAACAGCATGCAAAAACCAGGCCAAAGTCCAAAAATGTACATTTTTCACTTTTAAATTAAGAAAACAGATTTATTTTCTATGATTTTTTAACTTGAAGGTCGTCTAATCTTTAAGTTGTTGTTGTTTAGTAATGATGTTGTCGCCATGGTTATGAGATTTCTAGTAACTGGCATAACATATGTGTGTTGTCACATTACCTATTTGGTCACTCGTGAAGTGACCTGAAGTGAACTTAGCATCTTATCAGCTTTCTTAATGGAAGTAATCGCTATAGTAACAAACACTGGAAATATTGTCCGGTTGCTCCTGATTACGTCATTTCTTGGCCATTTTTGTGCAGCTGGGGTCCACAGCCTACGTCTTTTTGTGTTCTGCGTCACATTTATAGAAAATCTAGCGGATGCTTTTTGAACCTTTTGCAAAGAACCAGCTGTTTTCTGTGTTTAAATATTTGTGGTTAGCTAAATCATGAGTGGTACTGATCTTCTCATGGAAGGCGAAAAAAAAAAGAAGCTTTTAATATAATTTCCAGCTATTAAAAGCTTGCTCTGGACAAAGTGTCATAGCAGACGCCTACTAGTGTCCAAATGGGTCTGTTTAGTTATTTGCTAGCAGTTGTTCCCAGAGGAGCTAGGGTCAGCTTCATTATTTAACATGAGTGTCAGCGGCCTTACTGTTAGTACACTCTGTTTTTCTGTACTTAGCCAGTGACTGATAGCTGGGAGTGCATCATGATGACTGATGTGTTGCAAGTTCACACTCACAGCCCAAATCATCAGTTTAGAAATGCTCATTTTCCCACAGGCCAGCGCCACAATCCAACGCTTCTGTTTATGAGTTGAATCTCACAAACATCTCCCCATATGCATTAGATGCAGTGTGAAATGCCTCAGTGCTTTTCTCACATGACTTTTGTAATGTATTCTCCACAGATGAACTTTATTCTTTTCATCTGCATCATTCGGATACTTCGCCAGAAGATAAACTGCCCCGATATTGGAAGAAACGACTCCAACCAGTACTCGTGAGTGTAATTAAATTTCTTTTTCATGCTGGAAGTTTGTTTTATGTATCAGCTAATAAAGGATGAAATGTCACTGATACGAACGAGGGTGTTTGGAAAGAGCTCCGCCACTTCTGTCTCGGTGGACATTCTGTGAACATTAGCTGCTTTTGTAAGGATAAACAAAGATTCGTTTGAATAAACTTGCAGAGCAGCAGAGTAGCACGCACTCCTGAGTATTCTTCCTGTAACTATTGCTGCAAATGTAACTTTTTTTACACTCAGAGCGATGCAGGGATAACTAGTCCTTTTGGATTTCAGAAAAGAAAATCTTAGCATGCACAGCACACTGTGGTTTTCCACCATCCAGCAGCTGCTTTACACAGAGAAGTAGTGCTATATGTATTTAAGTGGTTTTTCATATGATGGAGAGCATCTCATAAGCCAGTCATAATGCATGAGCTATTTTCCAACTGACACTTTTCATGGTGTTTTTTTTCCCCCCCCTCCGTCTCTGGTCTGCTGAGCTGAAATTTAAAATGAAAAGTACTCCTGAGCTGCATTTCATTATTGGGATATACAGAGACAGATTGGATGCTGGTTTGACTGGAGGGAGGGATTTGAATTTGTTTTTGCCTTATCATTTCAGGCGACTGGCAAAGTCAACGCTGCTTTTGATTCCGCTGTTTGGGATCAATTATATAGTGTTTGCATTTATCCCCGAGCAAGTGAAGACTGAGCTGCGGCTGGTTTTTGACTTGATTCTGGGATCATTTCAGGTATGAGATCAAATGTTTTTGAGAAAAAAGTGATTGTTAAAAAAATACCTGTAGATTCCTAAAATCCAGTGCATTAAAATAAATGTAGTCTTCTAGAAGTGTGGTCACTTAAACTTTTAAAAAGTCCAAAAATAGTGATTTGGCATGCTTTCAGCCCTGAACTGGCGAGTGCTACTATTAAAGAAAACTGCATCAGGCCTCCAAGCACTTTGCTGGCTGGCTCAGTGGCACTGTCACTGTTTAAAGCTCTGATGTTATTTCATTTAATGAGGAATGATGGAGAATGCAGCCAGACAGCACAGCTGCATTACAACAGCTTGGAAGATATGGAAACCTTTCCAACACAATCCTCTCCTTACTCCTTTTATTCCCCCTTCTTATTACAACTCGACTCCCATTTGTTTTGTCTGTGTAATACATTTATGACTGTCATGACTGCCACATGTTATTTTTTACAGCTTTTCCTCTGTTGCTTTGGCTTAATTAAGACAGTTAAAGCTGTAAGAAGGTATTTGGAACACAAACACAAGTGTCTACAATCTTTATAACCAAGAGAGATTAAGTCTTCTTCATGAGTTAAATAGTTGTGCTCACCAACTACTTTGTTAGGTACTCGTTGCTAATACTGGACTGATGCCCCTTTTGCATTCGGAACTGACTTGATTCTCCGTGGCACAGAGTTCCTCAGAGATTTTGGGCAATATTGACATGACAGCATCAAACAGTTGCTGCAGATTTGTTGGCTGCACATCCATGATGTGAATCTCCAGTTCCACTACAACCCAAATTGAGATGGGGTGACTGTGGCGGCCATTTGGGTACAGTGAATTTGGCTAATAAAATATCCCCAAACACCATTACACCACCATCACCAGCAGTCTGGTCTCTCGATACAAGGTAATCCAGATTCATGCTTTCATTTTGGTAACACCAGCCTACCACGTTTTTCCAATCTTCTGTTGTCCAATTTCCCTGAGCCCGTGAGAATTGTTGCCTCCTTGTCTTAGCTGACACGAGTGGCACATAATGTGGTCTTGTGCTGTTGAAGCCCAGCTGTTACAAGGTTCAGTGTGTTGTACCTTTAAGCCCCTTTTCCATTAGTACCTACTACTAGTAGTCAGATCATCAAACCCATTTCCCATTAGGTCATAGTACCTGGTACAGGTACTTTCTTAGTACCTGCTTGCCCGGGTTTCCAAGCGATCCGAGCATGTGCTAAAATGTGACATTGTCAGACTGCATGCACATCACAAAGGAGTGTGGAATTTCTCGGGACTTGGATCAGCTAATGTCACATACTGTCCAGTTAGCTAACAGCTGAGGGCCATTAGTAGGAGTGTTGTAAAACACATTTACTGAGCTTTAGCGCACCAACGTGTCACCAGTTTGAAAACAAGGAAGAGCCCACTCAGATACACCGAGGAATCGGACTGGACATTGAAGAGAGAAAGGAGTAAGGAGGTGGGAGGGAAAGATGACGTAAAAAAAAAAGTGTAGTGAAAGTTTGTGGATTATACAGGGGTTTCTCGCTTCTTACACTGCAAGGGAGAGCATTAACCGTGAGGTGCATGAGAATCGGGAGAGCGAGGGAAGTCCAGTGAATCATACAAGTTAAAATCATGTCTTGTTGAATCTCTCAGATAATAATAATAACAGTTCCACAGAGTAGGTATTCAGATTTGCTAAAAACACGGGGAAACCATCCTTAGTGCTAAGATCTTAAAAAGGATGCCTCTGAAACTGAGAAAAACTGTAAAAATAACAAATAATTGATAAGACGAGATGATCAAAGAAGAAATTTAACCATTACATCCTCTGCTCCTGCTTTCTTATCAGTGTTTTTCTTTCCTTTTAGGGCTTTGTGGTCGCAGTCCTTTACTGCTTCCTGAACGGAGAGGTAGGTGATGTAAACACTGCTGATATAAACACACCACAGTACTTCCACACAGAGATAGCCTGCAGTCGTGCTCTCATTCTCAGAAAATGTAGTTTATCTGTAGTTTCTCCGTCGCTCCCTGTGCGCACCATTTACATTCACACACAGTCCTGACAGGTAGATGGAGCGGCGGGTATGAGTCACCGGCGCTTGTCGTTCCAGCTCCTCTCTTGGACCTCCCCACAGCATATTTTCTGCACTTTGCCTGCAGGGTGGGAGGGCTGTAAAAAGCACAGTCTTTTTGGCAGGGAGCTATTCAGTGATGTCTGCACAGGCTCTCTGTGGGCAGATTATTTATGTTCTCAGTGCTGGGCCAGATTGAATCTGGGCTAGATGGCGAGGCTTCACACTATGCTGCCTGAATTTTAATCTCATGCAACTTCCAGGTGTCCTTTACTAAGTGTGGAAGATTTGTGCACTGCTGGTAAGTTATGTTAGGTTTAGTTGTTGAATTCTCGGTGCTTAAGGAATGGCAGACATGTCGATAGCAAGAAAACAAATATTGACAAGGTAGAAGTGGAAGAAAATGACTGAAGAAAAAGCTATATTGATTTTCTTTTTGCCTAAATAATGCAAAACAGTTTTTAAAGTGTCATACTCTCGTAAAATTCAAGCAAAAGAAAAAAATGCTGGACTCGATTGCGAGGCAGGACTGTCTTTAAAAAAGAAGATACGTGGGTCCAAATGAGGGGTTGAGGGTTTTCTGGAGAAGCCAGTGGAGAGTGTGCAGCCAGGTTTACTTAACAAGGAGTTGGCCGAACAAAGAGACGCAAGCTGGTAGAGCACAAGGAAGGACCTAGACTCTAGGTCCTAGAGAAATAAATGTGAAGCCTAAGTGTTCTTATTGCTGCTGCCGATGAAAGCACATGATGGCGAGTGTGTGTGTGGATGACTGTGTGTGGGAGGGGCGGGTTGATTAGTCGATGAGTGTCAGGTGTGCCAGCCAGAGTCCAGTGGGAGCTGGAGCAGTGCCACATAAACAGGGAAACATATGCACACGCACATACTCAGAGAGTGCAGGGAGACCTTGGAGATGCATGCACTATTTGGGGGTAAAAATGAATGTAGTCTAATCCAGTAATAGAAGTGTACAGTGTGCAGAATAACACAAACACCTGGCACAGCCCCTTAACCTGTAATACATGACACAAAAAAGCAACAAATTTCCAAAACCTGCAACTGACTGTAGATAATGTTCCAACATAAGAAAATATCTGCAAAAAAACAACAAAAAAGGCACATTTAAAAATATTCAATCCTCCAGCAGAAGGTTTGGTTCACTTTCCTCCCTCTGACATGGTCTAAATGAAAACTAATGTCAGTGTCGGGTACTGCTTTTAATGGCGCGCCACCTCAGCGCTGGTGGCGTTTAATTCCGTGGATTTTCTCTGGGTGCTTTTCATTTTTTCCCCTCCGTCCTTGAGCTTCGTCTGCTGCTGAAAATCACGCCAACCAATTTGTTCTTCTGTTTAATTAAAATGCAGGTCACCCGCTTTTAAGAGATCTGCAGTTTTTATAGTCGATTATTCAAAATCTTCTAAATTGTCCAAATTTGTTGTATGAAATAAATTCAAGTAAAACACTTGGAGAATGACAGAGGTGTGTAGGGAGTAACAGCAGGGCCTGTCCACATGTACACGGGTATTTTGGAAAGCATTTGGGGGCATTTTGTCCTTTTGTTACCATATAAACTCTCTTTTTGGTCGGAGGTGTCAAAAACATTATCAGTGAATTCCCAGTAATGTTTTATGTTGGTAAAGAACATGTAGCTCTACTTACTGAATAAACATGTAATTGTCCCTTTTGCTCTAATCGGTTTCAGGTCCAAGGAGAGATCAAGAGGAAGTGGAGGAGGTGGCACCTGCAGAGATACATGGGCTCAGACACCAAATACCAGCACCCGTCTATTGGCAGCAGCAACAACTTCAACACCCAGATCACCATGTTGACACGGTGCAGCCCGAAAACTCGCCGGGCTTCATTATCCTGTCACGATGACTTGTCTAGCATCTGAGTCACAGTGACACAGACACACAAAATGCTGTACAAAATGCTCTCATGCCAAACATTAGGCAGAACGTCGCAGCATATATAAGCTTTACCATAAGTACTCTTGGGTCATGTGTGTGGTGCAGAAGATGGAAAGTGATGAAAGGATTGGAAAAAGAGATATAAGGACACGATGTGACCATAATCAGCTTTGAAGCAGTTTGTAACTGTTCCAAAAAATACATTTAAATGAGAAGGTAAGTTGCACATTGCTTAACAAACAAAGCGTTTGCGGAGAGAGTCATTTTTGCGCAGGTCATCTGTACAGGTGAATTCAAGTCATATCACTACAGCTCTTATTTTTTAAATATCCTGTGTGCTTAGGTGAGTGGGCTGGTGTAACTCTGAGCCTTGTGCACTCCTGCAGCTCCAAATAGTCAAGTTTTGTGCTAAAGCTTTGGAAGAAATTGAGGTGATGTATTTTTCTAATAGCAGCATTACAGGCTAACAAAGGTACTATACCAGAACTGGACTGTGAGGGTGTGTTTGAGTGCTGAATGTAAATAGTGCTGGAAAATTTGCTTTAAAACATACTTTAGAGTATCCAAAATAAGCATAATACTACACTTCCCCCCCTTTGCTGTGTAGGAAGACAGAAAAAAAGACAGGCTTACAGAGCAGGAAACTTTATTTCCATAAATGCCAAACAGATTAGGCTTCAGGCCAAGTGATGCTGATTCACAATGATGGGTTTGGAGCACAAATGCCCTTCTCTGCACTATCATGCTCATGAGAGACCGGTTGCCCTTTGCCTTCTTTTATCAACACAGCCTTCCCTCTTGGCGTGTGCGATTCTGAGCCTATGATTAGGTAGATATTTTTCATTATTTAGGGCACTGTGGCGGTTTTGTGTCGATCACTGACGAGTGCCTGGGTTTGGTGTGTTGAACCGACTTCTGCGGTCTAGTCTTTGCTGGCTGTTGGGCAGTAAAGCAGCTCTGAAGAGGAGATGTCCATATGCAGCTCATTCCTTGAATGTTTACATTTACTTGGGAAGAGTTATAAAAATGATGCACAGTCAAGTGTGCAGTGTAAATAAACTTGGAATGCTTGTGCCATACACATCACATTGTGGTTATAATAATAGTAATGAATCACTAAGTGTCGTTTTTTTCAAATTAAAGCATGACAGGATTCAGAATCTTCTGAATCTCCATTATGCATAATATTTTTTGAATTCTTCAGGTTCAGACTTACTTCTCCATCGGAGGAGTCTGAACTTGACAAGTCAGCAGAGAATGTTAGATCCTGTATGCAAAGCAAAGTGACAAGGATGACTGGCCCTGTCACAACGATGCTGTCTTTGTGCTTTTGACCTCACGTAGGTTTGAAAGTAAGGCTTGTTCATACTAGAGGGAACAACGGGGGGATCCAGCTTTACACGGGAGGAAGGAAATCATCTCAACCCACCAGTGATTTAAAGGTTTAGATCATCAGTAAGTTTAAGAATAATAAAAAAAATCTAATGTGGTAATATGTGTCAAGGAAATATTGAATATCAATATATCGCCTTCAGATTGCTGAAAGTAATAATTATACATTTAGAGAAAAGGAAAAAGATTGGAACCACTTTCATATTGTGGTCAGAAGTTTACATACACTCATCATGCAGGTGAATGACATGCTAATTTTGCAGCGACTTCTTTCTTGATCAGCACTTCACTGTGGACAGTGACACTTAATCCTTGGCGGTTCCTGCCTTGTTCCTGAACATCTAACCAATTTGCTCTCATCTAAGGGTGACATTTTCAGTCTTCTTCTAGACCAGGGGTGGGCAATCTCAGTCCATGAGGGCCGGTGTCCCTGCAGGTTTTAGATGTGTCCTCGAACCAACACAGCTGATTTAAATGGCTAAATTAGCTCCTCAACATGTCCTGAAGTTCTCCAGAGGCCTGGTAACAAACTAATCATGTGATTCAGGTGTGTTGACCCAAGGTGAGATCTAAAACCTGCAGGGACACCGGCCCTCATGGACTGAGATTGCCCACCCCTGTTCTAGACCTTGGCAAAGTGGTAACAGAACTTATGTACAATTGTTTGAACAATTTTCCTGGAATCTGCAGTATCTGCAGTAGAAATGGCTCCAAGAGATCCAACTAGAACCTACCATGTGTAGTCAATCATGATCAGTAACAAGAAGAATAATGGGCCTTGACCTTGTCAAATTAAAAGACATTGTGAAACTTCAGCACTGTATTTATACTGTTGACCCTCTTGGGGTTTCCTACAATTGATGGTAAATTCAAAGTTGTGCACCCAATTCAGTTTTTAAATGTGTACTTTTAAAAATGGATGCTGTACAATCTTTCCATCCAACATTTCAAAAATTGCAATCACACTCATATCAAAAGAACCAGTAAGTTACTGTACACAGAAAACATGCATTACTTCATTAATTCTTGGTCTACTCACCTTCCAAGGGACAATTTCAAACAACCAGCCCAATTAAACTAGTAACACGTACGTTTGGACTTTTCATTTTAATGGGAAGTAATCATTGCAGGTTGGAATAGGTAGGTCAGTTCTCGACCATTATTCTCCACAAGTGCATTCATTAGTATTTCTGGGATGTTGTGGCATGTCCATGTTCTGATTATGCCACAGCAGTTCAGCGGGGTTAAGGTCAGGACTTTAGCAAAACATGAATTTATTGCTGATTTACTTTCTGTGCTTTGGGTCATGGTCTTGGTGCATTAATCATTCACTTTAAGCTTCATGTCATGTGCTCTGCTACCCAGACATGATCCAAATTTAAACTAATAATTTCCTCAATGATTGTTGGGAGTCAGATTTTGTTTCACACGTCTAGAGGAGATTGTCTCTGTTTAGAATAATGTTTTCCTCCATATTGTCCTTCTATTAACCCCATTCTTGTTCAGTGTTCTTAGTGGACAAGGTCTTAACAAGTTACAGGTGTTTTGTTCTCTCTCTTTCACCTCCTTTGAGATTGAATAAAATGTTCAGGACACCCACAGAGAATATCAGCAGTTCTTTAGTTTGTAAAAAATTTGTCTTATTGTGCATTTCTGAACACCAAGGTTGTTTGAAATGCTTTAGTAGTGATTTTCTGCTTCAGGCATCTCTATAACGATTCTTGTCTTTGTGGTCTCCTGAAGATGTTTGCGATCAAAGCACGGATCACACCAGCCAACCTCTTTTGAGAAAAGTCAGGCTATTTTTCACTGCACTTATATCCTCCTTGATTGAAACACCTGACTCCAGATAGAGTTTTGGTAGAGTTATTATCACAGTGTGTGTTTGTGTTCAATCAAGGACATACAAAGAGTTATATAAAGTACTGCTGATTTTGTATTATTACACCACTCAGAAAATTTAAGGGAACACTTGATCAACACAGTGTAACACAAAGACAGTTAAACTATTATGACACATTCTGTCCATTCAGGTTTCACAGGAAGTCCAGCTCCTCCAGGGTGGCACGTCCTAACAAACTGTCAGAGCTGGACTCTGTGAGGGTGGCTAACCTTAGTAATAATAATAATAATAAAAAACTTTATTTATAGACGCGTTTAAAGACCCTCAAGGTCACCTTACATTAGTACAAAAAAATAAAAACATAAGGTAAATGAAAAATAAAAAACACGTATAAAAGTATAAAAGCAAGTATAAAAGCTAAACAAGGACAAAATAGACTAAGATGGAATCATGATGAAGGATATGCAATTTTGAATAGATGGGTTTTAAGACGGGATTTAAAAGTGGAGAGAGAGTTTGTCGTCCGGAGATCTGGTGGAAGTGTATTCCAAAGTCTCGCTGCAGAACAACTAAAGGCTCTGAGTCCCATAGTCAACCTTACAACAGCATGTATGGATGTGCCACCCCAGGTGAGCTGGAATGGGGTGCAGGTGATAACTCTTGTAATGAGCAGGGGTATTTGGGAGGGTGGGGGTTGTCCCGTTCTTGTCTTTCACCTGTTGCACCTGTTGTAACTGTGCAAATTCACAGTGGTTTATATTTCCTAACTGGATAGATTAGTGTCCCTGAAGTTTAACTTTTTTTTTTTTTATTTATTTATTTTAACAGTGTAATTTAGTTAGACTGCGTTTTTAGTTCTGAGTTACATGATGACCAGATCACATAATGCATGAACCCTAGGAATTCCAAATAGTTCACAAACATTACTGACTCTAGCTTCATATTTAGTGTGCACACATGAGTCAATTTAAGTTGCCTGATATTGCAACTTATAGACCATGCAGAGAAATCCCCAACAATCAAGCGACTGCCTACGACTGACCATTTGGCGACAGTGGGAAGAAAAAAAAAACTTTTAACAGGAAGAAACCTCCGACAGAACCACACTTGGGGAGGGCCAGCCAGGACAAAAGGCACATTGCGGAAGAGAATCAGAGATTAAATGCCATTTTTCACGTTGCTTATAAGTGTGTGCTTAAATACTCCTACATTTTTAGCGTCTGTCTTTTGTCATCAGTAACTTTAGTGTAATTTTGTGAATTTTCCAGTATACCTCTTAAAATGGTGAATGTAAATAGATGTGTACAAAGTGGGAAAGCAATTATATTAGACAATGTTTCTCAAATTCAGTCACATATGTCTCTTGGGTTGATTGTTTTGGTTACCAAACATTAAAAAGGGATAATATATATATAAAAGAGTGCACTTAGAGTAACTATGTGCAATGTAAATCTGATTTTTTGTTAACTGGATAATGTGTTGTGCATATCTGGGTTTAAGATCATTTGTTTGGTTTGCTGTTGTGCGGTTTGTGTAAGACTGGTGTAAAGCATTACATTGTAAATCTGCAGTTGTACAATTTGCTCACATCTGTGTACACATAAAGCCATGCTTTCCTTTTAAAAACTGCTTAATGTGCTAATTAATTTTGCCATTTTAATGTGTAACTTTAAAGGTGTTATATCAGCAAAAAACTTACCTTACCAAAAAACCTTTCTCCTCGTGTATTGTATGAAATAAATTATTCAGAAACACACGAGAAAGTGGAAGTCTAGTGTCCCTTTGTAAAGTTCCTCTGTGCTTCAGTATTGTTTTAAATTCCTATACCTTTAACGTAAAATGAGCTTTTTTTGTGAAAGATATGCTACACCATGCTTTTGTTACCAAAGTCAGACTTATTTTCATAAGGGCTTTTGGCTACTCAACAAAGGCTCGGCTTTAACCTCCTAGGACCTGGCGTCCACATATGTGGACATCACATTTTGGGTTATTTAGACTAAAATATTCAATTTTGCTCTACATGGGCCTGATATCCACTTACGAGGACATTATACTGCTACTGTTCTATCAAAATTTGAAACCAATATCCTCATTTTTCTTAAAAACATAAATAATGTATAAAAAAAAATCTGATCATTCTTTTTTTTACATTCATCGGGCCCAATATGCCCAAATATCAAAGAGAAATTAAAAATGCATGCCGTGGAAGAGTTCAGGCCTTAGGCGGTTAAGTCACTTATTTCTTTATATAACTCTGAGGAAGACTCACTTAAAGCAAGTTTTTCATGCAAATATGCTAATGCCTGCAATAAGAACAAAAATCTGCCCTCCTTTCCTTGTATATTTAAATATTCACATTTTACACCCATTTCCTCTTTGACCAGCAATTCTGATCATGTTTAGCAAATAAAAATGTGTCTATTTCAGGACAAATTTCAGCTAATATGAGTGCGCAATATTATCACAAGGGAGTACGATTCGATTCTTGTGGCAACAGCGTGTTTGTAGCAGACAACCCAATGGGTTGAAAACACTCCCTCTCTGCACCCCACACAAAAGTATTATCCCATTAAATGGCTGTAGTTTTTCCCTTCATTATGTGCCGTTACAGGTCACAGTGCCCTGAGAAGAACAAAATATCTTAAAACTTACACAATACACTTTTTCCCCTCCCGGGGCTTCAGCTATTCAGTTAAGCAAAGAAAGAATAATCAGATTTACATAAGTGGGCGACATATATTTATACATATATTTAGAGAGTATCTTCCACCAAGGGCGGGCCAGTGGTTTACAATGGAAGAACTCACTGAAATCTCACAAATCTTGAACAATCCTGACAATATAAACTTCTTGACATAAAATAATCATTTATGCCAATAAGATTTGTAAAGACTTGAAGAGTTCAGTTGTTTGACATCTGCGTCATCTTTCCACTGCCTTAAAGATGACAGTAATGGTCCCATGCATTAGGAGCTAAGCAGAACAAACAGTTAATTATTGCTGGTGGGAAAATGGCTTTAAAATTCATTTTTAGCGTTTCATGTAGAAAATGTATTCATTATGTTTGTAAGATGTTGTTGCTCAATTTGGATACCCGGGTTAGTAGTACATTTCTGCACCTCACAAACATTTACACCTATTAAAGATGACAAAAACGTGAAAAATACAGGAATTTTGCAGAGGTTTGTCTTATGGATTTTGATTTTCTTAATCAAATTAAAACAGCTGATTGGCTACTGTGTCTGATTTTGTGTTTGTTACAATGTGTTGCAACATCAATGAAATAAAATGCTGCATTAAAAAAAATCACTACAATTTGGCCCTCAGAGATATTTTTCTTTAAGTAAAAATATACATATATGAATGAAAGTAAAGATTCCTGCACCTCAAACTGATTTTCAGTATTTGATAGATATGACTGACCCTCAGAGTTTGCTTTTGTGTATAAAACTTCAGCTATTAAAGTTCATCCTTATGTTGTCCCTCATTTTTATTTCTACAATTCACTGACTTGAGTGTGGGGCACCTCGTGCGGAGTTCAGCAACATAAAGAAAAACAAATTCAACAAAGACAAGGCTCTGTGTGCCATAAAAGATTAACAACTACACTGCTTCATGCCCTGTTCCTCTGATCAGCTGCTTTTGGGTCTCATTTTTCATTAGCTCTGTCCATGAAGGCAAATTGAGCTTGCATATAATGTGATTACCAATGCACTGGAAAGGTAGCAAATGTAAATAAATGGATTAACCGGTTTGGAGGATTCTGCATGAAATTCAATGCAGAAAATAAAAAGAAGAACCTTGAGGCTTGTGTGTGATCATCTTTGTACGTTTATGTTTATGCTATGCTGTTGAATATCGTGCAGTCAGATGAAATGTTTGGACTACTTTTGGTCTAGACTTTGAAATTTGTCAATGTAAGGTCACAGCTGTGAGATTTCATGAAGACAGCGTGGGATGCAGACAAGACAGAAGACGGATGAAGTTATTTTCAGATTCCCTGTGACTCTTAAAATGCGAGACAGGTGTCTTGCCTTTGAGCATCATTCAGTATTCATAGCACTGGTTAAATATTCATGTGACAAATAAGGAGAAGCTTGGAAAGGTGAACGACTGAGCAAACAAGTGAGCTCTGTGAGGCTGTTTTGATCACATCTGCTGATTAAAAGAGACATTGTCTGCCAAATCCGACCTGATCTGTGGCTGAGAGTCAGTAATAAATACTGAAGGTTTGCCTACTTTCCACAGGTAGTGCAAATCTAGGACTGAGTTATTGTACCCCGTGTATGGGATGGCTCCAGTAACTGGCTGTAATTCACAAAAATATACCCACTAACTGATGAAAAATGTTAGACTTTCTATGTCATATGAGGAGCAATAGCAGTGATTTGCATATAACAGAGAGTGTTACAATAAACTTTGATTTCTCACCTTGAACTTTATGACCATTTCACACATTAGCATGCCAACCACGACTTCCAACCAATGCATGGTGATTTTAAAGAACACAGTGGCCCTGAACTGACCCGGCTCAATGACCCCCAAAGATATTCTGCCACGTAAACTCCCCAGTAGTTTCCCTCAAGCAGCCACCTCCACACATTTGAGGCAGGACTGAGAAGACTGCCATGTGCACACACAGCAACAAAGCCACTGTGGACAAATCCATGAATTTGAATAGATTTGTTTTTATTTACATGGTTGCGTGGAGTGTGGTCTGGGTCTCCGATGCAGAGGAGGGGTGGTGCAGTGGGTTCAGGGGCCAGTGCTGGGGAGGCTGGCTGGGGCTGATCTGGTAATCAGCCTCTCCCTATATCAGGAGGTCACTGATGAGAGAGAAATCACTGTAAATAAAATGTCACCAACCCTTCAATATTGTATACATGACAGGTCCTTTGGTCACAAACACGAAACTTTATTGTCATTTTTTTCAGGTAAATCGCCTAATAAATAACTGTATAGTATTACTTTTAAACAACTTTTTGACAGACATAAAAAATAGTGTTTTCTTATTTTTATGACAGGTAGTCTAATAAATCTGTTACAGGTAAAATACTTGTGTTGCATAACTGCCCTTACATCATAAATAAAGGCAATGCCATTAGGTCACTCAATCAGTGCCACCGCCTGACCCCCTCACAACCAGCTGATTCACTATTTATTTAATTAATGTAAAATAACTTCAGCATCTTTAAATAAACCATGAAAACTTACAGCACATATGGGTCAAAATTTTGCATTTTTTGAGTATCTTTGAGTCCTTGTCACTTTAGAAACACAGAAGATATCCACCTGAAATTCGTAAGGAGATGTTCAGTGCTAAAATATCTTATTTTTTTTCAGCACTGTTGCACTAACATCATAATAATGGGATATATATTACTTTAAAGCAGGGGTCTCGAACTCCAGGCCGGGCCGGTGTCCTGCAGATTTTAGATCTCACCCTGGGTCAACACACCTGATTCAAATGATTAGTTCGTTAGCAGGCCTCTGGAGAACTTCAAGACATGTTGAGGAGGCAATTTGGCCTTTAAATCAGCTGTGTTGGATCAAGGACACATCTAAAACCTGCAGGACACCGGCCCTCGAGGCCTGGAGTTCGAGACCCCTGGTTTAAAGTAAACCTCCACCAGTGTGATGTCAAAATGCTGATTTAATGCTAAAAGTGCATTTTGTGTAAACTTATATCATCATGTGGGATACTAAGTGGTCGGTCAAAACAAGTTGCAGCACATGAAGGGACTCTTTTCATCTACATTTTGAAACCAGGCTCTATAACATAGAGTAACAGAAACAAGCAGATCGATCACTGAGGTCAAAGTTCAGTTTGCAACCTCTGACACCTGTAATGTAAGGTATAGGATGTCATTTTTCCTTTCGATCTCTATGGCTGCCGAGCTGCTCTTTCATCTTGCTTTTAAAAAAATAAATGCTCAGCTATGATTAAATCACACCCCAGTTAATTAGAATGAAACACATGTGCTCATATTCAGTATACATACAGTGATTTATCACCACCAGCACATTTGCCTGGTTGGGCATGAATCATGCCTAACCAGGCAGGGTGTAAACAAGCTTGGGAAATTACACCACACATTTATACAATCACGGGAAGCTTGATCTCACGTATGAAATGAATGCACAATTCATCAATGGAAATTATTACTCACATAGCATTTAAAGTCTTGTCTGGGTCAAGTATTTGTATTGTTTGAAAGTTCTTGTGCCTTCATGTGGAATTTCTTTGCAGCTAAATCAATTTAATTAACTCTTAACGCACAACTGTATCCAAAAATAGGTTTTGCTTGCATTATCAGATTTAGATTTAAAAGCCCTGCAGCAATGTCGTGAATCCACCAAACGTCCAACTTCAAATTTAAAAAAAGAAACTAAAGAAAAAACTAAAATACCTGTTTAAAAAGCAGACTGTGTTTTGAAATAATGACTTTTCATCTTATTGCTTTTCTAATGTTCATTTACAGCAGCTTTGTAGATAGCTCACACAGGAGCGGTTAGTGTGGGACTGATAGAAGAGCCAATTTCTGTCTATCTCTGTGTTCTTATAAAAGGACAGGAGGTGGATGAAAGAAAAAGGGTAAAGTAATGGGATTATGGGGGGTATTTTTTTAAAAGGCTTTACATCAACACCAGAAAAGGGCAAATGAAACACACAGAGCTCAACGTGTGCTCTTTACATGCATGAAAAGATGTTTAGAAAAGTCCAGACTTTCAGCTTTAATTCAAACGCTGTTTGTTTTATTCACAGCAAAACATAGAAATCATATCAAATGTTTAAACTAGAAAATGCTGCATTTTCAGAAAAATATTACTTAATTTTGAATTTGATGGCAATAATGACAACTGATGGTCCTTCTCCTTACTACAAAGTGATTTCAATGACAAAATCGTTCCTGCTTCTAATGCAGGGCTATCTCAGGGCCTGATAATAATGGGCTTCCAATATTATTTTCAACGTTGCGCACAGAGATTTCTCCAGATTCTCTGAATCTTTCAATGATGTTATGTGCTGTGGATAACGAGATATTTCAAGTCTTCACAATTTTTTATTATTCTGAAATAGTTCGACAATTTGTAGACGCTTTCATTGTTGTTTTTTGTGTGTTGCTTTTGTTCTTTTTGCAGATTGCTGAACCTCTGTTCATCTTTACTTCTGAGAAACCCTCTGGCTGTTTCATTTTAGCACCACTTAGTTTTCCAGCCTTTTGCAGCCCCTGTCCCAGCAATTCACAAACTCATCAGGGAACAATTAATGGAACAAGCAAATTAGGATTTCAATTCACTAAACTCTATCACCATTCTGATTGCTCCAGCAACAGATAACTTGACTTTGTGGTGAAATTGGTTCTCATCCGCTGTTTCTAAAAAGTCAAGAATGAACTTTGAGGCTCAGCTTTACAGAGAACATCTTAAAGTCCTTAAAAAACTGAATATTTGTCAGCTTCATGAGTTATAATATCAATCCATGGCAGACATGGATCCTTAGTCAACTCTGTCTGATAGGCTTCAAATCCAAGTGGCATAAAAATAAACTTGTATGTCTATATTATTCTGTGTAGAAATGGCCAAGCTGGATCCCTGAGCAAGGAACATCAAAGACTCAGGGCTTCTAAATTGTTGAACGCATGATAAGCATGAGGAAAATGTGGTTTTGCCTTAAGGTTTGGAGTCCCAGACTTAGATTCACCACATCACAGCTGGAACATGATGAGAATGTAAAACCTTAGCCATTATTTTTTGCAACAGTAGACATCTAAAGAGTGCAGACTGCAAAACTGAAAAGGTGTCTGGATGAAAATAATAAGTGCTTCCTTACAGAGACTCCAAAATCTAAAAACATAGGGTTTGAATTCGACAGTGTATCATGGAGGATTTAGATGATTTTGTGTGTTGATATGCCCCTAAGCAACCAAGAAATCTGTTAATTTAAAAACCTGCACTGTAGTCACAAATACAATAAGGAAAATGTAAGCTTTAAAGGTGAAGTTCATTGCTGCCCACAGCTAATGAAATAAAGAGAGAAGGAGAAAAGTTCATCATATTTTTTTACACTTTTGATATCGAAGGCCTCCACAGGGAGACTGTAACACTCATGGCACCTGGAATGAAAGATGAATGATGCGTCTGAAATTAATGGGAAAGGCCAAAGTGTAGGCTGTCAGCTGAGCAGTGAACCTGAGACAAAGATTAAAAGGATAGAAATGGCTGCCAGAGTGACTCACCTTGATTAAATCTGAGAGTAATTTCATACAGTCCTACTTCAGAAGACCGGACCCTGCAATCGCATTAAACAGGACACTTCTGAATAACGTTTTTTATTTTGGTGAGTTTCTGCGGTCACAGTCATGTTAACCCTCTCGGACTGAAAAACTAAATTGAACCAAATCATGTCAATAATACACCTTTGAATGTATTTAAATGGACGTCATTATAAAAGTGTAAATCACAATCAGAACCTCTCTAAGTAATGTTTCCAATCCCACTGCTGATGTTAAGGTGGGTTTGGCCAGGTTTTAGGGCAAGTCAGATTTTACTTACTTATGTTTTACTTGTATGTTTATAATTTATCAGTTTCAACTTATGATTCACCTATTTTCAGCAGTTTGATCAATACTTGGTACTCAAACCTTTTTTTTTATCTATACCTAAGAACACATAAATTTTTTCATCTTAAATAATTTAGTCAATAATTTATTTCAAATAATTATCTATAAGGGGAAAACAATTATCCATTATGTACCTTCTTCCTTTCTCTGCTTGCGATTTCTGACACTTAAGTACTCCCACAGTTCAAAGAAATGGAGTTAGTGGGGTTAGGTTAAATGATAATTCCAGATTGCCCATAGGTATGAATGGTGATCTGTCTCTCTGTGACAAACAGGTGACCTGTCCGCAGTAGCCTGCATTTCCCTCCTTGACAGCTGGGATAGATTCCAGCCCCCTACGACTCTGAAATGGATACGAGGATAGATGAATGTATCTACTACGTTTGGGTTTTCTGTGTGAGCTATTTCATTGCTCTATCATTATTCTTCCTATTTTAAAATATATACATTACCTTCACAATACTGAGACAGCTTACTTCAACACTGTATCCACATTATCCTGAAAAGTTATGCGTTTTTACTAATCTTCTAATATTTATTTGAATTTTGGGTTTTCAAACTTGTATCTATTGCCCTTAATCCTGGACAAGCCCTCATTTGTTATGCCTGGCTTATTTAGGATGTAACAAAAAAAGTAGAGTTACAGAGCAAAAATGTATTGATCATAATTCAAAAATGGTGAACAAAAGAAAACTGTCATGGTCCTGGGTCGGTGACCCAGCGCTTTTAGTTTAATATCATTTTCTAGTTTATTATGATGATGATTATTATTGTTTGAGTTCTATGTGTTATATTCGGTCTGCCTCTGAGTCTGCGTCTGTGTCTCTGTCTATGGTGTCACCCCGTCTGTTTGTGAATCTGTCTGTTTAGTTCTGTGCCTTGTTTGGTTCCCCGTCTCTGAGTTTCCTGTTTTATTGTGAAGGTCTCTGTCTGATGTGAGTGTGTTCAGTTTACGTTTCCCCTGTCCCATCAGCTCTGATTCCTCCCAGCTGTGTTGCCCTCCTGTCTCTCATCCCCTGATTACTGGTGTGTGTATTTAAGCCCTGTGTGTTCTCCTGCCTGTTGCCGGTTTGTCTGCGTTACTCCGTGTAAACTAGGAATAACTACAACACAGTCAAGCCAAAGCAAATAAAAAAACACAACAACAAGTGTTCCAGGAAGAGAGAGACACATTTCTGAAGGAAATCAGCTTGCATATGCTCCCAATCAGGTGAAGTCATTTCCATTATTAGATGGGAGAGCTGCTAATTAGAACCTGGAAAGGAGAAAACAAAGGGCAGGCCTACTACTGAAGGCATAGGACAGTCAAAATACAGAAAAGCACGTAGCATGATTACCCCTGTCATTTGCAATGGAGCCTAAATAAGGCCAAGAGATAGCTTCTGATATACCCATCTTTCACACAGTGGGGAAAAAACATTTTTCTTGGTGTATATATATTTCTAATGGAGCTACTGACATGAAATTTTCAGCAGAAGCTGGTGAACCTAATTGATGACATAGAAAAAGGCTCTTATTAATTTGCACTGATGGAGGGCAGGATTGCTTTCTAAACATAGAAAGATTTCAGCTGGTTTCTTGAATTGCCCTTTTGCACATGCTTTTCTTCACATGTTCAATACTAATTCACTGTATCACTCCACTGTATCGCACATAACTTAATTTATAGAATTATTTGTTTTGATTTCTTTGCATGTGTGGATTACTCTTGTTACCAACATCTGGTGAAAAAAAACAACTCAATAGCTCCCTTAGAGATACATTTACTGAAAAAATGTTTATATGTTTTGTACTTGTTTTCCCCACTGTATGTGGGAAACAGGACAAGTGGGAAACCTACAAGACACTAGACATGCAAATAAAGAATAGAAAACATTAGTTTAATATTTACTTACCGTATTTTTCAGATAATAAGGTGCACTGTCGATGAACGGGTCTGTTTTCATACATAAGGCACACTGGATTATAAGGCGCATTAAGCAAAAGAAAACAGTCAGATAAGTCAAACAACTCAACTCATTCTTCTTGCTTCCTCCACTTCCGTAACATTGATTCATTAATGTTGAATTCTCTGGCAGCTGATCTATTCCCATGTTGTTGCAGTATATTAATGACTAACCTC
>NW_005187408.1:5692782-5703071 GCF_000239375.1 Pundamilia nyererei
CTGAATAAACTGAAACGAGTCTATTGTCGATCAAACCACTAACACCCCCAAACTTACCTGTCTTTTATCCAAAAAACTAACCTAATAATGGAACTAGCACACACATCAGAAGGAATGTTTTTAGTGAATACTTCTGCGCTTTAGGAACCTGTGCAAAGGTTTCACAAGCCATGGTTGTTCCAACTTATTTGGAACGCTCCACTTGTGGCTCACATTTTACATGCACTCTCTCAACACATGTGTTAAACCAATTAACATTCAGATTTTTAAAATGTAATTCCATTTATATAACAATAAGGATTTTTAAGTACCCTGTGAACAAGTGCTCCTGGGATATGCAAACATACACCGTGCAGCAGGAGTACCTTCAAACCACAGCTTGCCTTTTTTACTCTGTAAACTTGTTTATCACCCAAAGCGGATAAGGCAAACACTGCTGCTGTTCTGTAAACATGTAGGAGGAGAAGTGCAAAAGAAATGTGAGCCATAAACACTTCAACAAGACCACCCAGCTGTTACGTCTGTTTGTTAGGGGAGAGAGAGCTTCTCGACAGCAGTAGCCCCCGCCAATTAGGATAAAAGGGGTTAATCTCTGCTAATGAGGATAACATCTGACACTCATTGTTTAATTTAGATGCAATGTGGCACTGCAGGATTATATGTGAGCTCCTTTCTAGGTTGCAACTTCAAATATTTCTTTCTTTATTCGATGCGAGAACACTGATAAACACTTAAAAGACTGTGCTTTACAGAGATAACACAAATATGTCAGTGCTTTTGAATTAGTGGAAACAGAGACAATCTGTCAGAGTTGTAGGATACTTTCATCGGTTCAACTCTCAGATATTAAATAGACACTTGATATAGTTTTAGCCTAAAGATCTTTAAAGACCAATGCACATTTCAATGAAACTACTTTAGCATCATTCCCATCTCTGGAGAGCCTGGCATCAAAGGCTGAATATGTTCTGGATCAAATGTTAAGATTCAGACACCAACAACAAGAGAAGAACAGATACAAGACACTTTATTTTTATTTAATAAAAGACTGACAGCTTTTCTCATTACTCTCAAGGCTGGTCCTGTACCTTCAGCTGAATAAAGATTTAAACCCCTGAAAAGCACATCAATGACTCTGAACACTGACCCTAATGTGGAATGCTTAATTTTCCCAGACACAGCAATTTACTGTAAACAGCTTCTTTTTAAAAATCAATTTACATTTAGTCAAAAAAGCCTGATTTTTTGTAATATTCTAAAATATTCATTAGAAACAAAGACTCTGAGGATTTAATATAAACATCCTATACAGTGTGTTTACACCCTAATCTTCTAAGGCTTCTTTTATGGCATAAAAAGCATATTGTTTGTTCGAGTCAGCACCAGCTAATCTGAATCGACACATTCATAAGGTCAGGCAGGAGATCCTTCTGCATTCTGAATTGCCTTTATTCCTCACTAACACGTCATTGGAAACATTCATCACATAGGTTTAGTCCATGCTGACATAATAGCATCCCAGTTTCTGCAGATTTGTTGGCTGCGCATCCATCCGTGACACAAAACACCCAAACCCAAAGGTGCTCTTTTGGATTGAGATGTGGTGATTGTGGAGGCCATTTGAGTATAGTGGATTCAGGGTCATGTTCAAGTAACCAGTCTGAGATTATTTGAGTTTTATGACATGTTGCGTTATCCTGCTGGAAGCAAGCATTACAAGATGGGTACACCGCAGTCATAAAGGGATGGACATGGTGAGGAAGGATACTTATTTATGCTGCGGTGTTTAAATGATGCTCATATTGTACTGAAGGGCCAAAGTGTGCCAAGAAAAACATCCTACACCAGTACACCACCATCAGCCTGAACAGTTTATACAAGGCAGGATGGATCCGTGCTTTCATGTTGGGGGCACGCCAAATTTAGACTGTACCATCCAAAAATCACAGCAGAGATCAAAACTCATCAGAAGTTTTTCCAGTCTTCTGTTGTCCAATTTTGGTGACCTCGTGTGAACGGTATCCTCCGTTTCCTGTTCTTTGCTGACAGGAGTGACACCCAATGTCATCTTCTGCTTCTTCTTCAAGGTTTAAAGTAATATGTGCATATCTTGGCTGTAATGATCGGTTATTTGAGCTAGTGCTGCCTTTCTATCAACTTGGTCATTCTCCTCTGACCTCTGGCATCAACAAAGGCATTTCACCCAGATAACTGTCGCTCACTGGATATTTTCAGACCATTTTCTGTAAACCCTAGAGATGGTAATGTGGGAAAATCCCAGCAAATCAGCAGTTTCTGAAATAACCAGACCAGCCCGTCTGACCCCAACAACCATCCCACATTCAAACTCAAATAAATCACCTTTCTTCTCTATTCTGACTCTCAGTTGGAACTTCAGCAGATCATCTCCAATACTAAATGCACTCATTTGCTGCAATGTGATTGGCTGATTAGATATTTGAATGAACAACAATATCATAAAGTGGTTGGTAAGGATATATGTGGACTTTATTTAGTCCATGTTTAATGTCATAACTTTAAAGCTTCTCTAACAAGTGTGTTGTGTAACCTGTTGCAACACTAGTAGTTTTATGCACATTTTCTCCCTTCCCAACAGGCTTTATTCTTTGATGTTAAATACATAAATAAAACTATATTTACTATATTATCTAGTGTCACAGGGCTGTTCCACAATATTCTCCATGTGTTTAAAAGCTTCAAAACATTTTTGAGTTTCATTTGTTTCTGTCAGTGACTGCAAGTCTCTTTGACACTGTAAGAGCTCCATCTGGTGTAATATTTGGAAAGTACACTCAGTGTGGTCAGTGTTTCAGGTGTGCTGTGGCATATTATTGGCATATTATTTCTAATTTAGTTACTTGGCCAAAATCTTTTTTGATTTGTTTTGCATGCAATTTCAGATTTAAAATTCTGCATATAGACATATATAAAAGTTAAATGGGCCCATTAGTCAAAGTAATTAACATTTTTCATGTTGGTACTGTTCAATCACTGCTGCAGGTTTTCCTGCCATGAACTCACAAAGCAAAAATAAGGAAATGGAAAAAAAGACACTATTTATTAATGAAATGTCAGTTTTACCAGATGGGGAAAATGCCCTGTAATCAAAAGCGTTTTTGGCAGTTACAATAAATGACACAGTTCCATCATTTTCAATCATTATAAATAGAGTCACAAAACAGTAAACCCACAATTTATACAAATAACTGTTCTTCATTTTAAAAGAGAAACCGTCCAAGGATTAGAGACTCAGGCTGGTCTCGCGAACATAAAGGGTTTTCTAACCTGCAAACTTGAAAACTGTCACATTTCAGTTACAGGCTGCATTTGTACTGTATGTTTTCTTCTAAAAACAAACTTTATCCTTCGTTTTCATTTCAAGAGGAAAAAAAAAATGCTCCAAATGGTTTGGTTCAACATCTTAAAAACATTTTGTTACAAATCATTTGGTCAGCAGTGTATTTAAATACAGTTTCTCTACTGGAAAATGCTGAATCAGTAAAACCTCCTACATATCAAAAATATTAGCATCACCAAAATCCTACACAAAAAATATCCAGTAGCGGCTGACAGGCATAGGATTTTTAAAACCAATACCGAACAATATTTTTTCTTCTGGCTTCACAAAACATAAAGTTCCCAAACATTTGTTATCTGTAATTTCTTTATGAGTCCTTACTGAGATATCATGACAGCGTACTTTAAAAATAATCTTGCTTTATTGTCACAACAAGTTGCAGATTACTCGTTTACGCTCAGCCAGACTCTACTCAGATCAGCTGGTTGTGTTTGTGGCGTTCACACTAATGCTGCCCACAGAGATGTTGCAGAAGGTCCTCTGGTTCACACACTACACCAACATCAACATTCATACCATGGATGAAGGGTGTGTTCTCCATCTCTCCTTTACTTTTTAATTTTTATTTATGATGGTTATACATAGATGCCGATATCGACAGCGAACATACCCGCCGCGCCAATATAACAGTTGGACTCAATTAATCAGTAGCATAACAATTAAAAACAAAATTATGTTGTTTGAACGGTTCACTATTCCCTAATCTTAAAATCTACTTGAAACCTCGCAGCCCCAGTGAACTTCAGTGAATCTAAAGGCTTTTCATCAAGCAAATGGCAGGAGTTCAGGATAAAACAACCTTTTTAAGAAAAAAGTCTAGCATTACTAAAGGGCACACATGTGTAAACTGAAGCTACATTACAATAAAACTAATGAGCTTTTTTGTCCCTCTCTAACAGTGCAATAAAGTTAAAGACCTTCAGATTGCTGTAAGAAATGCAGCCTTTAAAAGTCCTCGAACAAGGGCTCAAACATTAAAAAAGGATGGATTTTACATAATTCCTGATGCTACATGTTTAACTAACTCTATAAAACTAACGATCTACTTCCTCTGATATTGAGTGCAACTTTTAGCCATTAAAAACAGAGTGCGTAAGAAAAACAAAAACTGACAGTAAAATTATTCTTAGTCTACTTCTTCAGCAGCACAGCAGTGGTATTTATCTAGATTTCTATGTTTACATCAATGTGAGAAACAAATATTGGATCTACTCCACTCCGTAGGAAATAGAGGCTTTTGAAACAAACCAACAGGTAAACAGAAAACAGGAACATATTCAAAGGACAATTTCCATAACTGTCTCCATAAATAGTGCAGTTTTTCTAACAAACTGCAATATAATCAGTGCTTTTACACGCTCACATACTTTCTCATATGTGGAAACATGAAATAGGAATTACACTGGAGAAGAAGGATTACTTATTGTTGGAAACGCGTACATTCAATACAAAATATGCTGTTTAATATCCTGTTATAGGTAGTTAAAAAAAACCTTTCATGTTCTTGTCTATGAATTTTAATAATACCTTTATAAGAAGGGCTTGCTTCTTCTTTTTGAATCTTTGTGAATGCATACCAGACTCCCAAGGCCCGTACTATGAAGCTGGATTTGGCAAACACTCATCTTGCTTAATCTTGCTCCTTTGTCTGCAGTGGGTGTGTTGCTTTCAGTCTCTTTTATGTGTTTAACCTTTTCATGTTTCCCCCATTGTATTATTTTATCTTCCTTTGTAAAATCAGCTGCTATACTGCCAGCAGTTGTCCACGTTTGTGATTGGTCAGATACTGCCAACACCACCCCTTTCAATTGAAGGTCCAAAGGAGACCCTGGGTTAACTTCAGGGAGTCAATAATTAGCTTCACGTGACTGCTGAATGCCAGCGTTAGCAAAAGTGAACAGGTAGCATAAAGACACCCTGGTATGTTGAACTTTCTTCATAGTACAGGCCTCAGGAAGAACAGCTAAGGCCAACCTTAGCAATAGCTTAATAAAACAAGCATATTGATATCATCACAATTTAGAGATAAACAGCAAGCTTATTTTGGAGATGAGGTGAAACAACTTTCTTCTAACGAGGGGTCTAAAATGAGTCGTTGTTAAAAACAAACAAACAAACCTCAAAATCAAACCACAGCTGAACATATGATTAACACATTCCCTTTCAGAACAGACTGTGAAGTTGCTAAATAACGGAGCCCTTAAATGTGAACCTTTGCAACGAGAAGCTGAGCACTGGCTATAAAATATATAACAAAATAAACCAAACCCATCAACCATATTTGCACTGCCACACAGAAAGAAGTAGAGCAACCATAGCTTTATATTTACACATTTGATTTTTTTTTTTTCCTTTTTAGGCTATAGAGTAATTCAGTTAAGCTACATTAAATAATTTAGTTATCATATGCCTACCAGCGCAGGACGGACTATCGTATTTTCTGGGAAAAGTACAACTGAAATCAATTTTAACTTGATGTCACTGAGTGTAAAATGATTATGAAAAGCTAATCAGTGCTCTGTGACAACAGAAATACTGAGCTGGGTGTGAGAACAAATGCATTCAATTATAAACCCACCAACATAACGGGAAAAACTTTGACTGAAAAAAAGCTCTTCCATCTTCTTTCAAAACTTTTCCCAAAAGTTGGGCTTGACTGGGTTTCATCAGTGTTGTTCTTCATATGCATTTTTTCCTGGTTTGAGGTTAATCGGAGCATTTTAAGAATCCAAAAATCACTGCATTTTCCGATATTCTTGTTGTACACAAATTTGGAAAGTTGGAGTACATACTGCACATGAGAAAATACGAGCCTGTTATTGTACTTTTTCAATCTTTTGTTAAAAATCCACAAGACATCTTCGTTATCGTGGATCGAGCCGATTACGTCCTCGCTCTTTCTCGCCTGCACTGAAAACTGCAGCGGTGCAACAAATTTCGCTGTCCTGCGCTCCTCAGACGCCACAGTCGCTGGTTCTGTCTTGGACTTTGCGAGTCAGGATGAGCACGGTAGACAAGGAGGCAACGGAAACGTGGAAGAGGAGCTGCCACGCGTTTCTCAAGCCGAGCAGGTGCAAGTTGCATAGGACGATCACACTTAACAGAGTGAAGCACTTCAGTTTCTTCACAGATGAGTGGAAAAGGTAGAGGTGGCACTACGGAGCGATTCACACGGAGAAGCGTCAGAGAAAGATGGACGGCAGCATATTTCTGTTTGCAATCAAGAGTCAAGCTACTATGTGAACTACTATTTACCTGAAAAACACAGCAAGCAAATGCCAGGAGAAATGCCACAACATTCCAAATGCTTTCATAATCATCCTGCGAAAACAAAAATAATACATAAACTTTTAAAAAAGTTGATTTGTTTTCCGGTCTCAGTCGGCTTGCTGCGTTTATTTCTGATTAATTCACCCAATTTGTGCACACCTCATGATAACAACTCAGCTTTCACCGTAAAATGCTAATGCACAGCGGTCAGTTCAGCCAGCTTACCTTATCTGTAATTAAAATTAGCTTACGCAAGCCTATTTCCAAATATCCCGACTTAAACAAACAAACAAACAAACTGGTTTGCTATGCAAGAGAGAAAGTTACAACTTATGATTGTTTTTCACATCATTTAGACTCCCCAAATAAACAGCACCATTAATAATATTTAAAATGACAGTAATCAGATGCCAGCACTAATTGTACCTGGAACGTGTACTCCATGAGGTGAACCCCACGGATAACATTCAAAGACGCACACATGATATTGAGGATGAGAGAGAGAATGCCCGGGGCCGTCACTGGTTCCAGTCTTTGATTTTGACCTGTTAAACACAAGAAAGCAACAATATAAACACTTCAAAACAAGAAAACACAATGGGAAGCAAGAAAATATCCTCATTCCTACATTACAAAGAATTCCTACTGGCTGTCAAAGGCAGGAAGCAGAGTGCTCTGTTTCAAGTGCTTTTAGCCTTACCAGATCCAGGACCCTGCTCCATGTGCCCATTTGCAGTGCCATTGGTTAGCTCCACCTCATCCAGGTTTATTACTTGAGGTGGATGGATCCTCAGCTCCTCCTGGACTTCTGCCAAAGTCACCTCTAGGGCCGGGCCACCACTGTGGTTGTACTGCTGCTTCAGCTTCTGAATAATGCTGTCTGTCAGTTAGCAGCAAGATTCAGAGGTAAATTCAAAGATTTAATTTATTTAATTGTGTGTTAACACATCTTAAATTTAAAGCAAAAGAAAGAAAAAACTTTTGCAATCCCAAAAGACACTATCAAATCTATATGAGGCAATTTCGCTCCCCTCACCAAATTCCAAAAATGGATATGGCCTGGCTGCCAAGGCAACAACAGTGCTTTTGAAGCATGCTGTGAACTCCCAGCGCAGATCTTCCAGGAAGCAGAAGGCTTTAGCAACAGGGAGGCTGCAGTGACACACAGTCATGTAGGATACACCCTCTGAAGAGACGAAGCTGAACAGGTGAGAGGAGAAAAGGTGTTTAGTAAACAAACAGCCTGAAGCAGCGTGACGTGGATGCCCCTCTGTTCACATGGACAACACTGCGTATGTCGACCGTACCACAAAACCAAATACGTGCCGATTTGCTTTAAGGCTGTGTGTTGTGCATTTTTGCAGTTAGACAGGTTCTTATGAATCTGTGTGCTGCTGCTGCTGCTTTTCGTTTGTTGCGTGCTTACTATATATTGAGCTCCTGGCCCTTAATGGTCCCTCTGTCGGGGAAGCGGGCCAGCGCCTTGCTGATGGTCTTAATCTGCTGCTTCCTCTGCTGGAGCTCTCGGTTGTGTTCAAAGTCTGTGGAGGCTGACAGGGGGAGTCCATCCCTGACCCGAACCACAAAGGCAAACAGGATCACAGACATTATCCACTCGGTCCATGAAGCACACACTGCCTACGCGGAGCACAAAGCAAGATCAGATTACTGTTATCATATTGATTGGAATAGCACATTTAAGTTGGGGATATAGTGCTGATGATAGCTGTTATATAAACTGTCAGTAGTATAAATAAATACAGCTGGTATCATGCTAATAACACATAAAATAAACTGAGCTGTTAGTCTTACACTCAAATTTAGTATTCTATATTTTTTACACTACATTTTCCTTTCTTATCAAATTGTGTGTTATTATTCTATTATAATAAAATACTTCATGTAGAATATTTTGGTCACAATATTTCTCCTTCTTCTTCTTCTTTCAGCTGCTTC
Organism: Pundamilia nyererei; assembly: GCF_000239375.1. Classification (NCBI taxonomy): domain Eukaryota; kingdom Metazoa; phylum Chordata; class Actinopteri; order Cichliformes; family Cichlidae; genus Pundamilia; species Pundamilia nyererei. Next base: position 5,701,388 of record NW_005187408.1, read on the forward strand.
TGCCCCCATCGGACCCTATCCTCAGAATTGTCCTCTGGCACACCAACTCTCCGCATGTCCTCTTTCACAATACATCAACAAAGCTCCTCTATGGTCTTCCTCTTTTCCTACTGCCTGGCAGCTCTGTATCCATCCACTACTCCTGCTTTCCACATATCCAAAGCATTTCAGCCTTGCCTCTCTAACTCTCTAGCTCTAAACCTAAACAAAATAAACCTAAACCTAAATAAAATCTTAACCTTCTCACCTCTGGCACCTCCAGCTGTGCCTCCTGTTTTTTTGTTTGTTTTTTTGTCAGTGCCACCGTCTCCAAACCATAAATGAAAGGAGGTCTAACTTGCAAACCATCTAGTAAAACTTCCCTTTCACTCTTGCTGGTATCCTTCTGCCACTAATCGCCCCTGACATTCGTAACACTCCCACCCTACCTGCCTTGTTTTGGATGGTTGAATTATTTCCTCGCCCTCTCAGTTTACTAACTTTCATTCCTCTTTTCTCCGGACAATACCTGCACCTTTTCAGGTTCTCTCCCACTTGCTCTTTCCTCTAAGTACAAATCCCAACGTTGTCTGCAAACATCATATACCAGCGAGACTCCTGTCTGACCTCACCTGTCAATTTGTCCATCACCATTGGTAACGATATTTGTGTACGTGAAACGTGATATTGTTTTCATTAATTCTCCTTACATTAACTAACTAAATAAATAACTTTCCGAAAAAAACTAAACACTGCATTTCAGACTGCATTAGGTTTTGTTGGTGTGAATAGATGGTAACTGAACAGGGAAACTGCGTAGGTTTAAAATCTCTGTAGTCTCTGTAGTTAAACACCACTTAGAAATCTTTGAGCTAAGACAATTTAAACACTCGTGACAACATCTCGTTGCAGCTTACCTCATTATCATGGGTTTCATGCTGCACCTTGTCCCTAAGCTATTGTAGTTTAGCTGACTAATGCATCTTATCACAAACAAAAACACGCCATAAGCAGGCAGGAAACCCGCCCCAGCTTCGCGATGCAAAAGCAATCAATGATCGATAAAGAGAGCCGTCCTTAATAACGACTTATAATAGCGAAGTAAGACCTTAAATCAAAATTAGTCCAGCGAGCTAACTTCAAATGTGCTTCCTGATACAACAAAACCACAACAAATCTTCTACGGCAAGCCGAAAGGGACAAAACTACTAAACTGCCCACCCACCAGTCGGCTTTCTAACCAGCACTCGTCACTCAAAAAAGGGAACTCAAATGCTAAGTGGCGACCGTCAGTGACTAGCTGATTCTTGGCTAGCTACTGTACAGAGGTAAGTTACATAGATCAAAGCTTTTAATAACCTTTGGTAGGATTTTCAGCGTTGAAATAAATGCTAACAGTCTCTGCAAACGAGTGATTTTTTTTTACGTAAGCTGCTTAGCTAACTTTAGCCAGCTCCTAGCTGTTAGCTCCGCCGCTTTGGAAAAGCGCCTAACATTTGTGTGAACAGTGTTCTCGTTGTAGCCTGGGGAGATTTCACACCGTTTTAATACATGGCTTAAACCCTCAGTAACCTTAGGTCGTTTTCAGATAAACCCGAGCTACAAGGTGTGCCGTGCTGGCTGCTAACGTTGTACAAGAAATGCAAAAGGACATTCTCGGTTTCTGGGTTTACAGCATTGTTTTAAGGTTTTGTGTTTTGTTTTT
>NW_005187408.1:5703960-5716145 GCF_000239375.1 Pundamilia nyererei
AAAAGCTGTAAATACACTTCCAGGTTATTGTTAATGTTACAAAGCAGGCTCAGCCAGAGTGGTGACATTTCAGTGTTTGTCACAGAGCAATAAATATACAGTAAGGAGTCTGGTGCGCTCTGCTTGGATTTGCATAGCCTCTGTATGTCCCCACAGACTTCTCTCTCTGTCTCTCCCCTACCATTGCTCTCTCCTCCCCTTTCCGTTTCTTCCTCCTTTGCTGTCATTTAGTCTCTCCGTTGTATACAGCCTCTTTCCAATGTGCTGTGTCTCTGTTGGCTTAAACATGCGTATAAAAAAAAAGGGGGGGAAGCATTGTTTTTTGTTTTTTTTTTATGCTTAGCTTCTTTTGTTTTTGCATTTTAGGTCATCTGGACTTTGATCACAATGGGGGTGAAAGACCGCCCTCAGTGTTACTTTGATGTGGAGCTCAACCGGGAGCCAAGTAAGGGAAATCCTTATCAGTTTACAGGTGGAGGGAATAGTTAGTTAGAGCCTACCTTAACTTCCATACTTTGAATTGATATGTAAAAAAAAAAAGGATTTTTAAATTAATGTTATGTATAGATTTTGTTTTTGGTGTTCAAGCTTTTCATTGATATTCATTTACAAAATGAAAGTGGCTCACTCAGTGGTGAATAAACTTGATAGACTGGTTTAGCGTCAGCTGTATCTGTGCTGAGAGGTTATATTTCTATATAACCCCTGATAGCTGCTCAGAATGAAAATATTGACCAGACTGTTTTAGTGACTTTATCCTGAAAGATGTAGCTGATGCCCTTCTTCCACAGCTGTCCCTCACATAGTATCAGACTTGCCATTAGCTACAGAGAGGTTTCTGTAATAGAAACTTGTAGCTTGTAATAGAAAATGTAGCTGTGAACTATTAAAGATTGTTTCCAGTTGTTTACATGTTGTTGTTTATATGTGAGTTATTTTGACTTTGCTTAAAGATGATACTTTTAGTGACTCTTCTTTCCCACTTATGTGTCTTGTAGTTGGGCGTATAGTCTTTCAGCTTTTTTCGGATATTTGTCCCAAGACCAGCAAAAACTTCCTCTGTTTGTGCACTGGTGAGTAATCCTCATTCAGAGATATCTTCCAGTCAAATGTCATGACCTTACAGCATTTCATTAATCGCATATTTGAATAATTCTGCTTAAAAATGTGATTCAACATGGCAAAAACCAGACTAAAGTGCAAGATTTTCACTACTTTAACTCTAAAATTTCAAAACTACTTGATTAACATGGAAAAACAGATTTCATTTATGTAGCTTACTTTTCTGTGTATTTGTTTAAATTCATTTTTATCAAATGTCAAATTGTCCCGTGGTTTCATAACAATGCAGGTAAATAGTGAATTGTAGCAGGTTTTTAAATCGCCAAATAAATAATCCACCAGATAAATAATCCACTTTGTTGACAGAAGGCTGTTTATTGATCAAAGTCTGCACAGCATTATCACCACAGGCTAAAGACTGAAGAGTCGGCAGGATCGCTGATGTGGGAATTATTGTCCAGCGGTAGTAGTGCGTCAGCACTCGTTGGTAGTCCATTGATCCACCTGCACAGATTGTCCGTTGTCAGATAGGGGCAGTGTCAAAAATCTCTGGGGTACTCCGAAGCTGCAGAGAAGAGTGATGGCACTATTGCCATTGCCATTCATGGCAGATTGCACAGTGTTTTAGTTTCATTTAGTTTTGTTTCTGCAACACTGAGTTGAAGACACGTATGAAGTGTATGATAGTCAGTTTTTAATTGCCGTTTTAATGATATATCCATACACAAGCTCATAGTTTGACACACTACACATGGAGGGAAGCTACAGCAGTTTGAAAAGATTAGACTTTCTTGAATAAACACACACGGCAATGTCTTTGCTTCCAGTTTTGACTTCTTTCCTTTATCAGCACTGACGTGGCGACACCTAACCTTCAGGAGAATACTGCACACGCTACCTGCGCTTTAACAGTGAGCGTAAACAGAAGTGGTTCTGTGACAGTGATAACATCAGCGTGCAAAGCGACTAACGCACTGGTTATACCGGGATCATTGTAAATAAAAGCTGAAGTGAGGGGAAAACAAAGTTTAAAAACAACAAAACTCATTTACTGCACCACACCAGTCCGTAGTTTTCACGCTGTATCTTTTCATCTGTGATGGATTTTTTGGGGGGTGCTTAACTTCCTGTTGAACTTTGAAGGAATTTACAGAAACATATTTGCAGTGGTTTAAACCTCTTTCCAAAGGCTCGTCTGCTTGTACAAATGACCATAAATAAAGTGTTAAAGGGGCAAGTTTCACTCGCTGACTGATCGAGTCACAGCTTTAGAGAAGAGGTTTTCTCTCACAGTCGAGAAGTTTGCTGAAGTTTAAGCGTCAGAAACTGTTCAATAAAATAAAAATTTCTGACATAATTTTGAGAGATAACGTCCTGTGATGTGCTGCATCACAGATGTTGTCAACCTCATCTGTTTGGCCTTACAGAAGTGCAACTTAACAAGGTTTATCCAAGCACTGCAATACAATAGCAATGAGAACGTTATTAAATAAGTGAAATAAAATGACAATAACGTAATAAAAAACATATACCATTTTATGACTTATGTTGTGGCTGCTCTGTTTTCTAGATATTTCATCCCACAGAGCAGTGTAGTGTACTGTAGAGGCAGTGGTTTGCCTAGAGAAAGTCATAAATCTGCAGACACATAGCCGAGCAATCCCCCCGTCTCATTTTTCACCCTACCTGGCCAACGGGAATGCGATGGCAGCAAAGGCAGACATGGGAAAAGGCTCGTTAGTCTGTTCCTGAACCAACACATGCACAGACAGCACACCAGTGAAGCAGTAATACACACCCGCATTCAGCTGGTGCAGTTTGCTGACTTTCTCAAAGTTTCTAATGTGTCCTTTTAGAATTGGATCAGCTCACTCCAAAGGAAACCAAACCCCTGGAACAGTGCCGAAGCCAAAGAAGTAAAATACTAAACCCTTAGCTTAGCTTTTCAATAGGACACACAGCCTCTTTCTGCTGAAAGCCACCTTCAACACATCACCACATCTAATTAAATCCTGCCTTCACGTCATTTCACCCCAGGAGTAAGGGGACTCTGGAGGGTAATAGCTTTGGGCCAGTATTGTGTCCCCGGTTAGTATTGGTCCAGTGGAAGATTTATTAATGAATTTGGCAGTCCTCCAAGGGAGTACCAGCAGGATGCCAGACTAAAGGCATATAGCTTACTGAAAGCCACCACCCAAATGTGGTTTTCATTCCTTTGTGGCAATATTAAAAGCCTTTGTTTCTTAAAACCATCTAGTAAACACAGAAGCACTTTGTGTATTAGCAGGTTGAGTGTTTTTGTTTTTTGGCGAGAGCTCAGTTAACATGAATGTCATTGCAGGTGAAAGAGGAACTGGGAAAGTCACAAGGAAAAAGCTGTGCTACAAAGGCTCCACGTTTCACCGAGTTGTAAAAAACTTTATGATTCAGGGAGGCGACTTTACTGAAGGTAATGTTATAATCCCCCGTTTACCTAAGAACGTGTTCACAGTGCTCCACCTTTTTCTAATTTGCTAGTTTGTTCGTTTCAGTCCAAAATCTAATGAAAGCCAACAGAGCGTAACACAGCTTATGTGAGCGGGGCGAAAAAACCTCTCATTTGGGTTGTTTTAAAGATGGATTAAATGCTCTCCAGGTGGGAAATGTTTTTCAATAATAACATTAATTAGAGGCCAAATTAAAATGGGTAAAAACTGATCAAAGCTGTTAATCTCATCAAAGTGCCAACATACCGTAAACATGCTCTGCGGCTTTGTTGTGGGTGTTCATGGCAGGAATCCAGGAGACTACAGTTTCCTGAACATGGCAGCCACTTCAAAAATGAGCCCAATAAACATGAATCACTGCTGCCTTTGCTGATGAGGCAGCATCTTTTTCAGCAGCTACACACAATTACACTGCTGCAATATAAAGAAGCTGCTGTGAATTTATTTGACTTTATTAATCTTTGCAGGAAATGGAAGAGGAGGGGAATCCATATATGGAGGCTACTTTGAAGGTATTTGGAATATCAAGTTATCTAATAATCTAATAATAGTGATGCATATCTATACTAAAAAAACAAAGCATGCATATAAAGTTGCATAGATGGTTAATGGGTTTTGTGTGCGAATTGTTCTATGTTTGACTGCGCTGACCTTCACTTTTCCATTGTGTAGTTCTTCTATGTAGTAACAGCAGTAGGCTTTATCAAATCAAGATGGAGAGTAGGCATTCTCTTTACTGAAAGCTACAATCTTCCTGCCTAAAATTTTCAACATATTCTCTTATTTATAGAGTGGTCTTTTGCAAAATGAAAAGGTAAGAGATGTACACAGCTCCGTAACACCATGCCAACATCGTCCCCACCACCTTCCTCAGTCAGTGAAAGCAGTGCAAATGCTCGCAGCGTCACAGATTCACATTTGTACTGAAAGGTCCCCCCCCCCTCAGATTAGGGTTTTTATGTTAAATAGGTGGAACTAGCAGGACATGAAGCCAGAACCAGACGGGTGGTTTTGCTCTTTAGTAAGAAGATATTGCACTTTTAACTTTTATATTGTATATCTTCTCTTTGTTAAAACTGTACATTACGGGGACTATTTTGTTTTTGCAAAGCACTCATTAATCTCCAGCTTTGAAAAACCCCTTGAAACTTGAAGTGATCCAACAGCGTCGCACCGCCTTATGTTACCGTTACAGCCGTAACTGCTTTTTCTAAGCAGGGCCCTCAAAGTAAGCACTGTCAGTGATGGTGCTTACTTTTGAGATGGACCAGACCCTCGTTGAGAATCTCCTAAATCAGTGGTTTGGACATTTTTCTCTAACTTTTTAAAGCTTTTAGAAACAAAGCTTATGTCACCCTGCTAAACCCAAGGGTGAACTCCAGAGCAATATGTAAACCAGACTTCTAAACACAACTTGCAAAGTTCATTCCTGGTAGCTGTGCAAGCAAAAGATAATGGTTCCTTTTATAAATTCGACTGAGTGTGTTTTCTGGAACTCCTACAGCGGATTAACCCTCGAATATATCAGAATGCAGCTCTGACTTGAAGACTGTGATGTAAGGTTGACTTTGAGAAATGCACGTAATATATTGCACACATCAGCAAGCAGATCTGCTTGTAGCTATGATGTGAACAGAAACCAGTGTGGTACCTTTTCATCTGAAAAGTGCAAGTTGTTGAAAGTCATTACTGGTTTGGTACTTTATAAACAGACTGCAGTAATATTTGGCCCGACAGAAACCTTTTGTTAGAGCTGACTTTATGGAAGGATAGGTTGGTGAGACAGCGAAAAGCTTTAATGAATTAATAAACCTTTTTGTTTTGTTTTTTTAAATGATTATTTTTATTAACACTTGAATCCTCTGCATCTGCCCCCGACAGATGAGAACTTCACTCTCAAACACGACAGAGCCTTCCTGCTGTCGATGGCCAATCGTGGGAAGGACACCAACGGCTCACAGTTTTTTATGTGAGTAACTTTTAAATTAAAACATTGCTTTTAAAAACTTACCCCCCAACCACCACTATTTTACTGTCATTCTTAAGAAAGTTTCTTATTAGTTTTTGCTTTCTATCCCTTTTTTTTTTTTTTTTCCTGTTTTGAGATTTTAGAGTAGAATTTGTCATTAAGTGTGACCATCAGCAGTCCCTTCTTCTGTGTGCAGTTAGTTTCAAAGTGCAGAGAAACATTGGATTCATTCTTTTTCACCTACAATTGTTACATTTTTTCTCTTGCCGTTTTTGTGTAAAATTTACAGAAACTCTAGCATCCTGCTCTTCCAAGGTAATGTGTCTCAAAGGCTGTGTTTCTCTCTCTCCTGACTGTATTTATCATTGAGTAGTTTGTCTTTGCAATTGTTGGACTTGCTTAAATATTTCACAAATGGCTTGAGGTGACTCAAAATGTTATTTTGGCTTCCGTTGTCACAAAAGCAGGTTCTGAACATACGATTGACATTTTCCTCCATGATTACAAATTCTCGAAGGAGGAAATGTAGATATGTAGTCTTTGTGCAAATTGATTTTTATAACAGAAAAAATGATAATGTAATTTACCACACTCTGCTGTTGAGTGTTTTCCTAATTGAGTTGCAATCAGATGTCATTAAAGAAAGGTTTGTTGCACAATTCCTTTTGAGATTTTCCCTGTGGTACAGTAGCATCCCCGCTTTGATCGAGGTATTTGTTTATTGTTATTCTTTTCTCTTTTTTCCCACTTTCATGGCCCGGCTTCCACCTTTGGTTGACTCCCCACCTCACTTACTGCTGGATTATCCATAATCAGCACAACTAAGATGGCGCCTCATCTTGATGGGTAGGTACATCTGATATTATTATTTCACATTCTAATTCTATATAGAAATCTGAAAATGAGACTTTCAGTGTATTGATATGAAACTTTTTGGGGAAAAAAAAATCCCAACATCCCAACAACTATTGTTAGGTTTCTATGTTACTAAACTGATTATAGCATGTTTGGCGTTAGCCACACAGGCTGGCAATCACCTGTTGCTTAGGAAAGATGTGTATTCCTTGACCGGTTGCTGAATATTTGCTGGCTGTCACTAAGTGAAATGGGTTGCAAATAGGTTGGTTCACCAAAAACCCTCCTGGTGGTTCCTTTGGTCTTTAGCAGATTGCCTCGGTCACTCGTAGTTTGCATGGAAGACGCTGTGCAAACAACGTAAACGGACAATTTTACCGAGCATCAGGAAGCAACCTCCAGCAACCACTCGCAGTTGCTAGCTGTTAAGCAGGCCTGTGTGAGTGGGATTTTAATAGATTAGAACCCTTTTGGTAGTTTTCAAACTTTAGCTCAATGTACTGTGCTAATGTAGGATATTCTGTCATAGGAAGTTGATTGAGGCAAAACCTAAATGCTCTCCAGGGCTTAAAACTAACATAATAGTACATTTAATGTTGGTTTTAGTTTCAAGTCTGTCTTGCGTCTATGCAGAGTCCACGTCGTCTTTGGTCTGGTCATCTCCGGATTTGAAGTGATAAAGAAGATTGAGGGGCTGAAGACTGATTCTGCCAGCAGACCGTACGCTGACGTGAGAGTGATCGACTGTGGTCAGCTGATCACCAAGTCTGCAAACGATGGTACGTTCAGTAACCTTCTTAAGTGGAAGGATTAGCTTTGTTGTATTTATTCATTTATTTTTGATAAGTAAATCTGATGAAAAGGTCCCATGCATCCTGGGTACTGTAGTTTTTGGAGAATTGTATCCAAATTTTTTCTTTGATCTTTGAGAAGATACTATTAGACAATACCCTTAGACCCACTGTATGAAATCTTTGGGTTTGTTTAGATTAGATGTGTTGCCACTCAGCCAGTGTAGTGTGACTGTAAGTTTTGTTATAATACAAAAGCTTTAATAGAATATCTGTAGTGAAAGTTACACATTTTATGCTCATTTGTTTTTGTTTCCAGTGAGGGATAATGTGTGTTGCCTGTGATTATAACTGGCTCGTATTTCATGCTCATGTTCATTTTGTTGGCGTTTGGATGCCAGCGTCTCCCCCCCGCCACTGGCATTAACACGGGGCGTGTAACTGGATCTTCTGTTTAATGAGGATCAGCGAGGTGATCTCTGTGGAGTTCAGTTGGCTTCAGCCCACCTGACTCTGCCAGGGCTGCTTTCATTGCCTTGAACATACCAGGAAAGAACAGACAAAGCTTTTCTTGTACTTGTACCATCATGAAAATGACTCCTGGCGTCTGAGCTTTCCCTCTTCTTTTACTAACTATACGAGTCAAGTATTCTTCAGAATTAGCACATTTTAATTTATTTCCACACGTTCTGTTGTATTTCTTCCTGCAGTGCTAGAAGGCAAGCGGAAAAGAACTTCCCATTCTGCTGACTCGTCCCTGAGCTCCCATGACTCGTTCTCCCAGTTCTCCTCAGTGGAGTCTGAAAGTGAACTTGATGAAAAGCACAGGCGTTACAAGCAAAAGAGACATTCGAAAAGTAAACGGCCTAAAAAGAAAAGGAGACTGTCAAGGAAGGACAAAGATGCAGATAGTCTGCCTTCCAAGCAAAGGTGATTTTTATTTATTTTATTATGTAAGTTCTTGTTCATGATCACATTATAACGTTTTTTTTAAATAAATACTTACACATATCTTGTGTGTTGTCAGTTTTCACCAATTGACTGTATAGACTTCAGTACTGACATCTGTAGGAGCTTTTTGTTGTTTTCTTAATAAAAATATAACTGCTGTCACAGCCCTGTGGGAAGAGAGCTACGAGCGGGAGAGAACGAGGTGGAAGAAGAGAGGGAGCTGGGTGGGAAGAGAGAGAAGCCCGTTGTTCGGCCAGAGGAAATACCACCTGTGCCAGAAAACCGCTTCCTGCTGCGACGGGACATGCCATCTCAGGAAGATAAAGCAGAAATGTCAGTTCAAAGTTGTGCTTCATGTATATACTTTTTTTTTTTTTAATGAGCAACCAAAACACTAATTTAAGTAAACACAGCAAGTGCTGCAATTTGATTTCAATTTCAAATTAATTTTCAGAGTTAAAAAAGAAGAAGCAACTCTTCCAGCTGACCCGAAACCAGCTGTATCCAAGTCTGGACGGAAGATCAGAGGCAGAGGAACGATAGTAAGCTCACCTCAACTAAGATCAGAGATTGCTAACATAATGTATATGTAAATATTCAAATTTTTGGATTTCTTTTTGAGTCACAGGAGTGAATTTTGTAAAACGTGTTTATCTAGTCTAACTCTTATGCAGAATTAGTTTTAATGAATTGTTTGCAAATGCACAGTTTTTACTTTTTTTGTCTTTCGCAGCGGTATCACACTCCTACGAGGTCTAAATCACGCTCTGCATCTGTAGAGGAGCGTGGAAGCAGTGAAACTCCACCGCACTGGAAAGAAGAAATGAAGAGAACCAAAATTTATCAACCCCCAAGCATCGAGCGATGGAGCAAAGGAGACAAGTATGACCAAGTGTTTTCCTTCCTAACTTTAAACACTAGTTTTCCTTCTATTTGCTTTCATGCGTCTTTTGGCTTAACAGATTGAATGACCATTCCTCAAGCAGATGGGACAACAGAAGCGACTCTGCGTGGTCCCAGTCTGCAGAGCACTCCTCAGACCACAGCTCGGAGAGGTCCAGCCAGCGCTGCCAACAGAAGAAGGCGAAGAAGAAATCTAAACACAAGAAAAAGGCCAAAAAGCGGAAACATAACAAGAAGAAGAGTTCCAAGAGCAAACATCAAAACCAGTCAGATGGAGAAAGGTCTGTGTCTTCAGAGAAAGGGTTCAGAAAATCTCGTTCGCTAACTCGTTCTTCTTCGAGTCAACACCACTCTTCAAACAGAAGGAGACGCCGATCCTCGGGGTCATACGGAGATTCCCGATCCTACTCTAAGTCATACACATCCAGTCGATCCAGATCTCAAGGAAGGTCCCTGTCTTACTCAAGATCTAGAAGCCGGTCTGGATCTAGAGGGCGATCTTTCTCTAGATCTAGGTCTTGGTCCCATTCTCACTCCCGGTCTAAATCAAGGTACAGATCCAGATCTTTGACGCCACCCAGAAAAAGGAGTTTTTCCAGATCTCCGAGAAAGAAAAAAACAAGCAAACCAGACGCCATGATCCCTGTGAGTGAGAAGCTTCAAGAGAGCAAAGTCGCACCTGTCCCCAGACTGCCAGCTGTCCCGGCTCCTGAAAGTGTCCCTGTGATCCCATTGAGCGACAGTCCACCTCCCTCTCGCTGGAAACCGGGTCAGAAACCATGGAAACCCTCCTACATCCATATTCAGGAAATTAAAGCTAAAGTAGCTCCCAGCAACATTTCCTCCACTGGGCAAGCAGTCGATAGCGCAGCAGATAAAGCTCAGACTTCAGCTACGCCAAAGTCTCTGCCAGGTGACTCTGAAGACAACACAGCACAAAAACCTTCACGGCTCTCACGCAGCAGGTCATCCAAGAGTAGATCTTACAGCCGTTCTTATAGTCGCTCACGGAGTCGGAGTTACAGTAGGTCCAGGTCCAGGTCCGCTCACCGGCACAAGAGCAGGTCATCGTCCTACAGCAGATCAGAGTCTGAAAAGTCCCCAAAAACAAGTAACGCAAAGAAGGAGTCACTAGACAAGGAGTGGAAGGAGTACTACAGTTCTCTGAGCAGAGTAAAGAATTTGGATAAGTTAATTTCAGTAAGCCTTAGTCAAGATGGTCACTCAGGATCGGAGAACAGGACAGACAGTGAGCGCAGCCCTGGTGTCATTGGCTCTGTGGAGCAAATAAAAGACAAGGGAAGCTCAGAGGATCTGGAGACGAAGCATTGCAGTTCAGTGCCAGCAGAGACTTTTAATAACAGGTCTGAATGGGACAGTGACAGTGATAAGGTGAGCCAGAGCAACAGCGCTATCCCATTGAAAATGCAGATAAGGGTGGCTCAGTATGCCGAGTCTCTGGAAAAGAAGTTATCTTCTATCTCTGGATGGAATTCAGAAAGTGACTCTGAAAATTTAGCAGCCAGGACATTAGCTATTTCTGAAAAAGAGGAAGGGGAAGCTAGTTCAGAATCGGATTATGAGATTTCCAGAAAAACATCTGATGGAGGGAATGCTCCGGCAGCTTCTGGTCAGTCAGAGGAAAGCCCAGAGAAAGCAGCAGAGCCAGAGAAGCACAAGAGCAAGAAGAAAGCTAAACGTAAGCATAAACATAAGAGGAGAAGTGAGAATAAAGGCAGTTCCCACCACAGTAAGGACAAGACCAAGAAGACTAAGCGAAAACATCAGAAGCTGAAAGAGACTTTTCACTGGCAACCACCTTTAGAGTTTGAAGAGGAGGAAGAAGAAGACGAATCCAAAAGGGAAAGACATAGTCCTGGAAGAGTTGTTAAAAAAAGTGCTGATGTTAATAACCTCAATGCAAAGGACCAAACTGCAAGCTGTAATCCTACTAAAGAAGAAGAAAGGGGGCAACAGAGGACAAAAGAAGGTATCAACAAAAATGCAAAACACACTGAACCTCATTTAGAGTCATCCAACAGGAATAGCGCCAGCGATTCTCACTGGCCAAGTGTCCAGGAGCTGGAGACATTAGATGACATGGACATTTGTACTCCGGAGCATGATGCTGAAATTGTTGAATCTTCAGTCTCGTGTCATCCTCACAACAGCGTTCCTAAAATAACCCTAAAATCTACCTCAAACTCTTCTGAGGTGGAAAACAATGACACTGCTTTATCTCATAGCAAAGAACAGTTTGCCGTTAGTTCCACAACAACAGCTGGCGGATCGCAAGACAAAGGAACCGCTGGCAAGCCTGCTGCCACTGTAATCAATTTAAAATGGAGGCCACTGAAAGGAACGTCAGCTGTACAGACTGTGAATGCTCCCCCTGTCACTGTGAAAAATGTCCAGGCTCAAGAGAACCAGACCGGCAACATGCAGGGAGTGAGAATGGAGATAAAAAGCAAAAGCCGGGTCCGACCGGGATCTCTGTTTGATGAGGTCCGTAAGACCGCGCGGCTCAACCAGAGACCGAGAAACCAGGAGAGCTCCAGTGAAGAGAGATCCCCCTCTGTGGGAAATGCAAAGGGAACACGGTCTCCAAAGACGTCCAGGTCCTTGTCTAGAAAATCCCGCTCTGTTTCCAGTCACCGGTCACGCTCCCGGGGGTGGTCCCACTCCTACAGCAGGTCCAGGAGCAGATCCCGCAGCTCCAGCTCCTCCTCCAGGTAAGTGAGAATAAAGCACTGCGATGATTTACAGACGCCACCTTTGAATCTTAATAAATTGTTTGATGTGAGTAGGAATGGTAATCAAGGACCGTTTTTTGTAGAAAACCGATTCCCAGTAGTCCAATTCCTTGGGACTATTAGTCTGGCTGCTTATCGATCAATCTTGCACTCACACTACAATCAGCTGACTTTAATTCACGTGACAGAGGAAAATACCAACTTAGTCTAGAGCGTGGTTATGTACAGTGGGGCAAAAAAGTATTTAGTCAGCCACCGATTGTGCAAGTTCCCCCACGTAAAGGTCAGTAATTTGCACCAGAGGTACACTTCACCTGTGAGAGACAGAGTGTGAAAAAAAAATCCATGAATCCACATGGTAGGATTTGTAAAGAATTTATTCGTAAATCAGGGTGGAAAATAAGTATTTGGTCAA
>NW_005187408.1:5716165-5732432 GCF_000239375.1 Pundamilia nyererei
GTAAGTGAGAATAAAGCACTGCGATGATTTACAGACGCCACCTTTGAATCTTAATAAATTGTTTGATGTGAGTAGGAATGGTAATCAAGGACCGTATTTTGTAGAAAACCGATTCCCAGTAGTCCAATTCCTTGGGACTATTAGTCTGGCTGCTTATCGATCAATCTTGCACTCACGCTACAATCAGCTGACTTTAATTCACGTGACAGAGGAAAATACCAACTTAGTCTAGAGCGTGGTTATGTACGAGATCAATGGTAAAGTGGAAAACTGCATCCAGGACAGAAACAACCGCATTATGCTGCTAACACAACTTCAGTTCTTTGCAAACAGCATAGTATAACAAATTACTTGTCCCAGTAGTAATTAAGTAACGTGCTGCATGACTTTTAAGAAAAGTGTTGTGTGTAACAATGACTTTTTGAGTAACGACTCTAACACTGATCACAACAAAGAGGGGAAATCTCAACACGCACAAACATTTGACCCACAGCATGCATTTCATTTAGATGAATGTAATTTCTTTACTTCTGTTTAACAATGGCATTGACTCTCAAAACTGAGCCAGTGAAAACCCAATAACAATTGATAAGAGAATCGAATGGATAAGTGATGCTGATAATGGAATCGCTAAATTCTTTTCAATTTCCATCCCTGAATGTGAGTGAGATGTAAGTTACAGCACCGTTGCTGTTTTAGGAGCCGTAGCCGGAGTTGGAGGAGACGTGGGAGAGGACGATCTCGCTCTCGCAGCACCACGTACCGCAGTTACAGGAGTCACAGGTACACTATGAAACACTCATGGGACAAGTGCAAGATCTGATAGGGAATATTCTGTAGTTGGCATTTTAGATTTCTGTGTTGATTCCTAAGAAGAAAACTCAAAAATGTCTTTATAAATGTGCCCACAATGTTTTAACAGTTACTAATCTATGATGTTGAAGTTAAACCTCTGATTTTTGGTGTTTTCCGTTGTTCCCGTCAGCCGGACGTACAATAGAAGTCATTCCAGAAGCCGCTCATATATTCGCCGGAGAAGATCCAGGTGTGTGAGGACACTTAAGTCACATTTAGAAATGTGGAATTGTTCATAGAAACGCAATGAAGTATGTTGAGCTTAAAAAATGGCAATATAATTGTAACTGAGAACACATAAGTTTGTAAGAGATCAGTTGATTTTTTTACAGCCCTCATAATTTTGGCCAAATATCGCTGAGGTTGTGAATATTTTCTGCTTCGTCTTATTAAGCAGCAGGTTTACCAGCAGGACTGTTGGTCAGACAAAGAAACGTTTAGACTTTTGATAAATAGTATAGATATTTCAAAACCTAAAAGCATGTGCAGATCCATCAGTATTTTCAATAACATTTAATGTGGCACCACAGAAGATGAATGCTTGAAACTGGAAAAACAAAACTCGGTACAGTCAGATTGATGGGATTGTTGTAATGATCAGACTTTAGACCAAAAACAGGATCCATATGTCTTAAGATGGACACAAAACTTTGAGCTGAAGGTCTTTAAACAGGGCTTGAAAGGTTTTACAGTAGGGCTGTGCGATATGACCAATATATGAGATATATCCCGATATAAGACATCTATCGTCCCGATAACGATAAAAATCACAAAATCTTCTGTAAATTCTGTGAATCTCGGGCAGCTTGACTTGTGTAAAGTGTTTCCAGCTGGGCGTCGTGTACCTGGAGTCGAGTGTTTTAACTGACGCGTGAAACTATATATTTTTAGACATAAGTTGTAACGGCCGCCGTTTCTTTGTGAGTATTTATTACACGGCGTGCTGCGGGGAAAAGCCTGTTCTAACGTTTGAGTCTAAGGTTTATTTTTTAGCACCTGGCGGCTCTTTTTTACTTCTCATCCGTAAACACTGTGCATACTCTTTCACGTGATTCAGTTTATTTTGAAAAGGCTCAACAGGATCTTGAGCTTTATTGTGAAAGGTTTATGTGGAAAATAAACAAGCGGACACGCGATGGTTTCGCCATCGTTGTTGCTAACGACAACGCATAAAAACAGGCGCTTGTCAGTTCGTCGTGTGGTTATATTAAATATAAGAGAAAGAGAGAACTTTAAGAAATTAATATAGCCACTACAGTGACCATCAAAACGATGAAAAAATATTGCTGTAAACAGTTTATTTTGCGACACCACGAAACAAACGATAGCGTAAACTGAAACGATAGACGTTTTTATATCGTCATCCGATATATATCGTTACATCAAACAGCCCTATTTTACAGGGTAGTAAAATTAATACTGAAAAGTCTGCTGTTGGCACTAAATGTCACCTTTTAAAATACAGTGTGTCAAAGAGAATCATCAGAATTAAAAATATATAATATTTTATAGTAATGGACATAAAATCTTGAAGTAAATGGCTTAATATAAAATTTTACACACAAAATTGAAAATATCCACAAGTGCTCAATGTTAACACACGGCATCCATACGATAGTCAAACTAGTCCAGTACTTTTGCAAGCACATCTGGAGCCACAGCTGTTGTTACGTATCAGAAACCACATGAAACTCACCAATCCGCTCTTTCTAACAGCCGATTCCCTGACACATTGTGTTCCCTTATACCGTGATCTGTTTACCATTGTTGAGCTTGTTTTTCACCGATTACAACTATTAAAATATTTAAATTCTCAGTGATGTTGTTCTTGTTTGCTCATATCGATTATTGTTGGACTGCATGTCCTTTTAAAATGATAAGTAACCCACTTTTTGCTGCTTAAAAATAGTTAAAGTTAAGCTTATGAAGCCCTGATAATTACTTTTGAGCTGTATTTGTAACCATGTCAGAAATGGGTCTTAAAGCTCTACATGTCATGACTGAATTCGGTGTCATTCTGTTGCTATTCCCAAAATAATATCTGTGTTGTCACCTGGCTGGATGTTAATGCAGGTCAGACTCCTATGACAGCTATTCCAGTCGGAGTCGGAGTGTGAGCAGGAGACGAGGGCGCAGGCGAAGTGACAGCTACAGGAGCTCAGACCGCCGATCGCGGTAAGACTGAGTTCCCAGGTGAACTCTGACAGACACTAACGATGTGGCCGGTCTCACTTCAACCTTTTCGCCCTCTCAAATCTTTCTGTCCTGTTGAAAATCATTGTTTTTTCACATGCGTTTCAGTGTCTTTAAGATAAAAGAAGCCAAAACACCCCACTAAATGTTCTCCACACGTCTGTGCATTGTAAACACCTCTGCAGTGCCTCAAAGGTGAAACGTTTTCTTTTGTCTGCAGGTCGTATGGCTCGTCCAGTCGCAGTTCTTCTAGGCGCAGGAGCCACAGTCGCAGCAGTCGCTACAGCTGAGCTGCGCCTTAAGGCAGCCTGCTGGTTTACACCCGATGACAAGGATCAGAACCACAAAGTCTGGACAATGTCATATATTCAAAGATCAGCTCCTAAAGCTCTAAGAGGAAGAATTAAATCCAGTCTTATGGTCAGTTTAACATGGTTGTGTATGTCCACCTGGCACAAGCTGGCATTATAATTACTGAGGAAATGAATGTAAATTTATAAACCACTTTACAAGCTGATACAAAGGCCTCCTTTTTGGGGCTGTCACAACAAGTGGCTGAAAATCTGCCAACACAGTCCATCAAACAGAAAGTTTGAAAGTGAAATATACTTAATACTAATATTATGACAAATATGCTCTAAATAATTAAATAATTTTATATTCATGGATTGTGTTTTCTACTTCTTTTATACACTGAAGTTGTTACAGTTTAAGAGTCTAATCGTCTCAGTCTTGATGTGTTTTTGAGGTTTTGCATTAAGCTTTGAAAGTTTTCCTAAAGTCATCACTGAATGGAATAATTTGTTTTTATAACTATTTTTTTTTCAGTGCTTTTATTTTATTGTATCATGAATGTTCAAACTAAACTCAAAGTATGGTACCACAGATGTAGGTTTATTCAGTTCTAAATGTTTACATTTAATAAATACCAACACATCTTGAACTCTGGTCTGGTATTTTGTGTTTTTCTTTGCTTTCTCAGGATCTCTGAATTATTTGTACCTCAGCAATGGTGCCATCTACCTTCAGTTTATATCTGTAGTGTGTTTAACTATGTGTGCGTAAGAGAACAAAACGGTAAGCCCCACCGTGAAGTTCTAACTGCCATATTCAGTCAAACTGATGATATGGATTCCAGTTTTCTTTCATTACAAATAGAGCAATGATTCCAATCATGTGTTACTTGTTCTAAGAACTGTCCATGAGCTACATGTTATGCTCAATAACCACTGTATTAGGTAGTGCTCCAGTTTGCCTTTAGGACTGCTAAATTTCTGTAAACATTCCTCTGAGATTTGTCCATATTGACATGGCATCATCACACAGTTGTCGGCTGCACATCCGGGATGAATCTCCCGTTTCACCACATCCCAAAGGTGCTCTATTGGATTGAGATCTGGTGACTGTGGAGGTCATTTGAGTACAGTGAACCCACTGTCATGTTCAAGATTGTGCTCAAAACAGCCAGGAGAATGTAGCTACACTGTGGTCATAAAGGGAAGGATGTGGTGTTTAAACTATGTACAGTCGGTTGGTACTAATGAGCCCAAAGTGTGCCAAAAAAATATCCATCACACATCACAGCACCACCAACAGTGGCTTGAACTGTTATTATGATGCAGGATGGATCCATGCTGTTTATGACAAATTCTGACTCAATCATTTAAAAAAAAAAAAATCAATCTTGTCCAATTTTGGTGAGTCTGTGTCAACTGTAGCTTCAGTTTCCTGTTCTTTGAGTGGTGCTGGGCGTGGTCCTCTGCTGCTTCAAGGTTCAGTGTGTTTTCAGAGATGCTCTTCTGCATACTTTGGTTGCGATGAGGGGTTATTTGAGTCACTGTTGCCTTTGCCTTTACATAAAAAAGGTCATTTTTCAATGTTATAGAAAAGCTAAGACATCTCCCAGATTAAAAGGCGTTAAAGAACAAAAGGAAAATAATATATTAAGCTATATCGCTTGTTCTTTTCTCTTGTTTTGTGTAAAATGTTGAATTCCTGGTTTACCTGAGCAACCTAAACAGCATAATGTGTTTGTTTATGCCTCCTGAACATGAATTAATACAGGTATGGGACTTTCTCCAGGTTGTCATTCTTCCCACCTTGCTATGATTCTACAGACAGGATATTCAAAGGAGGTGCTGTGGTGCAGGAATCTCACAGGGGGCCTCGAGACAAGCATGATTTACCAGAGGAAACCTAGCCTCAGCCCAGGACTCCAGGGATGTCAGGAAGTTCCAGTGAGTCGAACATGAGAAAATACAACTTTTGTTGGACAAAACATGAAAGGTGAAATCTTGTCTTGTATAAGAAAATGTGTTTAGTCACTCCTTTCTGACCACTCAGTGTGGTAAAGTCGCCGTGTACCCTTAGCAAAAACACAGCCCAAAGCATGTTTCCACCTCCGTGCTGGACTGTGTGGATAGTGTTCTTTGGATCATACTCAACATTTCTCTTCCTCCAAACATCAGGTTGAGTTTGTGCCAAAGAGCTCAATTTTGGTTTCATCTGACCATAACGTTTTCTCCTAAACCTTCTCTTATTCATTTAGATGTTTACTGGCAAACTTCAGATGGGGCTTCTTGAGCAAGGGGAGCTGCAGGATTTCAATATATAGTCTGTTACTAATGGTGTTCTTGGGACCACAGGAGGAGCTTGTGGGTGGCTGTGGCTCAGGTGGTAAAGCAGATCAGCTACTGCTTGGAAGGTTGGTGGTTTGATCCTTGGCTTCTCTAGTCAAATATCCTTGGGCAAGGATACTAATCCCAAGTTAGCCTCTGATGTGTTCATCGGAGTGTGAATGTTGGTTAGTTTGCACTTGAGTTTATCCATGTTGTATACAGCGCTTTGAGTACTCTGGGAGATTAGAAAAGTGCTATATAAGAATCAGTCTGGTCCATTTTGGTCCGATCTGCCACCTTTCTCATGAAAGATCTTGCATGGAGCTCCAGAGTGAGGGTTTGGAGCCCATTCCAGCCTTGTGCAGGTCCACAGTCGTGCCTGGATGGAATTGAAACTAGCATGAAAATGAGAGACTGTTTATTTCCTTTGAAGGGAGCAGACCACTGGGTTCTTCTTGTATATAAAAGATGGGCGATGTGGTTCCGTTAAGTGTTTCAAAGCCATTCTTGGCCCCCAGTAGCAGGTAATGGGGCCCTTATGTAAAGAGGGAATTGCAGTGCCGATTTTTATTTGAAATTTTGCACATTTTGTGGATTATCTCTTAGTTACCATTTTGCACAATGTGCATAACATAACCATATTTCTGCGCTCTTAGCACGCACTCAAAAAAAAAGAAAGTTACGATAGCGCAGATGTGTGGCGCCAAATGAAGTTAGGATGACTTCTGTAATATGGGAAACCGGTGAACTCGCTGACCTCCGCATCTGTCTGCCCGCCCTGACGTCACACCGTTACAGGAGCGCACAGTGAGAGAAAGCGCACCCGGGGCTTTGCGCCATCTACGCCTGCGTCTGTATTCCTCCTCCTAGCTTTAAAACGCTCACGTGCAGTACAAAAGGAGGAGAGAGAGAGAGAGAGAGAAGCGCCTGTCTCGCAACTCCAGCGTTAAACAGTACCGTGTCCCTTTAAAAACGTCTGACAAAAAAGCCCATATGATCCCTGAGCTCCAATCACCAATTCCTTCTGCAAAAGCAGCCTCTGCATTTTTGTCTGTCTGAATGCTACAGCAGCACGGGGGGGAAAAAAGATTCAGGATAAGGCAAAAAAAAAAAAAAACTGGAGAAATGTGACAATCCAACGGTCATTTTCATGGCGAGGGGGAAACTGGTGCGAAAGGAGTTATTCTGGGACTCCTTTGAGCCTCGAAACGCTGGATCAAAATGGTAGGCTACAGAGCAGAGCTGCATTTTTGTTTATTTTTTTCCCTCTCTCCCTCTCTCTCTGTCCCTTCTTGATCTCTTGCAAATTTGAGCTACTTAGCAGGCCGATCAAACTTGCCACACTTGCGCGTCGTCGAGATCCCCTACAGCTGGCTGTCACACGCGTGTTTCGTGCTTTGTATCGTTTGCGGTGAAGTTTGTAACTTGCCGACATGGCACAAGTTGAGGGGGCTGGTGGTGGCGGTGTGGGGGGTGGATCGAAGCAGACCCCCTCTGAAAGAATGCGATGGCTACAATAGCCACATTGATGCGGAGAAGGAGTTAAATTCCTTCATATCGGACGCTTCTGCAAAGCACTCAGGTCGTGACTGGTGCGAGTGAAAGTGCCACCTTTCCCTTCCTTCTCCAAGCGAGCCAGACAGCCGGTGCAGGACAAGTTAGCGAGGCTTTCATGAGAGATGCCGCTCTTCTCGTCTCCATAACTTTATTTTGATTGCGGCTGACACTCAAGTAGAGGTGAAAAGAGGTGGAGATGGAAAACATCACCAGTGAGATCTGATAGAAGAAGCTGCCTGGTTATAAATAAATAAATAACGCAAACAAAGTCCAGCTGAAGCAGAAAATGTGCAATATTTTATTGGCTTGTGACGAGTTTTCTAGGCTGCTGCATGAGGTCAGTCGCTTTAGGGAGACGACTGATTCGTATTTGTACTGACTAATGCTCTCCTCGTCCTCTTGTCAGCGTGGATAAGTTGTGTTTTCCTCCACGCGTTAGCAGATCGGAGGGTGATTGTGACGGAGAGGCTGAGTTGTGGGAATAGAGGCCGACAGTACAGAGGCAGACAGTCCGCTCTGTCTCCAGGGTCATTTTAGGATGCCTCATTAGGAAAGCATGTGGAGCTTGATGCAGCGGTGGAGTAATCCCAGTACGCGTTCACATCTGGAGGCTTGGGTTAATATCTGGGTCAGGTCAGCGGGGTTAGCCCTGGTGCTCGCTGGGTGGCTTCTGGTGGGAGCAAAGAGGGTGAGGGAGGTCTGATTGATGTTGTATTTATGTTCTACTTATTTATTTTATTTTTTTCTCGTTTTTTTCTTTGCAAGTGCAGAAGAATAAACTGAGGTCAAGTGCACAGTGTGCATGGCGAATGCAATGCACCAGAGATCAGACAGAGTGAATCTTTTAATTGTTTTGGTGATTATTTCATAAATTAGATTGTTGATATATCCAAGGTGGGTTAATCTGGGCTTATGTTGATTTTAATCAATACCGAATGGCCGGATTACACAAAGGGTTTAGCAGCAAAGACAACAGGTGCCCACGGTATCATGGGGCCCATGGACCAGATCCTCACTATGCAAGTGTCTCTTAACATTATTATAAAGTCGCTCAGATGACCAGAAATAGAAAAATAACTCAGTGGAAGGGGCAAAAAGTGAAAACGACAATAACAAAAGCTACACCTATGGGACAAAATGTGTAAGGTGACACACGACAGATGGAAACAATCAACAGGGACTTTCAAAATTAGTACAGAGACACAGTAATAAATAAAAAGATTGAAAGTGACCACAAAGATTAGTTGAAAGGGGAAAAAAAGAGACAGAAATCGACCACAGAGGGACATAAAACATCCTAAAAAAAAGATGCAAAATACAAATATGAATGGGCGCAAGAGGTGCAAAGCTACCGCAAAGTGATCTTTAACCTGTTGAGGTGCAGTGGTTAGTGCTGTCACCTCACAGAAAGAGGCTTCTGGGTACTATCCTGCTCGTTTGGCTTGGCTGCGATGCTTCTGAGTGCAGCTTGCGTGCTCTCCTTGTGCCTGCGCTGAGTTTAGTTTGGTTCTGCTTCTTTTTCTCCCACAGTTCAAAGGCGTGCATGTCAGACTAGCTGCTGATTGTTAATTTGCGTGTCCAGCGTGCACTCTTGCTCTCTTCCCATCTCAGCCTAGTTAGACTTCAGCTCCACCCCGACAGGTTTACTGTTGAAAATGAATGGCTGGAGTCTTTTTTTTTCCCCCATATACTTTGCACTGAAGAGGGCGTTTGCATGGAGATCCTCCTATTCAAATGAAAAGACTTTATTTGGCTTTTTTGTCTTCATTTATTGTGAAAATGTAAATCTGCCTTAGTTTCGCACACACTAAAGACACTTATACTGTACGTTTCTGGCCCCGTGATACAGTTTGGCCTCAGTCAGCATTGTGAGGTCCTAAGCAGCTCCTTCTCTATCCTCCCAGGGTGCTGTGAGTTTTTACGTAACTGCCTATTCAGGGCATTCTTGCCCACCCTTGACTTTGAGGCTTCACTGTCTCTGGGTGCTGAGTGAGAGAGCTGTCTTTAGTCTTTGTGACAAGTGCAGTCATTCCCCGAGACCCAGCAACAAACTCCCGCGGACTTCTCCGCTCTCTTGGAAACTCGGAGCATGCTGTAGGTGCTGCTAATTTATGCCCCTGAGATTAAGAACAGTGGACAAGGCTGCGCAGACAGCAAGGTCAAACTCACTGGGCTTATGTAAGGTTTCCTTTGTTCTCGTTGGTTCAAGTGGCACCAGCTTGCTTGAAGTACACTCAGGTTGTTGTTTTACTTTTTTACATTTTCAAATAAAGATGTGGATTTATTCATTCTCAGCAGTGCCACCCAGTATTGTTGTCTTTGTATCCAAGGGGGGAAAGTTACTCTAATTTAACACTATGGCATTAAAAAAAAAAGAAAAAGACATTGAACTCCATTATCAAAGAAGCCAGACAGCTTTTTATTTTCCTAATGCTCGATATGAGGATTTCTATTAGCCTTTCATTGTCAGGCATTTAAAGATATTAAGAGAGTTTAAAACGGAGCGGGCTTCTAAAGTGTTCTTATAGCTTTTAGCAAAATTCAGGTCAGCGAGAGAGACTTAGGAGAAGCTTTAGTGCAGATGAGTTTTTGTGCTGTTTTCAGACACTTGCCAAGCAGAGAAGAAGGGATCCTTGATCTAGCAGTCATAAAAATGTGTCATAGACATAGATTAATGTTTGGATTTTGAATGGGAATGACATCATTATCCGTTTTAGCTGCTTATCTGTATTAAGAGTAGTATAAATAATGAAAATAATAATGCACAGAACTGATTTGAAACGAAAAAGGTCAAGTTAAATTAAAAACCTTGTGCCGCCTTAATATAATATTTATTTATTCAGGATTAAGCCTTAAAGGAACAATTTGATGCATAAATGCATCTAGAAAAAGATAGAACTTGATTAAAGTATGAGCCATGAGATGGTGAGCTGAAGCTGGGCCAAAAGTATGAACTTTTACCGGCATCATCAGGGAATCGCACCATTGTTCTCACCAGTGGCCTCACAAATCCATGTTTGAGACCCTGAACTAACTTCATGCTAGATGTAGCTTTATATAAAAACAAGCGTATGTTTTCTTATCTCACAAAGCAAATGTGTACATTTGCAAAATGCGTTAACTGTACTGCTGCTGGTGTTCCTTTAAGATTGCATTCATTATTTCCCTGCTGTCCACTTATTGGTTGCAGCTATAGAAAGCTGATGCTCCTACTCTACCTTTCCCCCCCTCCTTCTCTGTCCTCTCTGACCTTCTCATCAAACACATCAACGCCCAATGCGAACACACACGCACGCACGCGCATTTTGCCACAGCAGAGAGATTCCTGTGATAAGGAGCTCTTTAGAGGCTTGTGTTTGCCTCCTCTCTTTTTGTGTCATGCTATGAAAGGGATAATGAAGATATCAGAGTCTCAGCCTGTGTAATAACCCTCGGGTATGTCTGCACCTGCTCTCTGCTGCACATCAGAGTTATCTGTTGTCTCTAATAGATCACTTCAAAGGTGCATCTTTCAGCCAGTGTATCATTCACATGGACAAATTTAAATTTAGTCTCTTCGGACCTGATTTTCTTTTTTTCTTTTTTAGAAATTAAAATATCTCTGCAGTTTTTTGGGGTTATTTGGTGCCACAGGTATTTGGCGTCACATCCCTGCGTGTATACACGCATGTGCACCCGTGTCGTGCACATGCGTGCGCGGTGCTGGCTTGGGAACAGCGTGTTATGACTCCAGTGGGGCAGTGGTGTGCGAACCATTGTAACGTGTGTGCGAGGAGGAGATGCCAGCACCACAGGCCCCTCTCTTGGCCAGGGTTCCTGACTCAGCGCTTCCTCTCCCAGCTCATTGGCCCAGACACAAACTTCCTGGCAGAGCTTCAGTGCGGACACTCTAACCTCATCACCCCACCTCCCCCCCCTTTCACCCAGCTCCTTTGATTATCCCAACCGCTCGTCATCGCAGTTCCAAGCCACCGGCGGTTGATGTCTTCTTTCAGCGTCGCTTCTGATTGGGCAATGCAAGCACTGTCTCCAGCCTCCCCCAAACCGATAAAACCCGTCATCGACCAGTTCTCAAAGGACTGGACGCTAAAAGGACTTTGCAAATCGTGTGGCCGAGGCAATCCCGCTCACGCTGTCAAATTTTAATGTACTGTACGTCGCCAAGATGCTGCTCATGCCGTGTTCTCATCCTTATTTTTGTTTGTGCTCCCCAATTTCATGCTCGGGTAAACGCATATCAGTTGTAGATTGGCTTGTCACCTGTGGTTGCATTAACATATAGATGGAAATGTATTTAAATCCAATCAAGGAAGCTGGTGGAGATCCACCAGGGCAAAGCTGGGGCAAGTCCAAACTGCTAGATTAGGATGAGGGAGGGAGGGTTGGGGGGGCAACAGTGTGAAGGGGAGATTGGATGTCT
This sequence comes from Pundamilia nyererei, assembly GCF_000239375.1. Classification (NCBI taxonomy): domain Eukaryota; kingdom Metazoa; phylum Chordata; class Actinopteri; order Cichliformes; family Cichlidae; genus Pundamilia; species Pundamilia nyererei. The sequence goes on from NW_005187408.1 coordinate 5,727,809, forward strand.
AGGATTAGAGCAGCGTTAATGCTGATAATATTGTCTTTATTAATTGCAGCCAGCAGTGAATGCTGTGGTTAAGAAAGTTAAATGTTTTAATAGGCTAAAGGGAATAAAATAATTAGCTAAAGTGGTGGAAAGAGAAACTGAATAACCAGCAGCAAACTGTAAAGTAATTTGGAATTTACCTCATCCTATATCTGAAATCGTCTCGCTGTACATTTTACCTGAAATCTCATTTAGCTTTCAGGTTGTTGATGAAAGTTGTATAGAGTTCATTTGACTTTTTCCTCTTTGGATTTGAGGCTTCGTGCCTGCAACTAACAGTGATTCTAATTACTGAGCTTTGCACTTGGACTTTTCCAACAGAAGATCTGCTGTTCCCGCATCAGTTTGACAGAAGACATTATCCTAAAGCCAGAAATGTAAAAATACAATCATTTGTGTCTTTAATGACAAGTAAGTGAACCACTGGATAATCCATCCATCCACTTTCTGTTGCTTATGCAGGGCCATGTCACGGGGGCAACAGCCTAAGCAGAGAAGCCCAGTCCTCTCCCTCCTCCAGCTCATCTGGGGAATACCAAAGCGTTCCTTGGCCTGCCGAAAAATTTAATCCCTCCGGCCTACCCCTGGGCGCCTTTCTCATACTAAAACATGCCCAGCACACCTCACCAAGAAGACATCCTCATCAGACCCACGGTTATTAAAGTGAACTAAAACTAAACGAAAAACTACAACTAGATGTGAAAAACCTAAAATAAACTAAAATTAAAACCAGGTTTTTGAATAAAAACTGAAATGATTTTGTGAACTTGTAAAACTATCTAAACGAATTATTTAAAATATAGAGAAAAATAGATTTAGTTTTGTTACAGCTTGCCTGTTGAGGCATTGATGAACATGTTTATTGAGACTGGAAGTCTCCAAGACTGTGATTCATCTGCTTTCAACAAGTTTTTCTTGTAATACCTGTGGCTGAAACACATGCAAAAACAATTAAAAGACTAAAACTAACGCTGAGACTAATAAAGACTAAACTAAAAACTAAACTGAATTACAACATGCACAGATGCAAGCAAATATTTAATAAAAGGTAAGCCGAGGAGCTGGCTGAGGAAGGCTGTTCCACAGGTTGGTCGCAACAACCTCAGGAGAACGATCATGTGGTTTTAAAATCAGAGCGAGGGGAAGTCAGGAGACCCTGGTTAGATCGGAGAGACTGTCTGTAATGATAAGGTCTTAAAGGCCTGTCTGTGTAGAGCTTTATCTTTAGTAACAGGATTTTAAAGTGGATTTTGAATTTCACTGGAAGTCAGTGAAGGGATGCAGGAGTATGTGTAACTTCCAGATGACTGAATGACAGAAAAGGTTTGTTTTGTTTGCAATATTTCTTAAGTGAAGGAAACAAAAGTGGGCGAGCCAACGGCGTAGGCCCTGCCGGTCCAATCCCCGGCTATTTAGTTTGACTCCTCCACCCATGGATGAATATTCTAATAACCTCAAATCACTGCAGGATCTGCTGATGAGACCTACCACACAGTTCAGGTGAATGTTGAGCCATTCATCTGCCTCAGCTCAGACGTGTTATTTGGATGTCTGGTGTGAATAACTCTCCTGGGGTCATTCCACAGCATCTCTATTAGGTTAAAGTCTTGGCTCTGACTGGGCCTCTCCAAAAGGTAGATTTTTAATTTGGTATATTAACTCGTGCGCCTCATCCATCTTCTGTTGAGCTTCAGTGGGCAGGCAGCCACCCTGATATTATTATGCAAGATACCTTGATAGACTTGGCAGCCCTGAAAACCTCTATGCTCCCTCCATCGTAGTTCACTCTGGGACTGTGTTCATGTTTGTAATTAAGCTGTATCCGGCGCTGGATGTTCTTCACGAACAGCTCGTTTCATTAGCCCTCAAAACATTTTCTCAGCAGAGTTTAGGAAAGAGCTGCAGCTTTCTCTGTGGTGTCCTGCCACGGACAGCGTGCCTGTTCGGTGATTTTCTCATGACATATTTACAAACAGTGTTAACTACCTCCAGTGGTTCATTTAAGTCGTTAGCTGCTTCTCTGGTCTTCTAATTCACCTCAATGAGCAATCTGCAGTATGTGTCAGTCATCTCAGCGGAGTGCCTGCTCTTAGGAAAGCTCACCCTAGAACTAAACTGATAGGATTTCTAGACACTTTGGCTGTGGTTCTGTCGATAGTTAAACTGTTCATGTGTGACCTTTACCAGCTGTATGCAAATGAGGAGTTTTTGATTGGAGCTCTTCTCGTTCAACGTTCACAGATGCTTCTTATGAGAGCTTTACCTCACACCTCCGCTATCGTCTTGATTGTACTCCAGGTTGCTCACTCCTGACTCCAATTAGCTTGAGTTGATGTCGTTAACCTCAATGATCGCATGTTTTTCAAACCCGCGCTGTGAGTCTTTTTCGGTGTGGGCGAGAAAGTTGAAACATACTAGGGTTTGCTTTTGTTTTTTTTAAGTACTGTAACTTTATAAAAATCTGAACATGTTTTGAAAAAAGCCCCAAATTATATGTCACTGGTGTTGTTTACAACTGATGTACTCACCTTTTCCTGCCATTGCCTAGTGCGGTAACTAATGGCATCATCCAGAAGTCATAATATGCTGCCACTTAATTAGTATGTTGTCTAAAGATTGTTTTTTGTTTTTGTTTTATATATTGCATACCGAGAGTAGTTTTTAATATTCTGATATTTCTGACCACACAGCTGTTTGATTGTTTATGATGGCTGATTTTGACTTTTTCCCAATCTGCCTACACTCACAACTAGTTTTCTGCATTATATACATAATCCCTTAGTCTACTATCACAAGGTGTAACTGTCAGCCTTAATACCATTATTATCCGATAAACAGCGCCTGCCTGGAGAGTATTAAACTCCACTTTAATGTGGCTGTGCATGTGACCTTAGCAATGAGCTACCCGCTGCTGTGGCTTCCCCTTTAGTCATTGAACACTGATTTTTATTTGCATTTTTTATCATAGTACTGTAACGATCACCACAGGGCTTGTTAAACGCAAGACCTTGTCACTTGTGCTATTATCAGTCTGGCTCATTTGTGCAAGAGCAACACGTCTGATGAAGGGATAGCGGGAGTTCGGTTATAGTCGAGCCTCACCTTTATTTCTGCAGTGTCGTCACCTATGCCAAATTTCTTTACTTCCCGTTTACTGAGGTAGGAGCAAATGCATGTTTACAATGAAGGAATGCATGCATAGAGTTGCGGGCTCATGGTTGGATGTGCTCATGCATCCGCTACTGTATATTCTTCTGTCTCAAGGTCAGCGGCAGGTCGCTGTGCTGATTGGATTTAGAGAGCAGAGGAGGGAGTGCAGACTGCAGACAGACGTGATATCTTCTACTCGACACAAGGATGAATTACAAGACAGCAGGCCCACGGCACAGACATGTAAAAGGCCCAAACCACTCTCAAAGAGCCGTACACCAGAGAATAACATTCATTTTTGTGCGTCTTTGTGATTCATTGGTGGTTTGCAGCTATTTTGTTGGGTGATCATTTTAATCATTTGGCTTCCCATATGGTTATTTTGCATCAGTAGTTGTTCTGTGCCCCTTTGTTGTTGTTTGAAGTGTATTTATTAACAAAAAGACACAGCTTTAAAGTTTTTGGCTTCAGATAAGGTCCACAACTTCAGGTCTTAGGGGGCCTAACAGTGGACTGCGCCTTGGGGTCTGAAAAAAAAGCCAATACTAAAATGCCGTAAACCTGAATTCTTTCTCGTGGTCAGTAGGGGGCATTCTCTGTTGAAGCTTGTTTTCTGCCACTGAGACAAAATAAGGAAAGAGCAATCAATAACTCGAAGTTTCAAGTTGGGTATCTCAAACTTTTGAGTTAATAAGCTCTGCCAATCAGAGCTTCCTGATTGGCAGAGCTTATTATCCTTGCTAACAAGTAAAGCTTCCAGGAAAGCTTCCAGCCAACTAGGATTTCCTTGTTGGCTGGAAGCAGAAGGCGCAGATGCAGGCACACTCAAAATCAGGTAGTGGCAGCACCAGTGAGCTACCAGTGTAGATATAAATTGGCGCCAGATTCTCCAGCTTTGAGTGCCTTCTAACAAAGGATAACTTCACAAAAGATGTGAAATCATTGTGTTCATGTCGAACTATTGGACTGCTAAAGTCTTCTGCCTTCTGCTTCAGAGTAACAGCAAAATGTGTAACTTCACAGAGTTTCCTGATTGATAGAGTTAAAGGAGCTAACTTGATTGCAAAAATCTGATTGCAAACATAAGCGTCGTATTGAAATCTCTGGGAAAATTACTCTCACCTAAGTTGGTACACATCCACACTAAAAAGTCTCCCAGTAAATTGGCTCACTTGCTTGTTTTAAGTCTTATTGATTACAATGCGATATTTTTTTTGTTAAATCGTGGTTCTTGGTGGCAGTCATAAGACAATAAAGCAGGGTTTGCTATAGGGTGGGGCAACTTGTAAATAAAAAGCAACTGTACGAGCGGTTTCTCTCGTTTTATCGACTCCACGCTTGTGCAGAAACAGGAACTCATGAATGAATGGGTGATACAGTGGCTACTTCCATCTTTTTATACAGTTTGTGTTGGTGTTGCTACAATAATCTATCC
>NW_005187408.1:5732506-5741982 GCF_000239375.1 Pundamilia nyererei
TGCAGAAACAGGAACTCATGAATGAATGGGTGATACAGTGGCTACTTCCATCTTTTTATACAGTTTGTGTTGGTGTTGCTACAATAATCTATCCACAAGCTGACAGTTTTGCGGCAACTTTCTGTCCGTACTTTCCACGTATCACGAGCAGATTTCACCAGAGGATTAAGCCCTGCCAGGATATTCGCCCAGAGAGTCAGAATTCACCTCTCCTGATCAGCATCTCTGGGACTAAACCTGTTGTTTGGCGTCAGCAGCAGGGACCGGTCTGGTGAGCACACAGAGGACACAGTGTCAGTCATTACCCTGATGACTTTTTAATGGCTGTCTGATTGGACTCTGCCAGAAATGACATGCCCTTGTCCCGTTCTGTTTGGTTTTGTTTACTCGTGAGCTGATTATTTTCCCGCCACGTACAAGCGCTCTGACGTTACTGGGAGACTGAACTTGCTGCTAAAAAGTGGGTGATCCGTCTGTGGGGACTTTATAATCAGGCCTGTCATGCTATGCTCCCAACTGACGATGACTCAGGGATAAGAGTGTAGGGGGTGGGCACTGCTCTCCTGCCATCTCCGTGCCAGTGAGTGAGATCTGCCCTGACACTGTGCCCACTCTCCTTCCTCTGGGTGTCAGTCACGTCGAGTCGTGCGCCGGACCCCTCAGCAGGAAGCCTGGCTGTGAAGAGGGCTGCTGAGTGTGCTTTTTAGTGCAGGTTGATGTGCTCTGCGGGTGGAAGTGGCATGTCAGACCCCACAGCCGTCTATCGTCCTAGTGGGCGACAAAGGAGCCGGGAATGAGCTCATGGGATTGCTGTCGTCATGCACGCGGATGGCTGGCAGATCTCCTGCATCCCTGATGCTCATGTACAAATGGAGAGACTTCACCGCGCATATGGAGAGTTTAGCATGCACTTATTTGTAGATCCCTTCAATGAGCTTTTTGTGAGATTTGTAGTGAAATCCTGCTGAGATTAGCAGAAACACTCTAAATCATTGTCATTGGCAGCAGCTTTGTGATCTGATGAATTATATCTCTGTTATTTGAATTAGGGCCACATTAAAATGTCAAAAACATCAAAAACACAATCACATTTCACATTGTTTTTTTGATTTGTTTGTTTTTTGTTCTTTTAGGTCAAGATAAAATCCAAAACTGATATATTCAGGTGGCCAGGATCACATTTTGCGTATGGACACTTGTGTTTTTGTAGCAGTAATTTCTGTTGTTCAACAGTTGTTTGTGGCCCGGCTCACACTTGATCTGTTTGTCTCAGTCACTGTTATTTGAAGTACATGAATCATGCAATACAGTGTCAAAGAGATGCCAGATAGCTTTGTCGAGGCGTTACTGCAGAGTGAGACAAAGTGAGAGTGCAGTTAACTTTGATTTTGGATTTTATTTCTACAAAGAAGGTCTGTGCCGCAACCTGGAGCTCTCTATTTTGTGTGTGAGTCGGACTGGAAAAACGTCCTCTGGCACTTTCTCCAAGTCTGCAGATTAAAGTTATTTAGCATTTTAATATGAATATGATTTTAATGTTGTACTGGGACAAAAACTGCAAGTAATCATGTATTGTGTCAATTATGGTTCTTAAAAAGAGACAAATTGCACAAAAAATTGCGATCCAGCATCCAGCTGCACATGAGATGATGTAGTATCATCACATTTAAAATGCTGGAACATCAAGTTTTTCCCTTTTTTATGCTGTGAAAATTCTCAAACAGTCAGTTATTATTTCTTTGCTGTTGATCAATTTTCTGTTGATCTCTTTTCTTCCAATTCGTGTCTGAAACACTGACAAAAAGTAATGACCATCTACAAATAGATTGTCTAAGGCAACAGTAATATTCCCATTGAAAATAAATGCTCAATAATATCCTTTGCTAATACAGTCACCAGCCACTTCAGCTCCTTGTAAACACAAATATCTAATCTGCCAGGGACATGGCAGCATCCTTGTGTCTTTAGGCGTGCAGACATGGTCAGGACGACCTGCTGACGTTCAAACTGAGCATGAGAATCAGGAGGAAAGGTGATTAAAGTGACTCTGAATGTGACACAGCTGTTGTTGGTCTGAGTATTTCAGAAACTGCTGATTGGCTGGGATTTTCCCACACGGCCATCTCTATTGTTTGCAGAGAATTGCCTAAAAAAGACAAAATATCCAGTGAGGCACAGCTAACTGCTAATATCTAATCAGCCAATCACATGGCAGCAGCCCAGCATATTTAGGCATGCAGACATGGACAACATGAGCTTTAAACTAAGAAGTTTGGACAGAAAAATTCCAAAAATTAGGAAACATTCTGGGAGCGGCGGCTCTCTTGGAGAAAACGCCTTGTTGAGACAGAAGTCAGAGGAGACTCCTTCGAGCTGATAGGGAGGCAACAGTAACTCAAATAACCGCTTGTTACAAACAAGGTACACAGAAGAGCATCTCTGAACACACAACCTTGAAGCTGCAGCACACTGGAGCACTCCTGTCAGCTGAGAACAGGAAACTAGAATTTGCAAGGGTTTCACTAAAATTGGTGATTTGGTGGCCCAAACCAGTACCAGTAAGGTGTACCTAATAAAGAGTCCAGAGACTACATGTATTGAATTGTATGTAATTTTGTAATTTTGCTAGCTTTACATGCTTATTACTAATGTGAGCCACAGCGCTCAGACATGGTTGTGATTTAACTGGTGAAGCAGGTATTCAGTAAGATAGTACAATAACAGATACACAGTAGTGGTCATTTTTGCTCTAGCCAGACTAGTCCCTTTTGAAACGATGAAGAAGCTGATGTAAGAGGACACTGAGTTCAGTCGAAGCAGTCTGTGGGCAGACTGAGAGAAAGCTTTAACCCCCTGCAGTGTTTTCCCCCTGGGACTCCCTCCTGCCTGAATACAACCTGCCCTCCCTCGCACTATTGATGCATCCGTGACTCTGTGCTATGCTCTGACATTGGCCCCTGCTAATGGCTCACCGGTCAGCAAGCAAACAAGACAGCCAGGGTAGATGTTGTTTGCCTCTCTCCTCGTAATTCAAGGTGTGTGTGCAAAACACTGACTGAATTATGTAGATTTCTGGAGGAAAGCACACGTCTCTGCTTTGTTTTAACACAACCAAAAATGTTAAAAGGGGTGAACAACACTGAGTTTTACTGTGGATACGGATTAAGACATGCATGCGCTCCCCCTGCTAGTGGCCTCGCGATCGTTTTTAACAGATAAACATCATCTGCGTTGCCTGAATCGGACTGGGGAACCTTTAAAATGGCAGCTCTGCAGAGGTCACGGAGCAGTCGCAGCCTGTAGTCAGACCGCGCAGTGATCGAGACTTTATAGAGCAGTAAATCCACCCAGACTATCCGTGAAAAGGTGTGGGAGAGAAGGAGCATTCTCACCAGGGAAAGTCAGATTAGAAAGAAGGGTTTCATCCTCACGCTCAGCTCTGTCTGGCTCAGGTCCAGCTGCCGAGGCGCTGCCAAGAGCAGACCATTGGCTCTGACGTGGCTGAGCCGGGTGAGGATTCAACACTTCTGATTTTTTTTAATCACTTTGACTGACATATTAACTGTGGGCTTGACTTGCACCTTAGAGTTTGACTTCTGTATGAAGATAATTAAAGCAACACTAATTTGACAACAATAATTGGTTTTTAAAACAATGCTCTCATGAAAGATGCAGGCACCTTTTGGTCCAACGTGACCCAGTTCCTATTCCATCACCTCTTTATCAAAATTAAATTAATAATAAAGACATTTAAAACCACCAGTTTCTATTAAAGCATTGCTACTGACAGTTTGACACATGCACACATACTTGGGTGAATTATGTTTTCTTTAATACAGCATCCCATTATGACCATTAAACAGTAGCTGGCTGTGGATTTGTATAATCTGTTGCCTTTCAGATTTTGACATTTACAGTCATTCTAAATCCTCCATCAGGTCAATTAGTGTAATGTTTAAATGGGAAGTACTGTGAAATAATAGGTGTACAATAACAGTACAGCTGTGGTTGAGTTAAATATCCCAAGTAAGTCTTCAGTGGATGGAGTGTTACCTTATTAACCTATGCCAACAACAAAAAACATGCTTTATTGCTTCTATGGGGCTAAAATGCATCAGCCCTGAGAGCAACCTTGCAAAAGACAGACCTGCTAAGCCATGGGTGGGATAATAATTTTTCCAAGGGGCCACATGAGAAACTAGGAATGTTGTGGAGGTGTGCATCAATGAGCTAAACTCATTATTAATACTATCTTTATAAGCTTATTGATGCGGCCCTCCACAACAGTGCCAGTTTCTCATGTGGCCCCCGGGGAACATGAAAAGTCCACCCCTGTGCAAAGACCTCTACAGTGCAAAAGGATCCTCTCAGATTGTTGTGTTTGGCAGAAGATGAAATAAGCTGCGTGTAAAGGGTGCGCAGAGCTTTGATTGAAGCCGGTTTAAATGACGCCTCGTGTTGGGCGCGTCAGTAAATCCCCCTGGCGGTGTGTTTTTCGCAGGTCAGGCCACATATGAATAATGTATTGGGAGACATCTGACTGAGAGGCTGGTTAAAGGTAGCTCTCTCTCTAATGACAGCAAACAAGCTCTCTCGCTGACATTTCCAAGGAAAGGAGTGAGACGGAGAGAAAAGGGGGGTGAGCGAGGGAGCTAATGGCAGACAGGGATCAGGGGAGTCAGATGAGTCTTTCAATTCAAAGCACTCAGTGAATTTGTTTGGATACAGTGTGTTGAAATGTGACAGATAACTTTGTCTTTGACACACGGTGTGACATCCACGGCAGCCGTGTCGTAACTACAGCTATTGGCAGATAGATTAAATAATTTAAAAGCATCTGTCAAGATGAAAATAATGGATTTGTTCGCTGATTTAAACCTCTCTGTCATCTAGGAACTTTTAATAAAACATGTAGACATCCACCTGCAGAATGATGAAGTTATGCACAACCAGTTACTACAGATGAAAGACTTTATCACTAGTAGCTAGCTAGGTAAATTATACCAACTCCTTGAGTTGGCTAGGATCTCTTTTTGACTTTCTAGTGTTTTGTTTTGGGATTAACTGTTATGAAAGCGGTGAAACAAATCTCCATGGTGCTTTGTTACCTCCCACCTGGGCTGACCTGCTGCCATAATTACTGCTGTTAAGGTTTCCTTTTATTACTAATAGAAGTATGATAGGAAGTTAAGGAGGTGTTGTAAACGTAGAGCGGCTCAGTGCTTAAAGAAAACAGAGATGGTGAATCAACATTTGGTCAGACCGCCTTTATTCTTCAACACAGCCTGAACTCTGTTAGGGAATCTTTGTTGTCATTTCTTTAAGGAGTTCCAGGAATGAACTCAGATTTTTACTGACAGCTTTCTAAGCTCTTCTTCTTCTGTTGGCTGCCTTTTCTCCTGATTCCTGTCAAAATGATCCTACACTGCTTCAATAATGTTGAGATCAGAGCTCTGGGGAGGTCAATCCATGCCTGATCATGTTGCATTGTGTGTTTTTTATTGCACTGGCAGTACAATCAAACCTTAAATGTACATTTGGAGGCTACTTAAAGATGGACCACAGACCTTAAAAGAGTAGCTTGGTCTTCTGCTATACTGACGGCCACATTTTTAGCCAGATGAGTGTAAGTATAAATAAAATCCACACATTAGTCCATAATATCTCATTCAACATTTTAAAGCAAGTTCACATCCTAGGTAACAAACCTAAGCGGTCGTACGCTCACTTTTTGTGAGTCAATGTGGAAAACAGTATGTTCTGCCTTATAATTCAAAATATAGTTATAGAGAATAAACGCAATCTTTAAATTAAAAGATGCTGTTGGTTCTTTTATTTTCAGTCGTGGATGTATTTGAATGTATTGGTGCTCCTCTTCTAGAATTTAATCTTTGACCACATTGTCCTGTTTGAATCCCAGAAGAAGAAGCCGATCGTTATCACCATAGGAACATAACTTCCAGTCTGCAACTTATACTTGATCTGATTAAGGCTGCTGCGTTTTGCCCTTGGGCGATGTCTGTAGCCTTGCATGGAGAGAGATAACCCGATCTCCTCTCCTCTAGCTCAGAGTCCAATTTAGCAGCTCAAAACTATGAATAAATCTAACACTCCATAATTGAATTCTTCAAACAGAGCAGATTTTCAAGGTTAGGCCCCAATGCAAATCCATTTTTCAGGCTGCACAATGAAAAGTCATTTTCAATGATCTTAGGAATAAAATATGTCGTGAAGCAAGGAAAACAAAGTACTCTTACAATAAAGGAGACGCACAAACATTGTAGGAGACATGAAGTGTGATTCATGCCCATTAAAAGTCTGTCTGTTACTTAAATACCATAGTTGTTATTGTCTGACAATGAAATGCATTATGAATAAAATGTATTTCCTTCTTTTCTTTGTTACATGTTTCGCTCTGCACATGCAGCTGAAAATACTCAAAAATGAGAGGTGTACAAGTGTAATTGGGGCTTGCTGCTGTATCGTCTCTGGCAGTGTGTTAACCAAAACAAGGCTTGTATCAATACTTATCCTATTCTACCTTCAAAAGGTGCCCTGAATTATAATTTCCATTAATTGTTTGGAGGGTTAGTTAGTATTTATTCAGCATGGTTTCCCTAATTATTTCTCCGGACGTGTTTTGTCGTGTGCATAATTCGTCATTCCTCTGGGACAGTGTTGTGAGTGGGTGTGCTGAGAGAGCCGGCTAATAGGGGGGAAATGGCATTGAATACCAATGCACAGAGCAGTCAGTCCTTGCAGAAGAGGCCAGACACTCTGTTTGTGTTTGTTGTGTTCGGCTGTGTGTGCGCACGCATTTCTGCTGTCTTTGCATGGATGCACATCACATATCCGTGTGTGTTAGAGTGTGTGCGCGGTGTTTGCTGTTCTGTCCCCACTCACATCCCGTCTGGATCGAAACCCTGCCCTTCCTGTGCTAAAATAAACCCACCTTGGGAAGTTGAGGACCTTGCACAGAGCGCTGAGTGTTACACCTTTTGATTTTTCACTGACTTGTGTCTTGCTTCTTAGATGCGGCGGGTGAATTTGTGCCATACGTCACAGTAAAAACATAAAAGTTTATTTCAGCATAATTGTAGCTCTTGTTACATTTCTTCTTATTTTGAGAGAGATCATTTGGCCAAAAACGTCCATTTATTATGGTTTATCTACATTTAAAACATCTACCAGTACCAAATACAAGAGCATTTATCTGCTCAGATCATTTGCCCTCTGTGTTTGTATATGTTTTTACAACTCAATAAGAAAATACACCCAATGAACTGATGAAGTGACCTATAGCTACATTTCAAAAACTGTCTCAACCTTGAGTTTTAAACGATCCCATTAATGATTGACTTTGAGTTCTGCGGGTGAGGAGATGCTCGTATTGATCCTCTAAAAGGAGAAACCGTCTGTCAAAGGAGGTTTTATGAAAACACAAATCCCTATTGAGCCAGCCTAAGTTACAGAGGCCTCACGGGGTTTCTCCACACCACTGAGCAATCCAGCAGCCTTTCTAAAGTTACCTTAGCGAACACAACTCAGCATATTTGCATAAGGAAACCTGGACACTTAAAGGACTTGTCCTTCTTGGCTTAAATCCACAATTGTATGTTAACTGAGCAGACTCACTCAGATTAAGGTAATGTATTATGATGAAAAACTCCAGAACAGTAACTGAAGGGGACACTGTCGTGGTAGTTTTGATGGTGAAGTTTAAAGAGCTTCTTTACTATAATATTTATTGGCCTTTGAATGATTATGACACATTTTTCTGTCTCACTTCTTCCTTTCACTTTCTCTTACAGCTCATAGTGGAGAAAACAACAGACTTCCCCTCTGCTGAGTTCTCTCTAGTGGAGGATGTGGCTCTGCACTTTACCTGTTTGATGGACAGGCTGAATGAGCAGCGCCTCTTCCAGCCTGACCTGTGTGACGTTGACATTGTTCTTGTGCGTCAGCACAGCACCTTTCCGGCCCACAAGGGTGTGCTGGCAGCTTACAGCCCTTTCTTCCACTCGCTTTTTGCCCAAAGCAAACAGCTGCGGCGGGTGGACCTGTCGCTGGATGCCCTGACCTCTCAGGGCCTTCAGCAAATCCTCAACTTCATTTACACCTCCAAACTGCTGGTGAGCAGCCGCACTGTCCGCGACGTGCTCAACGCCGCTACCCTGCTTCAGATGAGCGACATCGCAGCCTCCTGTCACGACCTTATCAGCAGCCACTCGCTGAGAACCACCTGCACAGATATGGCCAATCAAGAAGGGCATGCCAGCAGTGAGCCGGCTTCTGTAGCGATGCCCCCCAGCCAGATGTACCGTGAGATCAAACAGGAGTCAGAGCTCGGCAGGGTGTACACGAGAGAAGGAAACAGCCCTTTTTCTGTCAGAGTAGAAGAGACAGGCAAGACGGCTTCTCAGGCAAAGCAGTACTACCAGAAGGAAGAAGGCTCGGGAAGCGGGGCCAGCACAGGTGTGGCTAGTTTGTGTAAAGTGGAAGGAAATGGAGAGGAGTCAAAGACAGCAGATGGCCACGCCTCCTTCAACAGAGATCAGATCATCGTCGAAGTCAACCTTAATAACCAGACTCTTAACGTCTCAAAGGGATCAGAGGGCAAATCGGCCACTTCTACAGAGACTTCCACTATGTTTGGCCGCTGCCGTAACAACCAGCAAGATTCAGAGGGCGATGAGGATAATGAAGTGGAGAACGATGATACAGATGGAGAAGAGGATGTGGAAGATTTGAAGAGGGGTGACATATTGGGGCAAAGTAGTGAAGAGGAAGATGAGGAGGAGGATGAAGAAGAAGAGGAAAACACCCTCAACATTCCAGGCTTGGAGCAGCCAGCTATGATGGATCGACCTCGTCGGGGCACCAGAGCCTTGGCTATGGCTGGTACCACTGCCTCTCTACGGCAGACGCTTGCAGAGGCCACGCTGGCCAACCAGCGGCAGGGTGGGAAGAGGGCGTTGGACCTGGAGGGCCTGGGCCAAAAAGTGAGGCTGGAGGAGAAGCAACATTACCCATGTAAAAAGTGTCCTCGCATCTTCAACAATCGCTGGTATCTAGAAAAACACATGAACGTCACTCACAACCGCATGCAAATCTGCAATAACTGTGGAAAACGCTTCCTGCTAGAGAGCGAGCTGCTGCTGCATCAACAGACTGACTGTGAGAAAAGCATCCAGGTACGATTAAACCATAATCATTGTATAACTTATATGCTTGGGGACTATGTCTTTCAGCTAACATAATATAGATCTATGAGAATTGTTTTGGGCAGTCCAGATGTCCGATCCCGGACAAGCCCCCATTATTATGCTAGGTCTAGCTCAAATACATTAAAGTTAATTGAAAAGATAAGTCAATAGGATGAATGTGGCATGAATAAGGCACGGCGGGACCACGGAGCAACGTTCAGAGCCATCTTTATTTAATTCACGTCACACCACAACACACCCAAACCCCTG
>NW_005187408.1:5743253-5786218 GCF_000239375.1 Pundamilia nyererei
CCCCGCCACAATGAAAAAGTGGTACAAGTGACCTCAAAGGTGCTGCAGAGTGGACTGAGAAAAAGGCAGGGAAGGACACATAAACAAGGAAGGAACCCATATAAGCTCAGCCAACAAGCTAGCAAAGGTGCTTGCCCATCAGATTGGAGCTTGGAAAACTAAACACGTAAATAAAGCAGGATGTAACACCAATAACTAACCTCAAAACGTGTTACTTCCTGGCAGTGCTAGCTACAGTTGTCAAGTTATGTTTTGCAAACACTACATGGGTAAAAAAAAAAAAAAACACTAAAAAACACAATTTTTGATAAATTAAGGTTTAGCTAAAGGTGTGAAGCCAAACCTATGTGTTGTTTGAATCAGTTCAACTAAACAGGAATTTTGTTTGTGGTTATTATACCTGATTTTTGTCAGTGTTTTTTGTAAGACAGCCCTCACTACACACCAGAACTGTTCCTTTAAGTCCTAGCAGTGCTACCTGTTCTGACATCAGTTTTATTTTAGGAAGTTGTTTTATAGAAAATAAAATGTTTTTTTAATGCATAATTGTTATTTTGTTTCTAATTAATATATGCATAATTGCAATCACTAAAACCAGTTGGAGTCAGTAACTCAGTCAAATGGCAGTCAGTAATAATCAGTTCTGATATGTCTCACTACCTCCACTATTACCCCTCGGCACCGAGCAGCTGGACTCCTGCTGTGGTTTTGAAGATCATTTGCTTCTTTAATCTAGTGACTCTAATTGCTTTTTTGCTACAGTGCATGCTCAAGTGTCTGTATAAACACACACACACCTGGATTGTATTTGTAAAGACTGTTCCAGATCACAATCTGTTTAATATCTCATCCCCAAGTAAATTCCAGTAATCATTCCATGCTCGCTCTCTTGTTTCTTCAAGTGTGTGACCTGTGGCAAAGCCTTCAAGAAGCTGTGGTCGTTGCACGAGCACAACAAGATCGTCCATGGCTATGCCGAGAAGAAGTTCTCCTGCGAGATCTGTGAGAAGAAGTTTTACACGATGGCCCATGTCAGGAAGCACATGGTCGGTGAGTGACAGTAAAATCAACTATCCTGGTTGATCACTTTGTTCCCGTGTGTTTCTTTAGGCTTCCTTTTTCCACATCCTACTGATTGTTTGGCAGGATTTGTTTTGGGTGTTGCTTTCCTTTTCCATTTTCTGGAGAGATAAGCATCTTACTTCCCAGATGGGCTTACCTCACTCTATGCTACTGCAATTTAAGGAGTTCCTATTATCGAAGGACTATTAATAATAGGGTCCTAATTAGCCACTTTCTAGTATGGGAGAGATTGGATAGTCATATTCAGACTTAAGATGGAAGAAAAAGATGAAATGGACCCTTTGCCCTCAGCATTTATTTAGTGAAAAATAACCTCAGTGTTGTTCCTTAAATGCTTAGTTTAATTTCAGTCATGAGTGGCTCAGTATTGAATCACACAAACTAAGCATGCTCTGTGTTTGTGCCTTTGTGTAGCCCATACGAAGGACATGCCATTCACCTGTGAAACGTGTGGGAAATCATTCAAGCGCAGCATGTCCCTGAAGGTTCACTCTCTACAGCACTCAGGAGAGAAACCCTTCAAGTGTGAGGTTTGAGCTCCTTTTATACACTGCAGCTCTCCACTTTACTTGAGTGATGAGGTAGATTTAAAGATATGTAAAATTATTGGCGCTGGGAGTGTCATTTAAATCTGAGAAATTCACAAGTTGAGATCAAGTAAACCAGAGTCAGATGTCCAGATGTGCCGGTCTCGATTAAAAAACACTGATCGTTTAAAAAAACCCCACATAGATCTAGTCAAAGCCTCTCTTAAGAAGTGAGAAGTATAGATGAAATTATTTCAGTGAAAGAATGTCTGTTCAAGTTCAATTTGGGAGGTTTTTTTTTTTAAACAAGACTGTGACAAAAGACCACCAGCAGGTAGTTATTCAATACTGAAGCGTTTCGCTGGGTGCTTATAGTGACATCATAAATTAGTTTAGGTTGGCTGAGCATAAAGACAGAAAATGGGGAAAATGCTACTCGATTAGATCAGTCCTTGATGATAGAGGTCCCAACTGGCTGCTGATTATGTCTAAGGTTCACCATACAGGCATGAGAGTGGTATTAAAATCTATTGCAAGAAAGCCTATTTTTAAAAAATATCCACTTTTTTTATGAATGAAAACTGAGCGCCATGTCTAATAGGTTCACAGGAAGGTTAAAAAAAGGGCAGTTTTGATTTAGTAGTACATTTTACAGCCTTGCTCAAGTCAGTCTCAGTGTGTTTTGTTGAAAACACCATACACGAGTTCTGCTTTTTCTCCACAATGACTGAAGTACAACCTGTCGAGTCCATCTTTGACAACCAGCTGTAAAACGACTTTGCGTAAAACTGTTTCCTGTGCGCCTTTTCAGAACTGCAGCGAGCGCTTCCAGTACAAATACCAGCTCCGCTCCCATATGAGCATCCACATCGGACACAAACAGTTCATGTGCCAGTGGTGCGGAAAGGACTTCAACATGAAACAGTACTTCGATGAACACATGAAAACACACACTGGTGAGTCCCTTTCTTTTGGTTGTGTTCATGTTGCTTCAGGGCAGAGCAACATTTATTTTAAAGGAGAATTTAAAAAAGAAAATATTGCAGAGCTGCAAACACTGACACCTTTGTGTCTTTGCAAAGCTTATTTGCACACCCAGCAGATGTGAAGCACTATTATCGTTCATGTTGGAGTTTTTGTGGCCTCCGTGTATTCTTTTGATTTAACTCAGCTTTGCTCTTTAACAAAACTGCTGAGAGAAACACGTGACTCTTTAGCTGCTTGATTGTTTTTATCTTTTATCCGTTTGTTGCCGTGCAGGTAACACCAATTGGACTGTTAGAGTTCTTTTACTGGAAACAGCTGCCTGCCACAGCTGGAAGAGATTCTGGTGGAGAGCATTCAGAGTGAATTAAAACAGTCAAGTCACAGGCCACAAATCAAAACTCTGTTCTGAAAGATACTGAAAAGGTCAGAGGAGAACTGCAGCGTTACTGCAACCAGCCGCCCTCCACGTCAGAATCATTTGATGTATGGCGAATATAAAAACACTGATTCTGTGGCATTAAACTTAACGATGCATGTTGAAAACGTATCGAGCAGGCGTCTTTTGTGTCTCCCGTTTTGCAGGAGAAAAGCCGTACATCTGTGAAATCTGTGGGAAGAGCTTCACGAGCCGGCCCAACATGAAGCGCCACCGCCGCACCCACACCGGAGAAAAGCCATACCCGTGTGAGGTGTGCGGCCAGCGTTTCCGCTTCTCAAACATGCTCAAGGCCCACAGGGAGAAGTGCTTCCGCGTCACCAACCCCATGGTTCCCGACGGCAATGGTGACCCCCTGGGCCTCGACCGGCCCTTGGCGCCACCCGCTGCGGACTCTTCCGGTCAGGCCCAGCTGGGCACGGCACTCCCTGCCACGTCCGTGACTACACCCGCTGCTGCCTCTAGCCCCCACCCCCTCCACAGCACCCAGCTGTCCCTCCCCCTGCTGCACTCCATGGGGGGGCTGCCTCCTACCCCGCATTTACCCCCGCCGCCTCCACTGTTTTCTGCTGGTAGGATGAACTCCAACAACTAACAAATCTCTGTAGCATTGAAAGCACTTTGTTACTTTTTGTTTTATTGTTTTTCTTTGAGCTTTTAAGAGGACTCCTGCAGAGGGAGAGTGATGCGCCTCAGTGACATTTACACAGAGGAGAAGAACAGAAAAAAATGCTACATGGAGGCCTCGTCAAAAAAAGAAAAAAAAAAGGAGGAAAAAAAAGAACAAAGAACACACACACATAGTAATAAATAATAATTTTTTACTCTGTTGAATACAATAGATAACCTCAGAGTCCAGTAGGACGTTTCACCGTTACTTTTCGACTCATAAATTTCACAGATGTGTCCTGCTTTCATTTGGGATGTTTTTTCTGACAACTCGCCTCTCTCCTGAGCCTTGCACAATGTATTGATTGTAGCATCTTTTACGAAATGGTAGGAAGCGCTTCCTAAATCTCCACTCATACTGGGATCATGAGTAGAGGGAGAACCACGTGGTAACGAGAAGAAATGATTTATTTTTTGTTCTCGGCCAAGATGTAGCGAGCGGTTCTGGTCAGACCCAGCAATAACCAAATGCTGATTTGTCTTTGAGCGTATACATGTATATGGCGTTGCCAATAACCAAATCCTGTTAGCTCACCTGCTATAGTTAAGTAATGTAATTCAGCATTTATAATCGATCCTGCACCTTACATTTAACTCCAGTGATATTTAAAGTGTACTCCTAACCGTCTTCGTTTTTATTATTGTGAATAGTGTGTAATTCGTGGCACGTTACGTCATTTCTTTTAATTTTTTTCTAAGGACTTAAGGAGAAGTCGGCCGTGCAATGCAGCGTGTGGCGTTCGTGATGGTGTGTGTGCGTGTTTGAGATGCGAGGCAGAGACTTGAGATAACAATCGTCAGATCAACGTTTAGCTAATCAAGATGCGAGCTTTCCCGAGTCAGGAGATGGAGTAATTTGTCGACTCTAATCTTTTTTTTGTTTTTTGCTGTTTTTTGGCTTACATTAAGCAGGCGTGCATCGTCTCCTGCGAGATCTGGCTATGAGATGTTATGGCACTTTTCTGTGACTTGTTAGTAAAACCTGATGTACTCTGACCTACAATATACGTGTAGGATGAAATTCAGTGTTACTGCTATTGTTATTTACTGCTTATTTTCCCAACTAAACACTGTCTGTGTGTTAGATGAGTGTAGGGAGAGCAATGTTCACAAAAACGTGCTTACATAGCCGAATCAAATGGCCACATTTCATTGCAATCTGATGTAATCCGTGTTGTGAAGTGATAAATACTAAATTATAATCTAACAATTAAAATTCTTAAAGAGTACTGGCAGAGATACATTTTTGGCACATCAGATGTGGCCACTAAAAGGAGCCCTTAGTGTTGAATTATATTATAACAGAGTGATTTATTTTTGTTAAAACAGTAACGTGTAGCAGCTAATTAAAACTGGGGAAGCACAGCATAATACCCCTGAAAAAAGGCTTTGGCTCTGTGTACACCTTTGGCTATTGTGTGTCATAACCATAGTAGATCTGGAAAAAAAAAATCATGATCCGAGTATAAACTGCTTAAAGGAATAGGTTGCAATTATCTTTATTTGCGTTCTTGTTGAGAGCTGAACAAGAAAATTGGTACCACTCAAATATCTTGACTATTTCTTAACCTGCACACCATAGTGACCAGAAATTGTAATTTTTTTGTACAAATTTAAGATATTTTACTTGTGATTTTTGCGTCGAATTTCACCGACCACTTCATTAGCTACACCCGTAAATTGGTCATTCATGCAAAGAGCTAATCAGCCCGTCACATGGCATGTAGACATGGTCAAGACAACATGCTCAAGTTCAAACTGAGCATCACAAAGCTGATTTAAGTGACTTTGAACATGGTATGGTTGTTGGATTCAGACGGACTGGTCATAGTATTTCAGTCTGAAAACGACTATAACATAAAAATATCAAGTGAGCAGCAATTCGAGCAGATAGCACTCAAATAAGCACTTGCTGCTAACAAGTTGTGCAGAAGAGCATCTTTAACATATTAGCAGCAGAAGACCACACTGGGCGGCACTCCTGTCAGCTAAGAACAGGAAACTGGATACACGGGCTCACCTTTGCCATTTGGATAGCAGGGAAGAATTAGGGATAAGGAACATGAAAGCATGGATCCATTCTACCTTTGGTGCTGGTGATGTAATGGGATGGTAGATATTTTCTTGGCACACTTTAGGCTCCTTAGTAGGAACTGAGCATTATTTAAACACCACACCCTACCTGAGTATTGCTCCTAAGCATGTCCATTGCTTCCAGCAGAATAACATGCTGGTTCGAATGATCTCAGACTGGTTTCTTTAACGTGACATTGAGTTTACTGTAGTCAAATCCACAGTCATCATATCTTAACAGAGGTCCAATAGAACACGTTTGGGGTGTGGTGCAACAAGAGACTCATATCATGGATGTAGAGCGAACAAATCTCCAGCAACTGTGTGATGCTGTCATGTCAACGTTGAATCTGTGCCATGAAGATCTAAGGCGGTTCTGAAGGCAAATGGGGTCCAACAACAACTAGCAGGGTGTAACTAAAGAAGTGGCTCGTTAAAGTATTTGCACAGAAAATGCAGAATCTGTAGGCAAGTGACGAGGCTTTCGGTACCAGAATCATTCTGGTTTTCTTCCAGTAGTCATCAATTCCCAAGAAAGAAAGCATATGCCAAAATGCAGTTTCGGAACCTTTGTCTTTTATCATTTAGTCAACCTTTAGGAAGCCGTCACCTAGATGTGCTGGAAGCGTCAAAATACTGTCAGTTTTCCCCAAAGGTTAAGTTAGCAGGCTAGTTTTTGGTTTTCCTGACTGGGAGAGTGTCACTATCCTCGGTTTTATATCAAATCAATCAAGAGTGGTGCCAATCACTTCATGTAACTCCTATTTGAAAATTAAAATAAGAACTCTTGTTTGACACTTCAGTCGATTTTGCATTCGTATCGGTCTCTGAATACGCACTATCATTCTGCTCCCGCTCACTTTATCTACTTATAGCCTAACTGTAGTATGGCATTAACCTGTAAATATTGTTAAGATGTGCTTCTTCCTTGTGATTTATTCCTCATGTTTACATTCGGAGAGTCAGTTGAATGTGCCCCAAAATGTGTCCTGGCTGGTACTACGGAAAGTTGGAATTTGTGGACATGCTTTTGTAAATGTAATAAGCTGTTTTATATTTTAAAAAAAAAATTAAGCACCTTCATGTAGTCTTATGTCTAAGCTCACCCCCTATGTATTTCTTCAATTTCCACGGTTAAACCGTTAGGGCCACGTCAGACGTAATTTAATAATGGTACACTTTGTGTTTTTCTTCATGTGTCCGATACCTGTTTTGTATTTTGGTTTGCTGCTTTTGTACAGAGTCCTGTTTGAGACTGCCCTTTAAATGATTTAAAAGTGTAGAGTTCTTGAACTTAATGTAACTGAACAATATTCTGGCTGTGATTACAGTGAACTCCAGGATTGGAAGTGAGCTAAAAATGAGACATTTGGAGCACTGTGAGGAGGTAATGGCCAACACTGTCAAAGTCAAATGAAACTTTATTGTCATTCGTGACCATACAGTGAATAAAACTCCTCGATTAATGTGCAGAAGAATCTAAAGACATAATAAGACATATAGACATATATGAAACATGCCAGTTAAGATTTAATCTGGTAGGCTGATTATTTAGTGCTGTTGCTCTCTTGTGGCAACTCGCTAAACTGCACTCCAACCCTTAGATCTACATTAATGTTCATAGTATGTGTCTCGTTATCATCGAAGAAGCATGTAAAAGCTCAAAATTGAGATTTTTCCCACTTCCCTGTTTTAAGAAGCACTAGCCCAAGAGACAACATTGAGATACCGTGGTTACAGGTTGTGTGTTTGCCTTACATATGGAGGGATTTGAATGTTTTTGCGATATGGATAGTGACAGTAGCTGACAGTAAAGGAGGAAGTATAGTAGTTTATACTACTGATTTATGCACTTTTGTTTTGTGTTTCCAGATACAAGGTGAAAATGGGTAGCAGACATGTATAAATTGAAGTAAATTCCAGCATTAAATTCCTTTTAGGCTTTTTTTTTAAGGGTTTTTTGTTCAGTGTTGGTCTGAGTTTGTGGTTAGTAAGTTGCACCTTAGTTTTGTTTCCCTGAATAACTTTACTTGCTTGTGGTGTGGCATGTGGCACACCGAGGATGACTCTGTGTTATGCATCAATCCGCTGGTGTTTCTGCATTCTGGTCAGTCTCTTTAATACTGTCCCACTGTTTAACAAGTATCCGTGACTCTTCCTTGAGGGCGCAATCAGTGCAGGCGGTTTCTGACTGGTTTGCTCACTTCCATTATCAAGAGAAATTACTCTTAGGTGTTTCCACTTTGCCTCTGTTGAAGGGACTTAATATGTGACTATTCTTTTTCATTGCATGAGAAAACATAAGGGAAGGACGGAGTTGCCAAATTCAATTACGAGAAAAACTTTTAGTGCACTTTATCCTTCAATCTAGTGGAGATACAGATATAGTAGCAGTTTCCTTGATCCTTCCTTTCCTTAAAATACTTCCTTGCCTTAAAATGGGAAATTATCAAAATGCAGTTATTGACTAAATGTGTCCTTGGCAATGTTCAGTCCTCTGAAGTGAAATTTAAAGACAAAAGGGACATCAAAAGTGTACCTGTGTGGAATCAGACCAAGAAACCGGCTGTAAATAAAGGCTTCCAAGCATGCATAGGATAGGAAATCAAAATTCATCATACTGCTCATATTTGAAATGATTTGATGATATTTAAAGCTCAAAATAGTGTATTTGTGCTAAGAATATATTTCTTTCATAACACTTGCACATTGTATCAAATATAGTATAAAGTGGAGGACACAGTAACCAGAGGAATTTGGGTATAAAACTCTAAATTGACTTGTTAATCCTCCTTTGTTTGTTTTTGTGAACTAGTCTTCCTTCAATCCAGCTGCAAAGATAAAGGCCAACTGTGACATCAGAACAAGACTTCAATGAGTTGTAAAGAGGAAATGTATCAGATATGGACATTTATTATCCCAGATATTACCTAAATTGTGAAAAATGAATTAAACAGGCTGTTTTATTATTATTTTTTAATGGTTTTACAGTGAAACGGCAGTAAAGCTACGATTGTTAGACATGAAAAGGGAAATGTTGCACAGTGTGCAGGAGTCCTGTATTCCAGGCAGGTTGACTCTATGTATTTTGATTAGCCAAATTCTAATTTACTAAGGCTAGCAGCCAAAGGCTTGTATTAGATTAGGCAAAGGTGGACCTGTCCTTGTCCTTAAATGAAGGTTTGTCAGTGATTAAGTGGGTGCCTAGACACCACGGTGACTGTGCATTCTGCAGTGCACCCAAGGTTGCCACATAGCAAACTGTGAGAGTGGCACTTCGGAGAGTGCTCATGGGATTACTAAGTTAGGTCTCTCTCTCTCTCTCTTTTTTCTTTTGAAAGCTGCTAATGATGAAGTGTGTATCCAAAAGAATTTTATTCTGTGGCCTTCACCTTCAAGAAAAGTGTTGGGAATATTGCTGTCTTATTTTAGAAACTGAAACTCATGGTGGATATTGGAGAGAAAGTATTATATTTCTTTTTGTTCTTGAGTAAAGAGTTGATTTTTTTTCTGTTAAATCTGTTAGTGTTTGGGTAAACACATGGAGCCCCAAAACTGACAAATCTAATGATACCAAAAAGTAGCATTGTTAGTGCAATACAAATGAGATTTTAAGAGGTTTCACTTGTTCGAAACCACTCAAATATAGACAAAAGTAATTGACCACACACAAGGTGTAATGTGTAGGTTGCCCAGTACTTCTGTCCCAACAGTCTATATTTGGTTGGGTTCTTAAATTTTTTGATTGAGATGAAGCTAATTACCTCCTGGTTTTCACTAATGCCGCACACATTTCCACTAATTGTGAACAAGAAATTGTGTCAAATTTGATTACATTTATAGACAAAGGATTCATCTATTGTGGAAAAAATGACAAGATCTAAAGCTTTTTATAAAACTTCAATTTACTTGGTTAAACTTTGAAAAGCTAACATAACAGTCTAAATGCTAGCACAAAAATAGTCTTTTGCGGTCTGTCGTGATGTCAAATGGCAAACTGTAGATTGACTATTACTAAGAAACTTTGTTTTTGAATACCTGTTGGCAAAAGAATAGATTGATTAACACTACTGTATGTAATGCTGGCTGGCATAGTTTCATGATAGCTGCCTAGCTAGCCAACAATCCTTGTGGGCACTGTTTTCAGCTAAGCTAGCCACAAAGCGCTCTAAGTTACTCCACAAGTATCACATGAATTTCAAATTAGTCACTGCCATTAACAAATACTCATCCATATTTATTATATATGCATTAGGAGAATTTAACACATGGTGAGGAAAATGAAACATCAATAGGTCAAAAAGCCTGAGTGAAGAAAAACGAATAGTAACTGCAATAGTAAAATGAGAAAACCACAGAATACCTGACTGAATTAAAGAACTTTGTGTTTGTTTTACTGAATGTTTTATATGTGTGTGTGTGTGTGTGTGTGTGTGTGTGTGTGTGTGTGTGTGTGTGATATTCCTCAATTCAAGTTAAAATGAATCTTTTGCTACCTTTTGGCAGTTCGAGGGCTCCATATGAACTAAAAGTGAGAAACAAGTGTAATTTTTGCATGAGAAAGTTTAGTTGTTGTTTTTTTTTTATATATGTTTTATGGTGGCTTTCCCCTGTTTTTGAGTGAAGCTACATGTGATGGTAACCATAAGCATCAATGCCATAGTCTATTCAAAGCTGTATTATTCACATTCGCATCACATTGCATTTCCCTTACTCATACTGCAGCGGTGTTAAAGAAACCATAATGTGTACTGTTATTTGCTGACTCTCTATAATGTTAACACTACAACTTAGTTAACTCTGGTGTACAAAGCCCATGTGTAGGCAGTAGTCGTCACGTTCAGCTATGATAAAATACTAAAAACAGTACAAGGACAGTAGTGTCTAGAGGTGCTAATAACATTAGACTGTATTTTCTGTCTTTTATTGTATTATTGACTAGTGTTTACTGTCTGTAACACAACAGAGCGTAATGAAATCATTTCAATATTAAACAGTATAGATATATTATTGCAAATTCAGATGTGTCTTTGTGTTTTGTTTTTTATATTACAGTAGTGCTTTTTTTTGGCAACTTTGCTGCCATCTGTTGGGAAATGCTTATATTTTCCACTCGGATTTAGACACTTTAATATTTTGATTTATTTCACACAGTGCAACAGGTGTCTTTAGGTTACTGACTCTGTAGTTTTAGTCTGAATCAGATTTAAACTTGTAGAAAGACATATATAAAATTATTATAGATCAAAAAGAAACAAAAAAACAAATCCACAGTATTAATTTGTTATAATTAGAAAATCTACAACAAAAAATCAAATGCGTAAAATAAAACGGAAGAGAACAATGAACACATTGAGCTGAATATTGATGTCTGTGGCCCTGAACCGTTCTTTGGACTCTGGTACAACAACTGTGAACTAAACAGGTTCATGTTCATAAACGGGGACTGGAGGGGGTTTTACATCTTGGTGAGACGCAAGGTATTCAGTCGCACCCCCAAAACTGAAGCCCCTGAGGCGTACTTGATTTCTTTCAGGATCCCATTCCACTTCTTCTCCATCTCATTATACCTGAGGAGGTTAAGAGACAGTCGTCATAGTTTTTCCCAGGGCTCCTATCTCCCTCATTTGCGTTTAAACTTAAGTAATTATATATCCACTATGAACTGAAGCAGGACGGTGGCATCTTATGTTGGGTTCACTGAGTAACATTTTAAATACTAACACAATTGAGTAAATACTAAATATAATTAAGATTACAGTTGTGCAAAGACAATTTAACAGTTGAAATAACTTTTTTAAAGAAGTCTGTTACGATCTACCTCCAGATGTCGTTCATCTCTTTAGGAAGAACCTCTTCGTTGTCCTCTATAGGCATCATGGCAAAACCTCCAACGGCGTAGAGGGAACCAGCCAACGACACGAGATTCAGGGAGCTACGTTCCTGAGGAAACGGCACAAAGTCTGACCACCTGCACCGCGTTAACACACACACAGAAAAATGTTCAGTTAGATAAACCATTTAGCCACAGTTTTATTACATTTATTATGATGTGTTGTAACTTTACACTGACTGTGTGCTTTACAACAGATAATTAGAAACAAACTAAACTAAAAAAATAAAGTAAAAGAAAAGAAATATAAATATAGGAAACTCACTTGTTAGTAGCGATATCATACACCTCCATAGTGTCTGTCAGGCCGTTGTCAGTGACGCCTCCTGCCACGTATATTTTGTTTTCATGAACGGTAGCTCCACATAAGGAGCGTGCGTGCTTCATGGGCGCGAGCTCCTTCCATTCAAAACGCTTGGCGTCGTAGGCACACATCTTCTTTAGACAGCTCCTTTTTACAAAAGGGACAAAGACTCACAATAGTGACCTCTGAGATAAAGAAAACCCTCCTTCTTTAAATCCTGAAGCCTTTTAGGGTCACACTTTTAATATGAA
Source organism: Pundamilia nyererei (assembly GCF_000239375.1). Taxonomy (NCBI): domain Eukaryota; kingdom Metazoa; phylum Chordata; class Actinopteri; order Cichliformes; family Cichlidae; genus Pundamilia; species Pundamilia nyererei. The sequence goes on from NW_005187408.1 coordinate 5,755,477, forward strand.
CATTAATATTTTGCTTGAAGCATGTACTCACTTGTTGTCTCCCTTTCCTCCAATCACGTATACAGTGTCATTATGAGATAATGTTGTATGGCCGTAAACTGGGTATGGAATCGGCTCTGACTCGCCCCATTTAAAGGATCTGTGAATGACAAAACACATTATGTAGTTAATTATTAAGGATGACAAACTGAGTGCTTTTCCCCTAAAATTTCATACATGAACTCAAGGCTGTACTCACTGTCTGTCGTATACCAAGACTGAATCCAGCATGTGCTCCTGCTCCTTCAGCTCCTTTCCTCCCAAAACAAAGATGGAGTTCTCAGCCTCGCCCATTCCAAACAGAAAACGGGGAGAAGGCAGGGGAGGCATGCCGAGCCAGTCGGCACTGACCGGGTCGTACTGTGGTCACAGGAGTCAAACATTTGTAAATGTTTACAGTGTACAGAACTACAGTGTAGAAAAATATTTGCACTGAACTATATTTGTATGTGTACCGCATGTAATTGGAAGTTGTTCATCTTCTCCTTTCTTTCTACAAACTTTGTCTTGACGTTCTCCTACCTGCAGGAAGTATGAGCACAGTGGATCATCCTTGTTCTGTTCATCAAAGAATAATCCTCCGGCCACAAAGATCTGGTTCTCCTTGGTCACCAGGCTGGCGTGGTTTTTGGGAATCTGTGTGGAAAGTGATGCCAGAAAGCAGTCGTTCCCCGTTGGGTCGTAGGCCACAGCGCCAGCATCATTAACCATCAGGATCAAGTCTCTGACAAACATCCCAAATCGAAGATTATCATTCAGGATGCTTGGGAGAAGGCCCTCTTCATCATCTTTATCTTCACTCTCTCCATCATTCCCTGCTCCACCATCCTCCTCCTCCTTGCTTTTTCTTTTTTTAACTTCTGGCATTTTCCCAGCGTGGGCATCCTTAACCAGCTGGAGTTTCTGCTGCAACTCGGGGTTAGAGGAGATAAGTTTGTGTTTCTCCACTTTTTCTCTCAGATAGTCCTCATTGACAAGACGCAAACGAATGCAGTCCAACAAATTCGGCAGCTCTTTCTCTCTGGTCTCTTTGTTCCGGGACACCCAGTTCATCAAAGCTTCAAATACCTCCTCTTCTGTCTCTACGTTTAGATTGTCATTTGATAAAATGGCTGCCAGCTCACTGGGAAGCAGCTGGAGGAATTCTTCATCTCTGGAGATGAGCTGAAAGCGCTCGCAGGCATAGTTTCGAGCAGAGATGGCCAATCTGGGACAGTCCAGCATCAAGCCGAGCCTGAAGATAGCCAGACAGTTGCTGAGGCTTAGGCGCTTTTGTAAGAAAGACACACATACAGTGAAAATTGAAGGGATCTGGTACATATTAGCGACAGCAAAGATATCCTGGACATTCTGCTCGGTCACATTGATCTTGGAGGTGTACAGATACTTCACGATGAGCCCCATGACACCTGGCTCCACATCCTCCAGGATAATTTCCCTCTTTTTGCTCTCGTCCAGGTCAGAAAGAAAGATGGAGCGGAAGTATGAGCTGCAGGCACACAGAACGAGCCGGTGGCAGGGAAACTCTTTGTCTTTGATCTTCAGCACACAGTCGACCAGCTTATCATTCTCCAGCAGGTCATAGAGGCCATCCTGGAGTAGAGTCTGCTGGTACAATCTGGGCTCGTCCGCTGGGTTTATAGGCAGAGCCATCGTTCCTGGCAGAAGAAGTATGAAGAGCCTTTCAGGGGCTAAAGAAATCAAACAAAATGTATCTCCTCTATAACTAAGCTGTTCTAGTTTCTAGCCTGGAAAGAGGATTTAAAAGAGTATTCAGACACACCAGAGACAGCCCACTTCCTCAGCTGTCCTGACCCTTCAACTGAACTCCAACTGGAGGTTTATTTATAGACTGGGTGCTTGGTGTAGAGCAATGGGCTTTATTCTGGAACTTGAAATGTAATATCCATGCTTCCCCTTGTCCCACCTCGAAGTCCACACCGACCCACTCCCAGACAGCTGACACACTGCTTAATGGGAACTGTGTCCAGCATGAGTCATGGCAGACCCTGGAGTACATGGTTTAGTAGGCTTCTCTGAGGGGCTCATCTTAGCATTTTGTAGCATTACATACATGTGACGATGACTCTGTGGAAAACAGAGGAAACTCTCAAATGACTAATAGATTTATTTTAATACACAGAATGTTTAACATAGTGTTCTTGTTCATTTCAAAGAGACAGTTATAAATAAGGATTTGGCAATATATTTGTTCAGCTGCTCTTTTAGACCAGTCTTTTTGCTAAGCTAACAGTTCTCAGTTTATTGGTGATCTGATAGGCTGCCACTACCACTATGAAAATTATTGTTTTCTAAAGAGCTTAATTAGTTTAAGTGTTGTTAAGAAGCAATTTATTTTATTTGAACAGAACCAAAACACTTTCATTGAAAAAGAAAGGCATGTAATAACCCAGGTAAAATGGGCCATTTAAGGTTTGACTGTCTTAGCTAAAAGCTGTCTTTAAAAGTAAACAGTACTTAACATTTAGCATTTGATGTGATTCGTCTGAGATTGCAAGGATGATGGTTCATTTTGCCACAGAAAACTCCATGGTGAGTGACCTGACTTGTTAAAACTTACTCTTCAATAATAAGGTGAATAAGAACCAAATGAACATCTAGACATTTTGATTCATAATCCATGTTGTGCTGTCCTCTGCCAGAAAAATGCAGATAATTTTCTAAATTAAGCAAATTTGTATGAAAAAACAGTTTTAATTACCAGCCCAATTTACCCTCATGTATTAGATAAAATGGGTGATTCATTTCAGGTAAAGTGGGCCACCCTCTGAGATATTTTTAAAGTTCCCCATTTTAAAAATATTTTGATATATTTCTTATTCTATGTCTTACATTCCATTTTCACATTACACTACCTGAAAAAAGGATGAAAGAAACATGTTGATATAGAAGTGATAAATGTGACAGACATCAAAAGTGTTTTAAAAATACAACTAGTGGGTAGAGGAAAGGATGAGAGGGGCTTTGGCTGAGTACAGTGGGACATTTTCACTGATCAGCTGAACCATTTTACCCTGAACACTGCTCGTGTCAAAAAACATGGGACAGCTAATGTCTCAAAAGCTGTAGAGGCTCAAACACTCATGTTTTATTGCATCAGTTTAACACAAAAATATTAAAAACATTTCAGGTAATCATGAAAACACAGTTAAATGCCACACATATTTTTTTTCTTAGTGATTTGCCAAAATTACCTGGTAAATTTACCCTAACAAAAAAAGGAAACCTCCGCTGTTTGATGTTATTAAATCCATTTTATTGCCTTGTTCTGGTCAGAGCAGTGATTCACCACAGGTGTCTGTAGCACTCCCTCCCAACAGTATTCAAAGTGTTTTCCATGTGGAAGCAGCAAACAGGATTCAGTGACAAAGTGCTGATGTAATGCAACAGAAATGGCTCACGGTACTATGACAAGACTCAACACTGACTCATGTAGTGTAAAAAGCACAAGCAGTTTCATCGGAGAGAACAAAAACCTGCATAAACACACAAAGTACAAATGTTTTCACTAATCTTTACTTTTGCTCTAGACCAATCACAGTCCCGACAATGTAGTTTTATTGTTAGTCCTGGTTAGTATACAGGTGAACTTCACAATATGTTACAGTAAATATTCATTTACTGTAATTTCTTTTTCCATTAAGTTTTAAATTCTCCCTTAGGTAAAAATACTTAAAATTTTATTTACAACGAGCTTGTCTGCATCCATTCAAACTCATAATACTGTTAGCATTTGGACAGAACTCACAATTTTCATCATTGTAACCATTCGTTAAAAATTAAATATCTACTCTGCTTTTTCTTTGCTGGGATCTGCGACCGGCTGAGCAGCAGTGGGTGCAGTTGCAGAGGTGGTAGGACTGGTGGCAGCGTTTGGAGGCGGTGCTGGTGGGAGTGGATCGGGATCGTCTATGAGTGCCTGTCTCCTCTCTTGCTCCTTGATCACTTGAATCAGACAGTAGGTCACAAACATGACGATGATGGTGGTTATGGGGAAGCCTGGGAAGGTAATTCATTGTTAATAAGCTGGTAAGAAATGGCAAAGTTGCCTCATAATTAACAACCAAAATCACCTTTTAGAAGTAGCCGTTTGGCAACCAACTTTGCGAAGTCCAAACTGTTCAAGGCCAGAACGTTGTACAACACAATGCTCCAGAAGTTAAAAGTGTTGAAGATGGCTCTGATGCGCCGAGACATCGCTTCTGACATTGCCATCTGCAAATCATATTTATATACAACATGCACATTAAATCCCTTATCCTTTATAAACTGCTTATTGATGTGTACAAACAAACTCATCTAACCAACCTCAAAAGAGCTAAATGGCTCCACGGAGAAGAATTTGCCTGTCCACAGCTCAAAGTTGAGACCAAAACAGTTCAGGAAAGCCCAGACCAGGACCACCTGACAGGGTCCCAACCAGAGGATGGTGATGCCGAAGGTGCACAGTGTAGCCACAAGCTCCTCCACCACGTTCTCGTGCTTTCCACCCAGGTAATTATACACATACCTGTGGATTAGGGCTTCATCAGAACCTTTGCTTTTCAAATGATTAACATGACTTTAATATTGGTGGCCTTTTGGAGACACTCACTTGCACAGCCAATCGTTGATCCCTCTGTCAAAGTGACTACAAAACAAAATCAGCTTTAGTACTATAGAATTATACCACATGTACGCCTGGAACCACTCACATGTGTTCAAGCCTCACTCACGTTTCAGCAAACACATAGAGCATGGTGATGCATTTTGGTGGCTTAGGAGGGTCAAGGTGATCCAGTCTGGATACCGTGTTGATGACACCAAACATCACAGCTGCTTTCACCCAGTCATACACCAGGTTAAAGTAAGCCAGCCCCACTGGAAACAATGCAGTGACATCAGTTCTGCTGCAAGTTTCCTTTCATCTCAAATAATTGAAATTAAAACTGGAAATTTGTTTAATGTAAGTCAAAGCTTTTAATTATATGTTAATGTTCAGTCTTCATTTGTGCTTTTTTTGCATGCCGTTGGGTTTAAAAATATTAAAACGGGAATTTTCGTGAAGTGGCACAGACCTAGAGCCCAGTCAGACAGGTGCTTCATCAGCTTCAAGTCAGTGGGGATGGTGAGGATGTACATGAAGTGGAAGAGGATGTCCACTACAATGATGACGATAAGGTGGATCACACCGTGCAGGTTGATATTCCACATCTCCCGCTCTTTCCTGGTAAGGTCACACCTGTTGACCTGCAGAGGGCAGCAAACACACGTCACAACTATGGAGAAAGCCAGAAACTTTCAGCCTCTGCAGACAACAGGCCCTGTTATTTAGGGATATTTTAAACGTCAGATTTTTTTTACTGATGGCGACATAAATGCATGTAAACTTTACATTGTGTGTTCTAAATATCTTCATGAACAGTAAAGAAAAGTAAAAGAAACCATCAATTTTAGGTCACACGATCGTTATACTTAATAATTTTGTAACCTGTAAAGAATCAAATTCAACTTACTTGAACATAAAATTGATCAAAAGTCATGATAGGCCCGAAATAGAAGAAAGGGAGGTAGAAGTTGTACTTGAGCAGCTCCAAGATGTTGTAGTTGCCATCTTTTCTTTCACAGTTCTCCAGAGCAAAACTCATACAACGCATGATTGTAAACCCACATCCTCCATAGAAGAAAACAGGACGCAACTCAAAGTCCCCTTCCACAAAACCTGCCTGTTTAGAGAAGACATGGGGAATCGACCATGAGAAATGTATAGACAATACACTGAGGTGTTTGGGTGCCAGCAGCTTACCTGCCAGGAAATGAAGGGTTCACACTTGAATGTAGCCAGCGTACAAAGACCAGTGACGAAGCAAAGCCAGCGGATTTTCACTAAAGAGATGCTGTAGAGCAGGATACAGTGGGAGAGGATGAGGGTGACATAGGTCCAGCCCATGCTTGTCCACACAGCAAGCAGGCCGTACACCATATATACCAAGGACCGATACTGTGGGACAGAAAAATGGTGTCACCCTTGTAGTTTAAAAGTTTTCATACATTCATCATGGGCATGAATATCATCTTTAACGAGTGAATGATACATACAGGGTCACTTAAATCTTTGAAGGTTCTACAGTGGTTTTTAACTTGATGAACCCAAGAGATATAAACTTGCTCCAAAATCAACATCCTCTAGCTCAACTGAAATTTACAGCAGCCCACATGGACAAGCCAAATATCTCATGGAGAATAGTTTTTATGCTCAAATAAGAAAAAGATTGAGCAATCATAACACATATACAAGAGGTATGTTAGGTCGAGTAAAGTTGAGGCTTTCAAACCGAAGAACAATGTCCCAAGTGTCAAGCATGGTGGTGGCAGCATCATGCTCTGGGGCTGTTGTGGTGCCACTGGTACTGATACATTGCACAAAGTGGACGGAACAATGAAGACTGAGGACAACCTCCAAGTTTTGAACCTTCACCTCAACAACCAAACGGTTAAAACTTAGAAGCAACTGTGTTTTATAATGGCTAAAGCAGGCTGACATTAAGCTTCTGGACTGGCCTTCCCAAGGGGTTGACCTCAACCCTGCTGAAAATTTTTTAGACCACACTTAAAAGGCAGGTTCATGCAAGGAAATCAGATGATTTAAATGAACTCTTGTGCACCCAGTTCTTGTTTTTAAGGTCATTAAAGATGTATGGTGTTAGATCATACCACCCTGGGAAAAGAGCAGCTAAAAAAAACAAAACAACAAATAAAAGCTCAGCTGTGACAAAGAAAATTTTGAGGTTGCCAGATAATGGTGAGAAATAAACTTGGGTTCATTGCAGTTCAGTGCTTCACTCAGATTATTAACACTAGCAGTAAATATTGGATCTGTCCTATACTACATTAATCCGCCTACAGAAGCTCAATGAAAACAATCCATCAATCTGTCAGGAGAAGCACCTGTGGAGCCAGCATGGAGCAGATCTTGGCAAACAGCACATGACCAGAGAGCGCAAATATGATGTGGTCTCTAAAGGTGGAAAACCACATCAGCCACTCGAAATCTGCAGTTTCCTGTAGACCAGCGAGCACAACAATATTAGAAATATGAGAACACTTCTGCAAACAAATGATGACAAATGAGCTGCATTCATTTTCTTACCATTTTCCTCCCAAAGTAGTACCATCCTGGCTTCACGCTGGTTTTGAAAGTCTTTCTGTTTGCACTGGCTAACAATGGGACAATTGGGGAAGGGGGAATACAACATTTTATAGTTTGGTACAGAAGCCAAGTGTTTCTGTGCACCGTGTTTTCTTTTCTTGCCCTTGAGTGCAAATGACAAACCTTTGCTAGATTGACAGTCAAACAAATGTAGGCCAAACAGAGGGACTATTTTCTTCTTGTGCTCGGTGGTATTAATACCGACACCTGTTCTCCTCAGCGTGGTCTACATAGCTCAGACTCCTCAACCTTACACTGTCACACTTCCCCCATATGTATACTTCACAGTGTATTGTCTGTACGTGACTGTGCTACAGTCTCAGATGAACTTTGCATTCGAGGAATCTAATGTATGCAGATCAGGAAAAAGAGGAAAATAATTTAGTCAAGCTTTATTTTAGTCTTTTTTATGATTTAAATTGCAAGATAATTTGTTTATAAAGTATAGATAGTCTAGGATAGAGTCACGGAATTAATATATGATTAACTAGTACTTCATAGGTATTTCTATGCTATAAATATAAATAGATATCCTTTAAACAAAATGGTCTTCTTAGTAGTTTTCTGTCACCTACTCCTGTGCATGTTCATCATATTCTGTACACGTTTAGTTGTTGGTCACCTCTGGCTCAAACATCATTCAAGAAATACATGTGACCAACAAGCAAGCAGAGGGAACTAACCAGGAGCTAGATGCAGGTCTCTGCATCGACCAACAGGTCCACCTGGACTTTCCAGTTTACCTGGGCAGAGTACTCACCCAACTCTAACACTACACTGGTCCTTTTGAAGTTGAGGTTCTGATTAACTCTGTGTGTGTCTGTCTTAAGCTACCCCAGAATATGAGAATTGACAGCATGTGGAACGTTGCACATATTCCAGTCGAAACCCACTTAGTCCAGTCTGTTGTACCCCCCTTCCAACCCCCCTCCAACCATCTGGGTCATTGATGGACAGCTTGCCTACACAGTTAGTAGCATTTTGGATGCTTCTGTGCAGAAACTCTTGAGAGAAATTTGCAAAATTTGTTTAAAGAGATTCCTGTGGGAAAAATTAAGCTGTGGACTTAACCTGACATCAGACCTCGTTGTGTTAAAGCTTTCAGATACAATTCCTGGTATTTCATTGTTGTAAATAAACCTGTGAACTTTTAACTCAGAGTCCTAAGTTTGAATCCACCTGCACCACCAGTTAGGACAGTTTTCATTATAAATGACCAAATACAGTAGGCTTAATATTCGGATACTCTTTTTCTGTGTGCATGTGTGTGAGTGTGTTAACTCATACTCACAACTGGACACCTCAAAGATCCAGCTAGTGGCCCAGAACATGGCCAGACACAAAACAGTGTTGTAGAAATAAATCTCATACTTGGGAAGAGCAGCTTTGAGCCCCATGGCGATGCAGTCAGGACAGCACGGAGCTCCGGAGGCTCCTGAATATAAACCACAGAGAAGTCAGAGTACTTTAATCTGTCTGTCACACCTAAAACAGGCGGTGCCAAATAGCATTCCTGAGTTTTCTTATCCTGCCTACAGTAAGACACATATGCCAGAGGTTCATCCCCTTTCCCCTGATGTTATCTTTTATTTTGGGGATCCTTTGGATCCCAGTCACTGCTGTACAACAGGAAGGGTGGCACATTATTCTTCATGAACAGCTGTAATCCTAAAAATAAACTGAGCCTCACAAAAAGTGTCACAGTCCTACTGCAGTATTTGTATGAGGGCATTTATTACATTATTTTGCATAACCCAACTAAAATAGACCTCTAATCCATCGCTGATTCTAAATTTAGGTAACTGTCATCCGTGAACTTTCTGTGACACATTATCAGAGATGGAAAGTAACAAAAGCCATTTGCTTCCTCTTAACCTGTGACTATCACAGAGGACTTTCCACATTTTAACTGTACTTATCTTTGTACATTTATCAAATGGATTAATAACTGCTAATTTTAAAGATTATTAGTCCAGCTGTCAACGAAGTTTCCACATCTGTTATTCAAAGGAAAGCAGAGCAGTAGGATTTTTATTTTATTTTTTAACACTTCAGAGTAAAACACCATCAGTGTTGCTATTAGATCACTCTTACTAACACATCAGATTTTAAATGGTACTTTTAAAATGGTATGTTGTTTTTTCTGGTTTATTTACACTTAGGTAGTTTAAATTGAGCAATTCTTAAGCTTTTTGGGACCATGAACCACTTATAGGATTGCAGTTTTTGACTTAACCGATGATTTACTCAAGGATTTCTCTATGCTCACAAGCTAGCCAGCTGGCTAATAAGGTAAGCTGCGTAGCAGCAGTGGCTGATTGCACCCTGAGATCTACGAATGACTTCATGACATGATTGGTCACGATGCTGTTGTATCAGAGTTTCTAATAGTCCAGAGATAACATGGGAAGAATTAAGTCACATGACATGCTAGTTTTACTGGCATAAATTAATCACACTTTTCATAGTCGCCATGTTGAGAGGGGTGGAGCTGACAGAGGAACTGAGAGACACTGAAATACCATAGGGGTCATGACTTTTCTGTTATATGGGAGGCCTGCCCTAAAACATATTGTATCATTATTATTTTTATTATTGCTAATATTATTAGTAGTAGTATTTTGACTCTAATAGGTACCAGAATTTGCTTTAGTAAGACTAGAAACTAGCAACTAAGGAACAGTCAGAGTCAGCTATAGCAAAAAATCAGTTAAACCTAAATGAACTGTATTAGTAGGCCTGGTCGGATAGTTTAATATTTGACGGTTAAACGTATCTTACAAGATCATATTTGATTTGATTTGCATCTGCATAATAAACTGCATAATTCACTATAAGCATGCCCTCCTATTGTGCCAAAGAGTGGTTCTTTTCACTATTTATCTATTGCTTTGTGGATTCTGATGCCTCTTCTTTGGTACAATAAGAACCTGCTTTCTCCTCCTTATTTAATATATTCTGTTCCAAAAACCTTGCTGTATAATGCCTGATTTTAAGCTTCAATTATTTAAGAATATTGTTTCTTTGACATGTTTGACACATTTCTCATTTATCATAAAAAGGTGGAGGGTAAACTGACCGATTAGAATTTAAAGTGCAGCTGCTGCTATTTTTAACTAAACGATTTCTCTCTGATGAATTGCAGCTTAGGCTTGCACACAATGAAACAGCTACGTGTTGCTATAAGAGAAAAATCAAACTCAGCTAAATGAAGCAACAATGAACTACAGTAAAACCCCTTCCTGCTTTCTCTTCATGGTGTCTGAATGAGATGCATGCTGTTGAAATGCCACATGGTCATGCACTTCAGTTTGTCCTCCACACCACCTGTTGTGATACTGACCTTGATCGCAGTAAGCCCAAAGTAGTTGTTAAAGAAAATTCAGATTGTTTCAAAGGCACTTTAAAATGTCACATAAAAAAAAGAACATGGAAGGAAAGGTAAAGTTTTGCATCTGCTGTGCTTCCACAGAGTGCAGGTCAAGCTGCAGGTCCCTCTGACTCCCTGAGAGGGAGCTGCCACCAGTTAAAGGTGACATGATGTATTTGTACTTTGTCCACTGACACAGAGGGGGCGGAACAGGAGGACTGCTAAAACAGTATAATAGACTATGAGCCACACAACATTGGACATCTATTCAGGTCTCCTATATTTGCTAATAAGCAGCAAATAGTTAGCAAAACTCACTGAAGCCATATGTCGATATTTTCACATTTAATACTGAAAAGTCTGAAGTTGAAGCCCTCATTATATTTACATAGTTACATGTACTCATGTCTGCATTGCGTCACACTGCTTAACATAACATACTTTGAAGATTTGAGGAACTATTTTTACTGTCAAAAGAAAAAAGACCCAGATATTTTATCTGTAAAAAAATTTTCCATTCTACATGTTGCCAGGTCTGTTTTGGGATGGTCTAAGCCTCCTGCAAATTTGAGCAGCCTGAAGCTCCGTGTCTCAGATTCTAACAACAGCTCACTGGGAGATATAAAACAACACGCAGTGCCAACTAGTGACAATATCTCAAAATACAATACAGTTTGTCATTTAAGCGGCAAATGAAAGGAACTGTAGGACAAATATTTTGTTGTTTATTTGACAATCAAACGTGACAATGTAGAAAATTATAGATTATTAAACCGTTCTCCTCCTTCATAGGAACAGTTCAACGTGTCAGTTGGTGATTTGCTTGAGCAACACTGTTCTCCAAATGTTATCTCCAATTGGAGATAGGAGGTTTTGGGGACCTGTACAGAGTGTGTCCCACTTCGTGAAATGAATGGGTGGATGGATGGTTACTCCTTCTTGCTGGACTCCTGTCCTTCAAAGACGGGGTACTTGCTCTCCACATCAGCCCACTTCAAGGTGTCACTAGCCAGATGTTGTATAATGTCTGGCAACTCTGTGATCTGTGATATATTTTAGTAAATTAGTATCCAAAAAACCAACGAAAAAAAAAACAGATATGGCACTTTCAAAAATCAAAACAGTTGACTGGTTTACCTCGGCCCTGATTTGCCTCATCGAGTCACGGTCTCTCAGAGTGGCCGTGTGAGGCGTCTTGTTCACTGTGTCGAAGTCGATGGTGATTCCAAAAGCCACTCCGATCTCATCTGACCGCGCGTAGCGCCTCCCGATGGACCCTGAAGAGTCGTCTACTTTGTAAGACACACCGTTTCTGGTCATAGCCTCAGCTACAAGGAGGAAGATGATGACAAAACCATTACATTTGCTTAAGTATGAATATACAGCTATTAGCTGGGTGTAACATTAAGACTATAAATAGGAAGAGACTATTGCCAACCTCTAAAACTTGCTAAGTAATACTACATGTATACTCAGTATTCCAAGACCTACCATGACTTATAACCCTGGCAAAGTCACTCAGTAATCTGAAAAAGAGAATGTAAAAGCAGATGCTTTGGCAGTTTGTTGGTCTGGAGCACTCAGGTGTGTAATAACACAATTCCCAGCAAATTCAGCCCAAGGTCAGACCGTGCAACATGCACAGGAATTGCAAATGCCGCTGGAGCTATAGCTGAGACTCTGCAAGCCTTAGCATGTTAAATGTTAAACTTCATAACAATACAGACTAAACAAGTATGACTAGTTTGGAAGATTTACCAGGACAAACATATGCTGTGTTTGGTGAAAACAAAACACAGCATGTCAGCGTGTGCACCTCATAGCAACTGTCATGCACGGTGGTAGAGGGGTGATGATTTTGGCTTGTTTTTAGCTAACGAACTCGGACACCTTGCAGTCACTGAAAATCAAATGTGAGGACATCTGTCTGACAACTAAAGCTCTGCTGAAACTGGACGATGATCCCAAACCAGCAGCAAATCTATAACAGAATGGCTCAAAAGGTAAAGAATAAAGGTGTTGCAATGGACCAGTCAAAGTCCACACCTCAACCTGATTGAACTGGTGTGGCAGGACATTCAGAGATCTGTGCATAAACAATGCATGAGAACCAAACAGAAAACAATTAGTTAAACTAGTTACTGGAGAAAGCACTGGGAACAGAGATACACCCCATGATTCATGATGGGGTGTATCTCTGTTCCCAGTGATCAACTAAGGGAAATAAGAAAATCCTGTATTGAATTTGGCCAGGCTGCAGACAATGTCAGACTAAAGCTAAGCCAAGCTAAGCTAACTATATCCTGGCTCTAGTGGCTCTAGTATTCACCAAATACTATTGAAAAGAGCATTTGAGTATTTAACTGTAACAGCCAACACTCTACTGAAATGGAAAGACTATACTCACCTAAATGGTGGATGAATGGCACAAAGTTCTGGTTCTGGCTCAAAGGCAGGATGGAGCATTTGTATGGAGCCACAATGGTAGGAAAGCTGAAATACTGACCACAGAATAAAGCATCTTAAATCAAAACAAAACAAACACGTAACCGTTACTCAGATCTGTTTTCTTGTTGTGGAGTATTCTTACCGTCCTCTGTTCATCCCCCTCCCGGATGTGGAATGAGTGCTCGTAGATTGAGTACATGATTCTGCCGATCCCAAAAGAGGGTTCAATTACATTGGGAATAATCTCCTCCACTGTGACAGGAAAAAACAGAGACATTTGAGAGTTGTTGTTTTTTGTTGTTGTTGTTGTTGTTTTTGCCACCCTTCCACAATAACTTGCCTACTCTGGCATTAAAAAACAGGATTGATGTCACCTCTTACCATGCAGGGTTTTCTGGAACCTCTTCACACTGACCATGTCTTTAGTGAGTTTGAAGGTTTTGCCGTCTGTCTCAAAGCTGAACTCCCTACAGACAGAAACACAACATCAAGTCACAAAATGCTTCATAAATGAACTTTATGGTTGTTAAGAGCATGAACGTCATTAATTACCCTTTTTCACTGAGAAGCTTTTCCTGATCGCTGATGTAGCAATCATCACAGACAGCCAGGTACTCCAGAGCCAGCTTGGCATCCTTTTTGTAGGCCATTCCAATGGCACTTTTGTTGGGCTCAAACTGGATGACATTTACTGTTTTGTATGAACTAATTAAGGCATAAAACTTGGGAAAAAAAACATAACAATGAAGAAAGGATGGATAAAGCCACTGAGACATCAGCCACTGGTTGGTGAAGCCTTGGCTTAAGCATTTTGGCCATCGCCATCTTGTGTGTTTGAAAGAAGACCCGGCTGAGAAACACTCCACATCCTATACATGGTTTAGGTCTATTTTACTCTAAATAGGACTGCAATTTACAATATAAACACTACATCTATATCAAACAGGGCTTAAAACTGGCTACTCAGATCATAAACTCATAAAAAAAAGTGTTTACTGAGATCATAAAAGTGTAGTAGGGTTCTTTTCTCAAACTATATTGCCTCTTTTTGTAACCATGAGCCCCCTGCTGGCCAATACAAAGAATGCAGGTTGAAGACAGAGGCTTCATTTTTCAAACCTGTATCCACAGCCTGAGTGATTTTAGCATGAAATCTAACACTCCTCCTCACCCCCACGCAGTCGCAGTAATGACTCCCCCTGCTTGAGCTGGTTCTACTGGAGGTTTCCTGCTGATAAAAGGGGAGTTTTTCCTTCCCACGGTTACCAACTGTAGGGTCTTTACCTTTTAATATAAAGCTGTTGGTGTGAATTGGTGCTCTTTAAATAAAATTGAATTGAAACGAAGGAAAATTGTTCAAAGGCAAAAACCTATATTGTAAATAAATAAAGTTGGATATTTAAAATATTTTATTAATAGGCTATAGGTCTGACCTGACACATTTAGTGTAATTATAGTCAGGTTGTTGGACTGGGACCACAGAAGGATATGGGCTCTTTTAGCATCTTTTCTGCCACCAGAGGGACTTTGGTAGCTCTGGAGTGACACGAAAGGTCGTAACAGGAGCGATCCGCACAGCCCACAATTTCAATCCAACCCTGAAGAAGAAAAAACACAAAGGTGCAACTAAAATATAAAACTGGACGCTGTCTTTATAATGCTTTAAATGGTTTTAGAAGTCTGTTAGTGGAAAGAAAAAATATTTACATAGGAGGTTTTGGACTCAGCATCCCAGCAGTCACATGCGTAATGAGCCATCTCGTTTTCCATGTGCTGACGGAAGCGCACTTTGTCTTTGGATAGTCCCACTTTGATCAGATACAGGTAGATTCTTCCAATGAAGTAGCCCAGCACAGAGTTGTTGATGACTCCCTGCAGCAGAGAGACAGTGAATGTAAAGATGTGCGTCAAATACTGAATTAAATACCAAACTTGCTTCTAACCATTCATCTTTCATCTATGCTATAGTTTTGGTGCTCTAAGGTATGTCAGTAAAACGACACCTACCTGCTCCACAGCATCTCCCAGCCTCAT
Organism: Pundamilia nyererei; assembly: GCF_000239375.1. Lineage (NCBI taxonomy): Eukaryota > Metazoa > Chordata > Actinopteri > Cichliformes > Cichlidae > Pundamilia > Pundamilia nyererei. The sequence continues at coordinate 5,770,578 of NW_005187408.1, forward strand.
CATTTGTGCTGACTGTCCGCTTGTCTGAGCCTGGGAGGAGAACAGCATGATCTCCAGGTCGGCCACATTGGAGAATTTAGGGTGGACCTTCTCATTTGGGTCCACAAAGTGCTCGATCTCAGCCATGGTGAACTCCCTGCAAGCAGGAAATGCTGATATTTCACCCAACATCCCTTTTGGAAGGCAGCAATAATTCATTCTAAGCATTACCTAACACGAATGAGTCCAGAGCGAGGAGATATTTCATTCCTGAAGGAGTTTCCGATCTGAGCAGCAGCAAAGGGAAGCTTTCCCTGGTTGAACTCCAACAGACGTTTGAAGTTGAGGAACATTCCCTGAGCTGTTTCAGGTCGCAGGTAGCTGCAGAAATACCAACGTGCACAATTTCAACACAGCAAAATAATAAACCTTGAAAGGAATGTTGCAAGTGCAGATATGAGTACCCAGGCATGTTCCCTCCAGGCCCGATGGACGTCTGAAACATGAGGTTGAAGGAGACAGGAGGTGTGAGGTCATTTCCTGTGGCAGGAGACTTGACGTTGTATTTCACAAACAGATCGGCCAGCTCCTGCTGAGCGTAGTTATCCATCTGAAACAGAGGGACCACAAATGCATCACAGGATTATTTCTTCACCAACACACCGGTGCATGTGTGTTTGCGAGGCACACACCTGTGTGATGACATCCTCCAATTCATTCACCTGCCCCACTGAGCACTTCTCCTCACACATCAGTTTCTTTAAGTGAGCTGTGAGGAATAAAACGAAAAAGAAGATAGATGCAAGGATTAACACGCACATTTTTAGATTATTGTTTCATTGATGTGTTTGTCTGTTTGGTTTTAGCCAATAATGAGATCTAAGAAAACCAGCCAGTCAATAAGTCCTTTATATAAAATGTACAATATAAAAAGGTTAAATGTCATACAAAGAAACCCATAGACAACACAAAACTATCTTCATGTGCAAAATCGCTCGAAATATCCCTTTAACTAAGAGTACAAGGTTAAAATAGGTAGTTATTGCACACTCTGTTTAAATGTTAAATAATTATTCTCATTTTCTTTCTTTTTTAAAAGGTCTGTTGACCTGCTTGACCGATGTCATGTGGAAGAAAAAACTTATCAGTTATCTGTGCAGCTCGAAATCAATTTCTCAGAGGAGATACTAAACAGCAAGGCAGGTAAAAACCTGTTCAGAACTCGCTCTGCAGGGAAATAAATATCACCAAAATATGTCTAACATCAGCAAGATTATGATGCTACTCTGTATTTCTCATAGTTCCTTTAGTTTTCTGTCATTTTCTGTCCATGTCATGAAATCTGACACCTTGTCAGAAAGTTTAAAGCCACCTTTGAGAAGATGATCTGCCCGGTAGCATTCGCCTGTCTTGGCATCTTTCACCATGTAGTCAGCAAATTTATCCACATGCCCAGAAGTCCTGAAACAAATGGGGAGCTGGTTATAGGACAAATCTATTAGAAGCCAAACTTGAATTTGTGCTTACCTACTTGAGGACGGGCTCGGGGGTCAGCATGGTGCAGTCGATCTCCAGGATCTGCTCCTCCTGGATGAAGTGCTGCCTCCACACCTGCAGGATGTTGTTCTTCAGAGCACAGCCCACAGGCCCGAAGTCGTACAGGCCACTCACACCTGAGGAACAAGTAGACTTTTTTAAATAAAATAAATATTGATTTAAAAATGAAGCATTTCCACAAGTGTTTTCTTGGTTTTTCAGCTTTTCCTGTATCAGCTTCTGTTATCCTTCCTTTCTGCTACCTTACCTCCATATATGGCAAATGCCTGATCATAGAAGAACCTCCTCTTCAATGTATCTTCCATCTTCACTCGATCCACTGTATCCTCTTTGGGCTGCAGAGCCAGTTCCTGTAATGGGAAATGATGGTGTGAGGCAATATTTCTTAATCAGAGTGGGGGTCATAAAAGTTAGCAGAGAGGCACGCGAAGAAAAACATGTCAAACTGAAAGCAGAATCAGTGCAAAGGCCAATCAGGAGCTGTGAGACTCTCACCTTTGCTTCAAGAGTCTTTTTCCGTGATTTCAGCTCTGCAGCAGCTTTGCTCACCTCCTGCTCCGGAGCACCTTTCTCCCTTAACTCACGGACCAAGTCACCCTGCAGAACAGAACTACACTTTACCTCCTCTCCACACTCGAATTATGTGGTTTTTCAGTTTCAGTAACAAAGGCTGAGCCAGGGGTCGGCAACCTGCGGCTCTTTAGTCCTTATAGTGCGGCTCCGCGAGGTTTGGGAAAATAAATTAGAAGTATTTAGCTGAAGTATATTTTTTATTTATGTTAGATCTTTTTTTTTTAACTTGTAGTTCTAAATTGGAAGATTATTGTGATATTGAAATATAAAAATACAATTATATTCTATTATTTTTTTCATCGCTCAAAAAAAGCGTCACACCCGCGGAAACGCGGTGCATTTATCGAGACTTTCAACCCCAGGTAGGCCAATTATGGATCTTCGGATCCACATTACGTCAGCAACTATTCTCCACCGTGAACTATGTTAAAAACAAACACTGCTCACGCCTCACAGATGACAGCTTACAGTCCTGCATAAAGATGAAAGTGACTTCGTACAGCCCTGATTTGCAGACGCTGTGCGCAGAAGTTCAGGAAGTCCCATTGTAAACATATCACGGCCAACACCCGACGATGTTTGTATGAACACGCTTTTCAGCATCTCTTTATTGACCACTTTTCACACACGGTTGCTGTACGCATACAGCCGGCTGTTTTCAGCTCACACACCAACACAACAGCATAGAGAGCACAGACCGCGAGGCGTGACTGCGGGTGCCGCTCAGGTGCGTCCGTCTCCCCTGCAGCGGTGATGCAGACCACGCCCCGCCACACACATTGACCAGGTAAAATACATATTTAGGCAGAATATTGCAAATATCTATTTTTCATTTTTTGGCAGCATAGTGCTTTTTTTCCAATTATTTTTTAAAAGCCAGGTCAACGCTCCAAAAGCCCAAAGGCGATATAAGGGCGGCGGCTCACAACGGTTTTTGTTTGCTACATGGATCATTTTCGTTCAGCTGGGTGTCTTTCCTTTTGTTATATTTCTTTAAGAGTTCAAAATGTGTTAATTACATAAATAAAATGTAATTTTCTCATTAGCACTTAAAGGATTTCATAAGCAACACACCTTAGTTGTTCACACAAAGCACAAAGGTAAAAAACAAACAAACAATATATACAGTGTTATCTTCATTTTAGATGTCAAAAAGTATTTGCAGCTCCCAGTGTTTTCTTTTGCGTGGAAACCAGGTCCAAATGGCTCTTTGGGTGTTAAAGGTTGCAGACCCCTGGGCTAAGCAATGCTCTGATACATGTGAAAACAGAAATGGCAGATACTTGAAATGATCATGATCTATTTAGCGAAACCAACTATGATTAAAAAGTAACAAGAATAACGCTTGTTGAAGAGCTGCTGTTGTTTGTTTGAGAAAAGAAATCTTCAGATGAAAAACCTACCTGTTCCCGCACAGCCTGCCTAAAAGGAGCCAGTAATTCTTCCATGCTGACACTCAACAGGTTGCTCTTGTTAAAGTCTGCTTCAAGCTTCCTTCAGTCTGAGACACAGAGAGGGAAATGTTTTCTTCTCTTTTATAGTCAGACTCTGGCAACGAGGTTGTTGTGTTGCATCATCCAGGAAGCTCAAATCAATTCTCCATTCCAGGTTGAAAACGAAACCACACTGGTCCTGACTTTCTGTCAACAGTATTGTTTAGTCATTAGCATTAACAGCCTAGTAATACATACACTGTGCAGAACAATGGCCCCAGGATAGAAATAACATGATGTGGCTCTTTTGTTCCTCCATCCAAGTATGAGCTCTGACTACAACACTAAAAGATTTTTTCATTTTTTTCATTTGACATGACACATTTAATAAATAAATAGCATGGAGCATAAATGCACAACGTGAAACTATTTGATTATTGTACACAGTGAACTTGAAGCCAGTGTGCTTAACTCTGCAAGAAAGTGTTTTGGAAAATTTGTCCTAAACAAGTATAACGGAACATCAGTGATGTCTGGAAGTCAGAAATCTCATCCTGCTCACTCGGTGTCTCTGAGACGCTTTATCCTTAACAATTATTTAGTAGCAAAGTAACATCTGGTGTGAACATCTGTCAGATCAAGTCTGACAGTCAGTGCACTGTGATGACCCCCTGTGTGAACGAGGAAGCAGCTGAAAGAAGCTTCAAATTTGGTAGAAGGCACAGTCTCATGGTTAACTGAGGTGAAAAAGGCTCCAAACTCTTGATCTGTACATGTGGCAGAATTATTAGTTTTTGGAATAAAGAGGCAAAGTAATCTGACTAACCAGCTAAACAAATATCCATTTAGGATGTTTGTGCATTAGGCCTTGCTTTTTCTAAGTAATAGAAGTAATAAAGGAAGAACCTACACTTTAAAGCATTTAAAGCATCCTAAAGTAACTTCACCTTAACAGTGGTGCCTTATTGTGCATGTAGGATCGCAAAAACCTGTTTACCTTTACCCACCTTTGAGAATTTAACAGGCCCTTAATAGAAAATAAATAAAAATGAGCTAGTAGTGGAAGTAACAGTGAATCAGTGGTGCCAGCTAATGGTGAAAAATAATACTATCAGTCCTTTATTTTCCACCCATCTTCTTCCAATTCTCCAAGCATCATGGGGGTGGAGGGAACACTGGAGCATATCCCAGCTGTCACAGGGCAGAAGGCAGGGTACGCCCAAACAATTTAGATTAGGTTAAAAATCAACTCTAAGTGCATCTTTGGAAGTAAACCGGAGTATTCATACAGAAAGATCCCAGGGAACCAGTGAATTTGAACCCAGGACCTACTTACTGTTAGGCCTGCTAATCACAACGCCACTGTGCCGGCTGCTGCTTTGCTTTGAATTCTCAGATATGATGTTGAGCTATGAGGCAAAAAAAAAAAAAAGAATCCCACTTTTAACAAAAACAATATAATCATGGTAGGAAGCAGAATATCTGTCATACACATGAAACATGAATCGGTACGCTGCGTTAAACACATCAACTTGTCACGTGCTAAAAACAATTTCGCTGACTAGTCTTCTGTTTTTAAATCATACTGGATTTACTTGTTTCATTCATGTTGGCTCTGATACACCGTTTATGTTCAAACTAATAAAACTGATGCGTTGGACATTTTTAGTCCACATTTTTTCCACTGGAGGAGAAAAAAAAAAAAAACCTAGCCAAAAAGAAGCAAACATTCAAAACATGGTTTAAATTTCCAAGCATTAAGATTTTAGTTTTGGAGGTCATCTTAAAAACTCCTGAATTACCGTAAGCTTAAGAAGGCATTTTTGAGATTAAAAGCAATCGCTGAGCAGCAGTGGCTCAAAAACAAGAAGAAAATATCACAGCTGTTTGTCCGTGTCCTGTAAGTGCCGACTCTTTTTATTGAAACTGTTAAATATCTCAATCAATATCTCACTGCCTGAAACTGGAATGGTGGACGCTTCCTTCCACTGAAAACACCCTGATTACATTTCTCCCTTTTAACATCGTATTGGCATGGTCGTGCATGGATGAAATGCTGCTCGTCAATGAAACAACAGTCCTGTGCAAGCTTTACCACAACTGTTAAGATATGATAAATACATGACAATTTAGTGATTGCAGTGGTGTGGATCACAAAGAGGGCTCTGTGCGCCACTACAGCTCGTCACAATCCAGTCGCGGCAATCGTCGCGGCGGTGCATAAGCAACGAGTCTGTGGATTTATTATGAAGTGGCTGGCAGACGGGAGAACTCTACTCTTCGCTCGTGTCCTTCTTGCTGGTCTCCTGTCCTTCGAAGATGGGGTACTTGCTCTCCACTTCCACCCAGGTCAATGTGCCGCTGGCCAAATCCCGAACGATCACGGGCAGCTCGCCGACCTGTGAGGAGAGAAAAAGAGGAGCGTTTTTACTTAATGGTGTTATATGGTGTGTGTGGAACTCGAGGTGAAATGCACTTGGAGTAGGGTTAAGTCATGTTGCAGGTAATTTTACTGTCGAAAGAATTATCAATCAAGTCCAAAGATATGTATGGCTCGTGTCTTGGCATCACTCTGAGCCCAACACAAGTGTAAACCAGAGAAAATGGACTTAAAGCCTAAAAACACAATTGATTTTCTTGTTGTTGCACAGTTTATGCATGCAGCTGTACTGATGAGTAAAAGAGGAATCTCTGTTCCATGAAATGTGAGTGAAACAGACTGAAATACATCATCTGCTGCCACACTAAGAAGCTCAGCCTCGTTGCAGCCAGGCAAGCAAGGTGCTATATAAATGGAATACATTAAACACCAATTCTACTGTACAGCCTATGTTTTGGAGACCATTTTTCATACCAAACCACACAAAATGAATGAATGAGCTGAAAGGTTATGAAAATCACTACCATGTTTGCTCAGTTTTTTATGTTTTTCTGTGCTGTGACAAAAGCACCGCCCTAGAGTTTACCTGCGCAGCCCTAACGCATGTAAAAATGGAGTGAAGTGAAGCAGTACCTCGGCCCTGATTTGCCTCATAGAGTCACGGTCTCTCAGAGTGGCTGTGTGAGGCGTTTTGTTCACACTGTCAAAGTCAATGGTGATTCCAAACGCCACTCCGATCTCATCCGTCCTGGCGTAGCGCCTCCCGATGGATCCTGAAGAGTCGTCCACCTTGTGAGATACGCTGTTTCTGGTCAGCGCCTCCGCTAAGGAGAAAAGAAAAAAGCAGTTGGAGAAAATGCCATTTTTCTTCTTTGACTGAAATAGGATGTTTGATTTTGGAATCACTTACATAATACCCTCACAAAAGGCATGAACTCTTGGTTTTGACTCAGAGGCAGGACGGAGCACTTGTAAGGAGCGACAGTAGCAGGGAAGCTAAAGTACTGCAGTGAAAATGAAGACGCATCATTAAAGGAAACCAGCAAAAACAAAACAAAGCATGCAAAAATACTCAACTCTGTAAGGAGCTACAACAATATAACAAAATCAGGCAAATGAAATTAAGTGCTACTCTTTAACTTGTTAGTAAAATACACATAAATCAATCACAAGGATTCAACGTTCCAGATCAAAATCTAATCATAAAGAAATAGATGAAGAGGATGAGTGCAGCAGCACTGAACATGGTGTCAGTTTGTAAGGGCAGAAACATCGATGTTGTCAGACTTACCGTTCTTTGTTCGTCGCCTTCTCTGACCTGGAATGTGTGCTCAAAGATGGTGTACATGATCCTACCGATGCCAAACGAGGGCTCGATCACGTTGGGAACAACTTCCTCGACTGTGGATGACAGAGACATTATAAAACCGCTTGCTCCGGTATCATTTCCCCTCACGTTTCTCTTGAGTGAAACTCACCGTGCAGAGTCTTCTGGAATCGCTTCACGCTGACCATGTCCTTTGTGAGTTTGAACGCTTTGCCTTCTGTCTCGATGGTGAACTCTCTGAGGAGCACAAATTTGAAAAACTAACTCTTTCCTGAAAATGTACTTGAAACAACCATCAGTATGAGGATTAGCCACAGCACTCACCCACTCTCACTGAGCAGCTTTTCCTGGTCTGTAATGAAGCACTCGTCACACACAGAGAGGTACTCCATGACTATCTTTGCATCCTTTTTATAGGCCTTCCCAATGGCTCCTTTATTGGAATCAAACTGGACGACATTTACAGTTTTGTGTGGAGAAGTTAAGGAGAAACACCGATCACCAACATCAAAAGGCTCTTTCGTGTTTTGGGACTTTCTCTGAAGTTGTGTTTCTACTTTGATTTAAGGATATGGGTTCTTTTAGAGGCTTTTCAGCAACCAGAGGGACCTTGGTGGCCCGTGCGTGGCACTGCAGATCGTAACAGGACCGGTCAGCGCAGCCTACGATCTCGATCCAGCCCTGCAGGGGACAAACATTACTTTGAGCATCAGCATACAAAGAAGCTGATAAAGCTGTGAGGAAACGCTGCAGTGGGACGTACGTAGGAGGTTTTGGCTTCGGCATCCCAGCAGTCACAGGCGTAGTGAGCCATCTCGTTGTCCATGTGCTGTCGGAAACGCAGCTTGTCTTTGGCAATACCAACTTTAGTAAGGTAGAGGTAGATCCTCCCGATGAAATATCCCAGGACGGAGTTGTTGATCACTCCCTAAGTGAGACAAGATACATTTTTTGTTGCTTTTCATCTTAAACTCTTAAACTGACTATTTTGGATTTGACATCATCATTGGTGTTCCATGTTATGGCCACCTGCTCTACAGCGTCTCCCAGCTTCATGATCTGTGCAGACTGGCCGCTGGTCTGAGCCTTGGAGGAGTATAACATGATGTCCAGGTCAGCTACGTTGGGGAATTTGGGATGATCCTTTTCATTCGGGTCCACAAAGTGCTCAATCTCAGCCATGGTGAACTCTCTGCACAAAAATATATATCACACAGTCACATTCCCGTTTTCTCTCTCAGCTTAAAAACAAAATATTATTTGAACCAGAGGACACACCCCCTCCTCACCTGACACGAATGAGTCCAGAGCGAGGAGAGATTTCGTTCCTGAAGGAGTTTCCTATCTGAGCAGCAGCGAATGGCAGTTTTCCCTGGTTGAATTCCAAAAGACGCTTGAAGTTGAGGAATATTCCCTGAGCTGTTTCAGGCCTCAGATAGCTGCAAATGCAGATTGATTAAAAACCAAAATTAATGACACAAATGTGAGGAAACGTTTCTGCACAGTGCTGAGGAGTCATTTTACCCTGCCATATTCCCCCCTGGTCCAATGGACGTCTGAAACATCAGGTTGAAGGAGATGGGAGGTGTGAGCTCGTTTCCTGTGGTAGGGGACTTGACGCTGTATTTTACGAAGAGGTCAGACAGCTCTTCTTGGGTGTAGTTGTCCAACTGGAAACCGGTAAGCCCAAAAAATGCAAAATCAGTGATTTACAGCCACGTCAGAAACAAAGGTTTTTCAACATGACTCATTTTGTCTCAATTAACACAGACCTGGGTGATGACGCTCTCCATCTCAGCCTTCTTCTCTGCTGTGCACTTCTTATCAGACATCAGCTTCTGAAGGTGGGCTGTAACACACAGAAAAACCAGACAGTGGTGTTTTTGTTGTTTTTTGTGACTTCCCACCAACATCCCAGCCTGCCCCCAGCACCTACAGAGAGTCCTACAACAGTGCTCAACGTAAATATAGTCATTATAAAAAGTATGAGTGAATGCGTGTGTGCTCAGCTAACACTGTGCATTAAAAGAAGCACAACAAGTAAAGTCTAATTCCACCTGGTAGGAGACCGCGGGGCTAAGGCACCCAACAACCCTGAACCAATCGCACCCCACAGACCCAGAGGAGGCCTTATATGTCCTCCACATTGGTTGCACACACTATTTATGTCATCTCCTAATGTATAATCTGTTAAAATGGCAGCAAATTCATTCATGTTTATTTACATTGTACAAAGTCACAACTCTGGGATATGTACTCATGACAGTTGCGATGTTTTTGTAAGCTGCAATAACGATAACAAACAGTACGTGAAATACAAAAACTGACCATATGTGAAAATGTGCTGCAAACTAAAAAGCTTCACGAAAACATGCTTGTTTTGTTTTTGTTCCTCATGTAATTTGAAGTACCTCTGTTAATAAATATTACACACTTTTGTGTTATCTGGGTAAATAAAAAGCCTTTTGGGACACGTCCTCAGTCCATCACAAGCTCTTGGTACAGTTCCAGTGTCTCGGATTCTAGCGGCTGTATTACTTTGTAAGCCCTGCGTGATTTCTGCTGGTCCAGCCACTTCCATCCCCCCCCTCAGGCACAACAGCAATACTCAGAATAGGTGACGAGCAGCAGTTGCCCCTCCTGTCTGCAGAGTCCCATTAATAATACAGATCCACCTTTAGTTTACACAGTGCTGGAAAACTAGAAGCAAACCATGCTCACCTTTGAGGAGGTGGTCAGCCCTGAAGCATTCGCCATTCTTGACATCTTTCACCATGTAGTCTGCAAATTTGTCCACATGTCCTGAAGTCCTGGTGGAAGAAATAACGTAATAAGTGTATTAATGTCAAGGATTTAAAATGCATCCCAAAGAAACTCGTACATTCAACAGTGTATCTGCAACCGGGCTATGGAAAGCTGCTATTAGTGGCAGCTTCCATGCATAAAATCGCAGAAATCAATGTGCGCCCGTTAACAAAAACCCACAGTTCAGCACTTTGGAGCTGACTCTAGGAACCACTAGGCGCCTTTTTTTTTTTTTTAGCAGTTTCTGAATTACCCTTTATTAAATATAAATAAACAGCCTATTAAAGCCTAATACAAATGTTGAGACCACGACTACAACAGGTTCAGTGCACCTACTTGAGGACGGACTCGGGGGTCAGCATGGTGCAGTCGATCTCCAGTATCTGCTCCTCCTGGATGAAGTGCTGCCTCCACGCCTGCAGGATGTTGTTCTTCAGGGCGCAGCCCACAGGGCCGAAGTCATACAGGCCGCTCACACCTGAGGAGCATTACTGCATGGTAACAGAACGCTTGAAGACGCCATCATACGCTGGCTTAAGCACTAACCGAAAGCTTAATTTCCACTGCTGGCTATCCAGGTCTTACCTCCATAGATAGCGAAGGCCTGGTCGTAAAAGAATCGCCTCTTGAGGGTATCCTCCATCTTGGTTCTGTCGACGATGTCATCTTTGGGTTGCAGTGCCAACTCCTGCAATTTTTATACAAAGTGCCAAGATTAAAATCACAACAACATCTGAGCATTAAAGTCTGTTCTTGGCCTTAAAACACAGAGCCTTCCTGGCATGGTTATTAGAGTTAACTAAAACTAGATGAAAATGCTTTCAGAGGGTTGTGTGTTATTATTGTCAAATCTGTGATGATTTTCCTCAATTTTGGCACTGACATACGCCATCCACATATTACACTAAAATACATTAAACACTTCCAAACAATAACGACACTGAATCACAAATCTACTCTGGAAACAAACTGACGCTAAACTGAGTTAAAAACAAAAAGTCAAAATAAAATAAAAAAAATAATTAGAAAATACAAAACCATAATAATAGCTTTGCTTCCAGGACCCTCTTACTTGCTTTCGTTTACCCGTCAGGTCTGACTCAGGTATCATTTTGTGAGACATGTTAAGATCTTTTATAGCTCAGTATCTGATCGTCTTATACAGGAGATTGTGAAAAAGGCTTAAAAATACTCAGAGTGATCTCAAAAACCCAGATTTGTCATTTTGATATAGTTTTCACAGCATCCCAGCCAGGTGGAAAGATGATACACTTCTCAGCTTTAATGAAAAGCATCGTATTTTCAGAGTGGTCTGGCTGTCTGGGGGTGTGTAAGCAGTTGAAGAGCATATCATATATCTAAAGTTCAACTGCTCCAGAGTACCATGAGCTCAAGTGGACTTGATTTGCTTACCTTGGCCTCCAGAGTCCTCTTCCTCGCCTTTAGTTCTGCTACAGCTTTAGTAATATCCACATCTGGAGCTCCATCCTGTTTCATTTGGCGAACCAGGTCCCCCTAAACAGAGAGCGAGGTGGCTTCAGACACAGATAAACCAACAGAACCATACTACACGAGTATGGGCATGCTTACAAAAAATATGCTGAAGGATCAGTGTTGTGTAGGTTTTTTGTTTTGTTTTTTGTTTTATTAGCAGTACAAATTTGGCTTCCAATCATAACCACGCCCTTTCCACAAGTGTATGCAAAAGCAGCTGCAACAGCAGCAGCTCAATGAAACGTGGCAGAGAGCGCAGACATAACTGACAGTTAACGTTAGCAGCTAGCTAGAAAGCAACTGATTCATTGACAGCGAGCAGCCGGGTCCTGTTAGCCGGCTAGCCTTACGAGCGAGAAGGCTAATGTAACAGAGTGGGCGGTACTAAAATATATTTAATCACACTGAGAACAAACACTCTTTATCTATAACGATAAAGATAAGGCGATAAGTCCCAATTACCTGTTCTTTCACTGCAAGCCTCAAAGGGGCGAGAATCTCTTCAATGTTGCCGTCCATGGTTTGTCCTTCCGCCAGCTGCAGCCACAGGCTTGTTTTCTTCTTCTTACACAAGCACACCGACGTTGAAAACGGCCGGTTTTTACGCGGGTAGCGAAGCGACTGCCGAACAAACCGGACCGTGGACACCGGGCAGGAGCGTAAAATCTCAGTGGTGGTCCTCAGCAGTGCTGATGCTGCGCCGCGAAGAAGCATGGACGGGAGTAATGCGAGAAAGAGAATGATGAAATCTCTGAGAGCAAGTAAACACTGCTTCCGCCGCCGGGAAGCACTTTCTCTACGCCACACGTACGCTGTGTGCCCATTGTACACTCTCGGCAGATTCGTCACACATGCTGAGGGGTAAAATAAAAATAAAAAAATAAAAAAAAATAAAAAAAACCATTATAAATAAAATTTTTAAAATGAATAAAATAAACTGAAATAAAAACGAGTTTAGATCGATATTTTTTGTCAGCTAAGATAACAACTTAATTCTAAAGTATATATTCTGGATTACTGCTCCATCACCCAGTCATATCCGTTGCCCTTTTGATCTAGCTAATTAATATGTGTGCACAAAATTCAATTCAGTTTTATTTATTTGGCGCCAAATCACAACAACAGTTCTCGCGAGACACTTTCTATTCCAAGCTAAAGACCATACAACATTACAGACCCCAGCAATCAGACAAGCCCCCTACAAGGAAGCAAAAAAAGGAGAAAAATATCCACTGTATTCAGTAAATGTGAATTTATTTGTCTATGGGCCGGCATTCATCAACAAATCTATAATCAGCTCATACAGATCTACAAGCATTTATTTCAGTTATTGACAAAAATAATGACATTTTCCGAGAGAAACGAATAACTAAAACTGCTATAAGCCGATTTCAGTCTGTTTATTGTAGGGCCAGGATTAAATCATTACAGTCATTCAGAAATGGTAACCTTGTGTCTCTCTGTGGATACTGTGGAGTTGTGCCCATGAAGCCCTCTTTCTATCTTCCACTCTTCTCACAAGAAAAGAAGGAAAAACAAACTTACCTCAGATCCCTCTTTCTTCTTCTTCTTCTTTTAGATCTGTGTGAATCCATATTTTTACAAGATTTTTTTGATGTCTTTTGCACAACTGGCTTTTTTTTTTTTTTTTTGCAAGGGTGAGGAGCAGATCACTCTTCCAATAAGACAAATGCCAGACACTTCATGTGTCCCTTGGGGCTCAAATCTCATCATCTCATTCTCACTAAAATGTGCCCTTATTCTGCAGAGGAATGACAAGATGTGACCTGCAGGGTTTCCACCATTTAGCACTCACTCATCAATAAGAAAAGTTACTGGCATTTGATTGATACTGGATGACAGTGCAGATCCTACTTCTTTTTTTTTTTTTAAACCTGCATGCTTCATCTGCTTCTTGCTTTACTGTAAACAGATAGGAGTTTAGGTTTTCATGTTGGGCTATGTGGCTATGTAAATTTAACTATTTACATGCTTTCCCCTCTGTGATATGCAAAATATTCAGTCTTTTTACAAATAAATATTCAAAGCCATTTAAAGCCGGTAGAATCGGTTCCTGGAATAACAATGGTCTTCAGTATGTAAAACTATTAAAACAGTCGGCTACTGCTTGGATATTGCAGTTACATTCAAAGTATAGGATCAAGTGGCCAAAGATGACATATTAGAATGAAAATAAAATAACAAATAGTCCTAATGCCGAAAAATCGTGATAACACTTAATCCATAAAGGAATATTTCATTAGATTAGTTACAAAATAAGATATACAGAATATTCTTTTTGTTGCATAATCTCTCAATATTATGTTCAGTCTATTACAAGTTCATATCTATTCCACTAGGTGGCAGCAAAGGTAAACTAATGAGCCAATACAGTCCAAAGCGTGATCTGTGCGACCTTTTCTTTCCAACTAGACGTGAGAATACCCAAATTCAAGAGTAGGCAGAAAGTCAGCTTCATGCCTCCTTTTAGTTCAGAGAGCCAAGGCCCTAAACTGGGGTAGAAGTCTTACATTTTATAGTTCTGTAGTAGTCATACTACAGATCAGTGACACCAAAGTCTTCCCATAAAATCTCTGGTTACTCCCAGGTAAAATAAATCTCCAGGACACTGAGGTCTCTTATATCTTAAGGACTTCTCCTCTTTTGTAAATACACTTTGAGGGACTGAACAGGCTGAAAACGATAAAATTTAGCATAAATGAAATTCACAAAAAGCCATGAAAAGTTTCATGTACTATGTGATTAACGGGTTTCGGCCATCGGTGTGAGAAAATGGAAATAATTAAAATTACAGTGAAATCAATAAATATAATGAGACAACTTCAGGTATCACTTCTGCTTCATCTGTCATAAATAACAATAACAGGCCACACCTGGTCATGAAACTGCTTATTACTGCTTATTACTTTTTAGTCTAAAAATGGGGGGCTGTCTAAAAATGTATGCAATTTCTAAACAGTTAATGCAGTGCTGTTGTTTTAATTAAAACTGAAAGTCTGCACTTTGATCACATCTTGATAGTTTGATTTAAAATCCACCGTGGTGCTGTGCAGGGGCAAAACTACAAACTTTGTGTCTTTGTCCAACAAATTATGGACCTAACTGTACATATAGTCTAAGGAGCTTGGAAAGAAAAGCATGTGGACTTCTTTAAGTTTGTTTCACCTCTCATCTGAGAAGTATCCATCTCATCAACTTTCATCTGAGAAACTTCTTCAGTTCTTCTTCAGCTTCTTGGATGAGAGGTGAAACGTCTTCAAGCAACTTAAAGAAGTCCAAATGTTTTTCTTTCCAAGCTCCATAGACTACGATGACCTGGATGACTGAGAACCTTCACAGACAAACTGTATGTAAATGAAATATGTGGGAAATATTGGCTGATTTTTGAAATTTTTACGGTGCGTTCTGCAGATGATATAAAGCAACATCACCTGACATGTGGACACAAGAAATTTCTTATAGTTCTCATCTAATATGAGCCCAGACCTGAATATGCATATATAATTTATATATCAATTACCAATGACCAAAAAAGCAGGGATGCTGTTTAAAATGTAAATAAAAAAAAATGCAATGATTTACAAATCTTACAAAAACATATATTATTAATGGTACCATAGAACACAGGAAGGAACAGAGTTATGTTTACTGTTGTGTAGCAGCCTAAATGTTTGGGAACTGAACAAACCAGCTGCTGGACTTTGGGGAGTCCCGGGTCTTCTTTGTTGTATTTTTTGTTTCGTGATGTTTTCAGTTGTTAAAAGGTCCAGCACCTGGACTCTTCTATATGAAGTTAGCTGTTTAACATGTATGTGGTTTAACATTTCTTGCTGAAACATGTAAGGCTTTCCCTGAAAAATGTTGCCTGGATGGGAGCAAATATTGCTCTAAAACCTCAGCATTGATGGTGCAGTTCCAGATGTGCAATCTGCCAGCTCCATAGGCACTTATGTACCCACATACCATCAGAGATGAAGGCTTTTAAACTGAGAGCCGATAACAAGCTGAATAGTCCCATTCCTCCTTCCCTTAGACCATTTTAAATGAGAGAGAGAAAGATCATGTTCACACA
>NW_005187408.1:5786456-5790694 GCF_000239375.1 Pundamilia nyererei
AAACATTTGATGTTATGAGATTTGCACATCACTGAATTCTGTTTGTCTATGCCATACATTTTAGATAGGGTCCCATATTTTTGCAATTGGACTTGTACATTTTCTGTATAAAGCACCTGCAACTCTGAGTGTCCCAGTTTATACAAAAGTGTCTTTGGTCCAGTTGCAGCTTTAATACAAATGTGCTGCCTTACATTGCAGGATTCAGGCTACTGTGTGTCCCTTTACACGCTTCACTGTGCCACTATTTATACAATGCTGAAAGGTATATACAGGTTTAAGAGCAACCTGAACGGCTCAAGAACGTGCAGACACAGAGAGACTCATGCAGAGCGAGAGAGATTATTCAGTGATACCAGCTCCTTACTGAACTACACCCACACTCATAAAACATTCAAGCACCCCGCAGTCTGACAGCGCATTTGAAGGCATTGAAAAAGATCATCTGTGTCCTATCAAAGTTAATATCAAGAAGATATTTATTTTAATTATTCATCAACAGAAATCTGGTGCTGGATAGCGGTGCCATTTCCCCCCGCCTCAGACAGAGAAATGTCAGAGGCCAACAGCGTTTGATGTCCATGATCAAAAAGTGACTCCACCAGTGTTTGTTCTCATATTTCACCGTAGTATTGGTCAGTCATGCATGTATCTTTATCCTGCTGGCACGCTCCACTCTCCAAGTACTTGTGTCTTGCAGCTGTTATTGCAGAGCCTAATCTGTGGCCCTGAATAAGCTTTAAAGTTCTTTATGCACTATTTATTCTGGACTGACTTTCTTTGGCTGCTGCTTCAGGGCCACAGTAAACTGATTTCTTTTTAATAGAACATGCAGAAGATTAACAAGGAGGTACTTACGTGTAATATTTATGTGCTGAACATTATATTTATGTGATATAGCTCTCTGATTACCTGCAGATGAAGAACTGTATATATTTGCATGAGTCGAGCAAGTGTAACAGTTAATCGTTGTGGTTTTATTTGTAGTGTTTCATGTGATATGAGATGCTAAGCAGTGCTACACCCGTGAACTGATCTGCTTTGGAAATACATGTTCCTATAATTTTTCCTGTATATTTTTATGTTTATGAACTGATATCATGGGATGTTGAACGCCATTAATTAGAGTAACTTCACTCAGTAATCAGTGTCGTTTCCCTCATAGCATCATTGCTGAAATTGGAAATAATTACATTTGAGAACCTTGGGGGCAGCGATTACAAGCTATGAGCAAAACACTGCAATATTATTACTTTTTAATTTAATATGGTAACATCTGAGTAGTTCAAGCATAAGTTAACTGAAGCTTAACTGGGACTTGTATTTTCTGTAAAGTTTCTGTTTGGCCAAACCAAAGTCCTAAATATACTTTTTTCACTCTAATTTGTTCTCCACCAACTCTACAGAATTTTAACAGATAATCATAAACTTTGTACTGAACTGTTAATCATCCAAACATACAAAAGGCACCTAATTCAAGAGCTGAACCAGTGTAAACTGGACTGAAAATCAATGACAACACGTCTGATGGAGTCTTGAATCCTAATTTGAAAATTTTGGTTCAAATCATCGTCAGCATGCACAGAGGAATTCAGGAGAGAGGTGAGACGCTACAGTTTACAGGCATCTGTAAGACGGTGGAGGCTCTGTCATGGTTTATGACTATATTTCAGACAGTGGTGTTGTGGATATTCTCAAAACTGAAATTATGAACACGGAAAAGTGCCTTTAGATTATGATTAGGCTTCATTTTTCAGCACGACAATGACACAAACAGACTGACAATGCAGTAAAAGCATACCTGGACAGAAAAATACAAAATGCAACACTATCAGTCATGGATTGGCCTCCACAGAGCCCGGACCTTAACATTATTGAAACAATGTGGGATCATCCTGAAAGGAAACAGAAGAAAAGGCAGCCGACATCCAAAGAAGAGCTTTGACTGTCCTTCAAAAAGCCTGGAGAACTATTCCTGAAGACTGCTTAAAGAAATAACAAGAAAGTTTGCCAAAGAGAGTTCTGGCTGTGTTGAAGAATAAAGGTGGATGCACAGAATATTCACTTTCAAGCTTATACAAACTCTGTTTTTGCTTTTGCACATGTAAATCAATGCCCTTATTTCCCACTTTCCCATATAAAGAAAATAGGGGTGACTCAAAGACAGTATTCTAGTCTAGAGGCTTTTCATTCATCAGAAAAAGCCCCTAATTGACCATCGAGCAAATGTGTTTTCTGGCAGCTTATTAACAGGTATAACTGCACACTAAAAAGTTTATAGAAGAATGGATAGTTATGAACATGATTAAAAACAGTTGAGTATCTATTTATTTTCCAAATAGAAATGATGCAAAGTGATTTTAGACAACATCAAAGCATTTTTACCATTTTTAATGAAGACATTGGTTTGGTTTTTTTCATTCTTCTTTGTGGGCCACATACAGCCCACTTTGATCTCAAGTGGGTCAAACCAGTGAAATTCCCCTCTCTGTTATTGTAAACAGTGCCTCACATGTAGTTTTCCTACACGATAAAGAAATGCTGCTGTAGTAAATAAAAGAAGCTATCCAGTGGGACAGTCTGTGCTGAGCTGGTTCTGGCCCCTTATGTTTGGCACCCTTGTATTACAGTCTGTTAGCATGATGAACTTGTAATCCATCCAGTGTGGTTATGATTATGATTATTATTAATGCTAACAATCCTAAATCCTCTTGATAGACTGTTTCTAACAGGTTCTTACACAGATATATTTACTGCAACATTTGTATTTGCCTTTGATGAGTTATCTATGCAAAGTGCCCCAGCATGGTTACAGACATGCTCCATCCCCTCGGATTTCAAGAAGCCATGCAGTCTTGACAGATGCAGAAACCTGAGACAGACTGCCAGGTGGGGACAGACAATTGTGCAAAGTGGTTGTGTTGCTGTTACACATACATTATTGTAAACATCACAGCCGAGGCGCTGACCTGCAGTGAAAGCATCGTTTCAGCGGGGAGATTACATACTAATTATCAGAAGCATCGGTTCTCCTGCTGTCCGCGTGCAATCATACACATGTCTCAGGTGGGGTCATTTAGGGCTTTGTGGGCTTCGGCTCCATTAAAGTGACAGCTAAGGTGAAGAGGGACGAACACTAAGAGACGTCATCGTTGGCAACGGACCAGAAAACCACTTTATCTCTCCTGTTGTCATTCTATGGTCCACTGAGGCTGAAACAGCATGTGGAGAATCTGCAGTGCACGCGCAGGTGTATGCGGGATGGTTGTGAGCTACATGATGTAAACAAGAAGCAATTCATTGATTTTACGTGTAATTTATAGGCTGATCTCTTGGTTTCAAAACAACAACGAGCATTCAGCCATCAGGGTCATCTCTTCTTGGGATTGGAGAATGCATTTAAAAACAAATACATTTAAGGCACAGGGCATGTCAGAGTCAAGCTATTATGGGATACTTGGAGTTTAACCCCATTTAGGGACAAACTATGGCGATATCTCAGCTTTTGCTCTACTCTGTGTTATATGCAACACTTTTTTGAAAAGGCTTGAACATAAAAAGTGGAAAGTGAATGTTTTTGAAGTATATATGAGTTAATTTTTTAAACTATCTTTCAGGAAGGTTGTTTCAAACATACAGCAGTACTTGACATATTTCTTCTGTGGATTTAAGCTGTCTGGGTTTCTTTTGTCTTTTCATGTAATCCCAGACTGACTGCATGATGTGGAGATCATGGCTCTGCAGGGGCCACACCATCTGTTGCAGGATTCCAGATGACCTCGGGTGTAGGTTTGGGATCATCATACTGCGATCTGAACATATCTAATGCTGTAGCTCAAGATTGTAGCACTTCGCAAAAGGCGATTTTTGTGTAAAAGGTTTATTTGTAATGAGAAATTGTTTTAAAAACAACAAACGGGCTAATATTTATCTTTTTTTAGGCAGGCTTTGAGTTGCCAAAAAAAGAGAGCTTTTTTTCCCTTTTTTTCTGGAAATGTTTACAGCCATATCATCACCCCGTCCCCTCCTTTCTTTAAATTTCGGGGATTAATGCGTTTTTTTGGTGTTGTTAATTTTTTTTAAACAACTTAAGGTAAATTATACACAGTCACATTTTTACAGTGTGAGATTTTAAGTTTTACTTAATTAGTATGGGCTATTTAGTATTACTCCACTTAAAATAATTTCCTTGAACTGTGAGATGATTTATTTAAATTAGTGTAAAGGGTAAAAAAAAA
>NW_005187408.1:5790785-5812166 GCF_000239375.1 Pundamilia nyererei
TATATATATAGCAAACGTAGCAAACGTAATGAAAGATAAAAAATTACAAAGCAGGTCGTAAAACGTGTCCCGAGTCTGCATGCAGTGTGAAGTTTTTCTTTCCGCTCCCTGAGCTGCAGGGATATGAAAAGATAGCAACAATCGGTGGGTGGTGGGCGGACTGAGAGGGTTTTTCAGCATGGACTGACGAGGATAATAGAAATGTTGCAGGCGTGTTGCTGTTGTAGTCAGCCTGCAGGGCCGGTAGGACGACGGTCGCCATCTCTGGGTAAACACTGTAACCGTATCACGCAGCTGATATTGTAGTGTGTGGATAGAAGCTGGAGCGTACAGTAGCGGCAGCAGAAGGCGGGGGCTATGTTGCCTGCAACAGCCACATCGGACACGAACGGCTTCGATGCGGGACTGACGCTTTGTTTGTCTCCTGCACATCGGACTGTCACCTCACATTTTGGACCAGCCGTCGTGACCGCTTCTTCCTCTGTTTCTTCTTCTTCTCGCTGATATTTTGTCTCGCTCGTAAGCACCGGGGTATGGGAAGTGCAAAAATGGGATTTTAACGTTGCAAACAGCGGACGCTCCAAAGCCTGCGCACAGCCAGGGGGACTGTAGTGCGCCTGGTAATGTTTGCCAAGGAATAAAACGGTGTAGCCGAAGGTGCGTAACATCTCGTTTCCATGGACAACACGTCCATAATAACACAGGTTGCAAATCCGAAAGAGGAGGAGAGCATTTCTTCAAGTCAAGATAAAGGTAAGGCGCACAGAAATGTCACACATGACTCTTTTTTTTCACACAAAAATAATAATAAAAAAAAAAGCGTGAATTTTCGGTTTCCATGTATGCCGGAGAGCCCGCTGCTTGTTTAGATTGACTCAGTGCCCATCTGCCAGATCTGCAGCCCTCGGTGCAGAGAGGATACTGAGCTCCGGACTGCAACAGCAAGACAAGAGTATCGACGGAAAACCTCCATTGTTCAGCTTGAAGCAGGGAAACATTAAGAGCCAGAGCCCCCAGCTCAGCCTGTAAATATCTATACAGTCTGATGCTGGGAGTCCGCTCTAACTTTATGTCACTCATAGCTTTATTTATTTTAGCCAGAAATATCCCACCAGCATTTTATTACTTAACACATGTGCCATTTCTTTAGGTCTGAGTGAGCAGGGTTTACTACTGGGGGCGGGTACTCTACTACTTCTCCCCCCCTCTGCACTCTCAACATCCCTGTATCTGCCACAGACACTGTAAAATGCATTGAAAACAGCACACCACCAATAACAAGTGATCAGAGGAGGTTGTGGTATTTGCAAACTGCATGCACATGAATTTAAACATGTGATTGTCTGTGCAAGGTCAGAAGACGGTGTCTTTATGTGCCTATCAACATCAAAGTCACTAGTGATAGGTTTGCACACATTTATCCATCTGAGCAATAAAATAGCACTGAAGCAACAACAACAAACAGAAGTTTGCATTATTATCTCTCTTCTGTACATCCTCCATAAAACAAGTATCCTCATGTAACTGAAAGTGTCTTGGCTATTCACGCTGCTGGGAAATGTCCCCTTGCTGCTGAGTTAAAAAACAAAAAGTGGCTGAAAACAACAGCTCAACAGCTGCTCTGCAGATTATGCAGGCTGTGCGAAAACACATTTTCTTTTTTGTTGTTGTTGTTTTTTTTTTTTTACGAAAGACTGCGCTTCACCATGTGGCGACGACATGACTGTCAAATCCCCCTCATCAGTCAGGAGTTTTCATTAACTTTGAAAGAGGTTTTTGCCAGTCTCTTTAAACTGATGCATATTTCCATTTTCATTTGAGCTGACATCTTGTTGTGTAACGAGACTCTGTGTGGAATCTGTGTGCACACACTGGGGAGGTACACGAGCGTCCGCGGAGCTCAGGGCTCTGACATTTCCCCCGCCAGCCACCAGCACCCATCCAAGTGAGCCGCAGGGTGCCTGGAGGCCAGAGGGACCACAGCTTCCTGCTACACCCAGTGCTCTGTTGGAGAAAAGGTCACCTTCCCGCATCACCTACCACTGAGCAACACTGACATACACGAGCCACTCTGAGTCACTGCTTTGCCAGCCTGCACTGTTAAAATGGGCTTTGCTTTAATGTGAAATTGACTCCATCAATTGTGATTTATTTCCCAATGTTTACCCCCCTCCCCAGCAGCTTACTGTAGCTTCATAATTAAAACCCACCATAAACAAATCCATCAAAACTACCACTAAACGTACACATTCATCACCCAGTGAGAAGGAGTAAGATCATCCAGGAAATTAGTTGGAAAAAAAAATTAAAATATTGCTTCTTTCCTTCAGAGCGCTTTTTTGCACTTGTTTCCCACACTTTCCTGCCCTGCTCTTCTTCAACAGTAAAACCCAGATGACATGTGGAATCTGACAGTTAATCTGGCAGGATAAAATCCAGGGTCAGTCACTGACCAAAGAAGGCCTAACAGACACCCACACACACTTACACACACAAACGTGCACCGTGGCTCCTCAAATGGCTGCTGTCGTACATAAAAAAGTATCAGCAGGGAGCTTCCTGAACAGCGCCCCCGGCCCTTCACTTCAGTCCCTGTCAAAGCAGACAGCAAACAGCACTTGTTGTCCAGGAAAGTTACTCTGCGGCCTGCTTGGGCTCCACTGAAGCCACAAATCATTACACTCACACACGCACGCACACACACTGAATATTTCAGAGCGCAGGCAGGCTATTTTCAGAGTCCTATCGGTTTCATTCCAAGTAAAGACGTAGTAACTCATTAGCACCATTTTTTAAAAACATTTGGTCAGGTGCTGATTAGAGCTCTATGCATAATGGAGGATGTTGAATGAGATGAAGGATTTAATCATAATGGGGATGGTGGATGAAGTCATGCATATCATACATTTGGAAGATAAACATTGCTTGGAGCACGTTCGGGCTGTTTTGCATCACGTTTTTCTTTTTTCTAATCTGACAAAGAAGCAAAATGTTCTGATTCAAGTCTAGATGTTTCGAAGCAACCAGAGTCATCTTTCCAAACTCAAATTACACTTTTCATTTGGCAGCCATTATCATTTTTATTTATTTATTTTTCTGATGCAATGAAATGCAATGGCTGGACTTGCAGCCGAGGAGGGGAGCCACAAGGCCTGCCAGGCTCAGTCTCGCTAAGCAAATTCACTCAGGCTTTGCTCCGATAACTTCACAGCGAGGCAGGTATCAGTGGACGAGCCGTTTACCTTAATCAGATTAGGTCACATCTGAGTTTAGCTCTGCACTCCCGCAGAGTGAGTGATGACAGATACTTAGGGCAAATTACAATCTTGTAATGGCAAAGCAAGAGTCTGTTTTGCTTGAAAATCTTACCGAATTGGCTTTAAATTGTGTCTTACTTACTGTCACAATGAAGCTGCTTCTTTTACACACTGATGAATGCATTTGTTGAATTCAGCCTGGAGTCACTGGAACAACTCTAACTAAGAAAACCTTCTTGGAAAACCAACAAATACAAATAACGCTTTTATCCCTTTCTGAGGGCGAGCTATTTGCATTCTCCTGAACAGACGTAATGTCATTCTGCCCATTCTCTGGTCCAGCAGCAAGATTAGAGCCTGGGCAATACTTCAGGCCAATGCCAGCTGTGATTTAGTCAGGAGAACAAAAAATCTTAGAGTTAATGAAAATACTTTTATCATTTTCAAAGACTGGGGTATTTGCGATAACTTCCCGGCAATTTTTTTATTTAATATTTACACATTAATCAGCAATTTAACTAATCAGACAGGTCCTGAGAGTATTGCAAACAATGATATCAAAAGAGCTCTCCTGGAAAAAGAACTGTTCACCATTTCCACCCTATCATCGTTATTTAACCATTATGTTCGTTTTTATATCCAAGTACTGCAGGAAGCATAGCCCAGCAAACCCTGACATCATTGCCTTGGTCAAAACTGGTCACAGTAGGACACCAAAACCTGAACTTTAGCTGGACAGACGTTACGTTGTTTCCACATAGAATAGTGCTTAGTTCTTACAAAAGTGAAAAATACAAATCTAATTTCTAAGATGGAATATAATGTGTTTGTCTTTTTGAACAGCTAACAAGTTTAGTACACAGTTGCATACGTCCACCTAACATCTTCCCAGCGTACACAGACCAGTATTACCAGAGTCTATTTATGGTTTTCTACACCTAAATTCAATTTCATTTGTTGTATAGTGAACTCTACATGTCAGACTCTTATAATCATCCCCTTTCTGTCCAACATACCAGCCTCATAAACTCAGGAATGCTAACATTCACATATGAAACCAGTTAGCTCAGGAGCATAAGTAATGAACTCAAAAGCTTTAGATGAAGCTGAGTTGAAGCCACCCTTAAACTTTTTTTGTATGTTTGTTCATTTTATTCTAATCAATAAAGACAACAAGGATTTCTAGGTGACGTAACATTGAAGACGTGACTTGATCTGACATTGTAATAACGTCTACGGCTTTAGTTCATCTTTCGTTTTGGAACTACTTTTTCATCCTGACGTTATGTGGAGAAAAGAAATGCTTGCTGGGATTATAGGACGATATTAACATATCTCGCGATAGGCAAATATTAGGGAATAGTATTGGCCAACCTGTCACACTTACGCCATCCTAGATGCTAGACTGTCCTTCACAGACTCCATTAACCTTCGATAATTAAAAAATAAACTCAGTCATTAAAGTACTCAGTCTGTTTACATGCAAGTGGAGATGTATAATGTGAGAAGATGCATAGAGACAAAGAGCGGTCACTGGGATTTCTGCAAACCGATGGCATCTCCAAGTATGATTTCCTCCGAGTCTTCTTGGTCAGAGATTATTTTCGTTGCCAGAGAGAAAGGACAAAAAATACTGAAGCTGCAATTATGTATGAATCTGGAGAAACGCCCGTGGTTTCATCCACTCTTGGTTTTTGAGGTTATTCCTGGAACACGCTGCTGTACATTAATAAAGTGTTTATGATGTGTGGACCACACCTGCAGGGTGTGTGCAGCATTCGGCTAGCGAGAGGAGCTACTGTGAGTTCTGGCTGGCTCAGAGTCCCTCGCACAACCTGCCACTCTGCTGTTTACAGCAATTTTCTATCCAGACCGGGCTCAAGTGTTCGACAGACAATCTTTTACCAGAGCATAGCCTTCCACCTCTCTTGAGAATCACATTGGACTTCTGTGTGCGTACAGCGAAGTCGATATTCAGAGCGGCATTTTGATGGAGAGGAAGATAGAGAGAAGAGCTGGAGTCAGAGCTGTAAAGTGCAGGTCCTTATTACAGATTTATGAATCTATTTCAGCCAGTGCTGCTCAGAAAAGCTGATTATCTGCACCTCCAGGGAAGTGTTGGAGTGTTAGATGTTTCCCAACACATCTTCATTAATACCAATAGCATACTGGACAGCTCATTGGGAAGAATTGAATGTTTTAGCCTAGCCATAAGCTCCTTGACTGAAAAGCTTATTAACTGTTTGTGTGGGATCAGCCCATGTCTCTGTGTTAAAATGAGCATGCCCAAAGCGGAAGTGGGGCGGGTGGAGGGGGACTGTAATAATTTATATCATTTTAGTCCTGCTACAGCAAGTGGTGGAGCATGTTTTTAAAGTTGTAAGCAGCAAATGAATTGTCGTGTGGCCTTTCTGTGTAATGTAGAGTTTAGAGTTAAGAAGATGTGAAGCAGCTCACAACCTTATATTATAACTGTTCTGTATATATGAAACCACAACCAGCAGCTGGTTATACTGTTCAGATTAATTCATTTCTTTTTAAATAGCACCAAATCACAACTACCATCACTTCAATATTATAGGATGAAGACCTACAATATAAAGAGAAAACAATCTGAAATCTACAATCAGACCACCACGTTGAGCCAGTACTTGGCAAAAGTGGGAAGGAAGAACTCCCTTTTAACAGGAAGAAACCTCTGACACAACCAGGCTCAGGGAGGGGCAGGAATGTGCTGTGAGCCAAACCAAACCAAGCTTGATTTATCCAATTTTTCAGATGTGAACAAACAGATCTACCCAATCAGATTGCTGCATTGTGCACTGTAGCTCAATAATCCCATTTTACCTCACACACATAGCTAGACGCCGCTTCGAGTCACTCAGCTCTCTGAAATTATTATTCTGCCTCCTCAGATGTGGTCATCTGACAGCCCAAACTGCCTCACTGACATCCTGAAATATGTAGTAAAGTGGCCGTGATACAGCTACAACTCCTGGATTAAGCCATGAAATTCTCCCTGCTGCCTTCTTTTGAATTGGATGAATCCAGAATCTCCATTTCTTCCTTTTTCTTGTTTGGAAACATCAGCACCGGCTCCTCATTGCTTCGTAGTCACTTCATTTTGATTTAGTTTCAAAATTCAAAATTTGTTTTTTTAGGATGAATTTTACCCAAAAAATGCAACTCTTGAGTATATGTGTTGAGTAGTGGTGTTTATTAGCCAGAAGGAAAAAATTGTGCAGCGCTAATTCACTTGCTGTGCAGGCAGTCCCATCCCTCGGTTTATGATGCTACCACATTAAAATTCACTCCAATATAGTTTACATTAAGGGAAAAATTCACCGTAGCATGATCTGGATGAAGTTTTAATCACATTTTTTCCTTTTGGAGTCATTTTGGCAGGCGGCCTCTAGTGACCATTTACAGAACTGCAGTGTTTTTCACTTCCATGCTTACTTGATTTTCATCTTGACAAATTCCACTCAAATGCCAGAAACTGTGCTCCTCCTTAAAAATATACAACTTTCTATACCAAGGTGCTCAAATCAATTGACATTTTATTATGGCAAGTGTATCTTTAATATTACACAAATAGCGTCTTCAAAATGACTACTTGCACTTGTTCCATAGTTTAATGGTTTACACATTCACCTGACTTCTCCGATTTGATTCCCTGAGGGGCGGCACACATGCTTTTGTGGTTGTGTCAGCAAAGACAAGCTTGCAAAATCAATTACGGTGCCCTTGTGTATAAAGGAACACCTTCAGATTTTTCAGAATCACTACTTGCATATGCTAAAGCAAACTGGGAAGGAACCCAAATAATATTTTCACTACATTTCCTCAGTTGGTAGACTTTGATCCTGACAGCATATTATAAAGTAGCCAATATTCATAAAAAAGTGCTATAATGGCTGGGAGAGTTTTACCAGCACCAATTAGGCTTATCTCGTATGACACAGAATGCATTAGAAAGATTTATGTTGGATTTTCTTCTGCTTGCAATAAAGATTTGAGTGAGAAATCAGCAAAGTGGCCCTTAATGATTAGGTAGCCAGTAGATCTATGGATTAGGAGACACAACGAAAGATGCAATAGCACTGCAATCCATCCTCAGAGAGGCCACAGGGGAAAATAGTGTGGGTGGACTCCTCACTCCCACCCTGGATGACTGTGATGACTTAAACTTTCACTCTGAAGCAGCTGTAACAGAACATATTCCTGCTCTGAAGTCCCCGACTAGCGTCTAGTTTAAAATAGTTTTAGGATATTTCCTGTTTAAATTGATATACCGTATGCCACTAAAACCCTACAGGATCCATAGAAACTTTCTCACAGACCTGACCTGAGGAGAGAGAGATCAAAGAGACAATTTTGCTTAAACCTAAGGTCAGTTATCACTATTCTCTCGATATTGCAAGTAGAAGGGAATTACTGTTCTCTAAAATCTATTAAAAACAGAGAAATAAGCAGCATGCTTCCTAAAACCCTCTGCTGCTATAAATGCTTGCTAGCATCAAATGTGTCCCAAGCTGTTCTACATTTTTCTATCATGTTTTAATTTTGACCAATTACATTTTGTACTTGTAACTATTTTTGATTCATTCTGAATAAATTGAAGTGTAAAGCTAAAGTTTAAAATGGTAAAGTGAAGTACTTAAAAAGACACCATTTGTGTCCAGGAATAGGGGAAATGCATGCACCACCACTGTTCTATTTAAGTACATTTTTGCGGCATGTTTCGTATCATGTTCTTGCTTAATCAAGTACTAGAAGACCTGAAAGACATGAGTTTATGTTCCTGTTTCTCTTTACCAAGAGTTTCATTCCTGTGTTTCGAGTATGATGGTCGGCCGGTGGATTTGAATTAGACTGACAGTCATGTAAGTGCAGTAATTATTTCACTTTAAAAGTTGCCTGTGGTGAGTGAGCATGCATTTTTTTTTAAGTTTACTCCTTTTGGAAAAAGCACTCTGGGATGTTCTACAAGCAGCAAAGACTGTTTGAATTTAAGCATATATCAAAATTATTCATGTTTTCTCTCGGCTGGCCTCGAGGGGAACGCGTGTCAGAACGTGTACATGAAAAACTAGACGTGCAGTTTGTTGTCCCGTTTGTTGGTTCTTCAGCACAAACCAGCTTTGGGTTTTTCTGGGCCTCTTTTTATGTCTGTGTGCTTTGGACTGCGTGTTTGACAGCACTGTGGGGAAGTTTTATGTTCGAATGTGGCCTCAAGTGCAGCTCGTATGCTGTGGTTGCTTGTTTTGGAGCAAATGCTGTTTCAAAATGTCCGGCATGGCCTTTAAAACCACTGTTACAGTAGGATTTCAGTGAAATTCGCTATAAAACAATACACTAACCAGCAGACGTCCATCTTGATCTGGGTTATATTGATTTTCATGAGAAAGCATGCGCTGCAGTTCAAGAAAAACATCGAGCATACCAAACTTCAGCGGATAACAGCATAGTGTTGGGTCTGTTTTCAACTATTGATTTAATTGACTGCAGCTGTCAGGGACATTCGACCCGTCAAACTTCAGACTGAAACTCCTTCTAATTAACTACAGAAGATAAATGACTGACACTCTGGTTCTTCTGGTACGTGCCTGCCATACTTTGGTTTGAATGCACAGTATTGTTGTGGGGTTACATCACCAGCCTTTCCTGTATATCTTGACACATAAGGCATGCAGTGACTGTGAAGAGCAATTCAATGCTCCAAAAGCCACAGTCCCTTTGGAGCAAAAGGACCGTTTGCCGTGCGGCCACAGCAGCCTGCACGCTTTCTGCTCTCAGGGACGCTCCTAAAACGATGGAACCGTTGAGTTCTGGAGTCGGACGTGCAACAAGCTAACGTTTAATTGAGCATCCATCCAAACGGACGCTGTCGAAAAAGATCAATACGCTCAGAGAAAGTTCGGGGTCAAGAAAGACCAAGAAAGCGAGAGAGCTAGAGGTGTTTGTGTCAAGGAGGGAGAGAGCAGGAGAAAGCATCTGGGTTGCAGGCC
Organism: Pundamilia nyererei; assembly: GCF_000239375.1. Taxonomy (NCBI): domain Eukaryota; kingdom Metazoa; phylum Chordata; class Actinopteri; order Cichliformes; family Cichlidae; genus Pundamilia; species Pundamilia nyererei. Next base: position 5,800,054 of record NW_005187408.1, read on the forward strand.
GGCCCTTGACAAGGGGACGGCCTCTATGCATATTTTGCCCTCTTCTCGCTGGCATTTATCATCAGTAATTGGCTATCTGAGCAGCAGATCATGTTTTGTCCACAATGATTTTCTGTCGCCCTCCCTGAATTATGCTGCGCCCCAGTTTGTGAGATATTTGACAGAAGAGCATAAAAGGTTCATACATTTTTAAACAGATGATCCGATAATAAGCAAACGCACATGCACCGAGCCCGCGGGAGATACAGAGAGGCAATTCCCCCCATCCCCACCCACGTCCTCCTCCAGAGGTAAAAGGTGAATACTGTTTAACTGTAAGTCTCCGGGGACTCTAAGTAGGACATTCTCTGTGTGGAAATGTGGAGATGAATGCCCCTCAGAGAGCAGACGCACGAGAAAGTGTAACAGCGAAACACAACCAGGTCTACTACATGCTCACACCAACACATGCACACAAGTATATGACCTACTTGTTTCCCATTCATTCATAACAAGCAGCATTTTAATGAGCAATACTTAAAAAAATCTATTTTTTTCAGTGCCTACTTGTTTCATCGATGACTTTGTACTTGAGAATAACACTGAATACTGAAAAACTTCATTACTCATCACAGGAAGCACTGTCGTATAATGTCTTTGTTATCTCCGCGGGGCCCTTTAAAGTCTGATATCAGAGATTTGTTTAGGAGGATGTGGAGTACGAAAGACACGGTTATTTACCATGCTAAAAGGGGCTGTTGATTGCATTCTGGGAGATCAAGTGTGATGGAGTTTGACTCATATTAGAGACTTAATAGTCAGCTTTGATTTTAACCAGTTTTTAATTTCTTTCATTTAAGAGCCCTAATTCTCTAAAAGATCCTCCTACTCTTGGGTCACTGAATAGTTAAGCCTGTCTGTATTAAAGTGGAGCCTAAAGACGTCCCTAATTACATCTCACATTAATTTCTTTACTGTCGTAAAGAAGTAGATGGGCAAGGAGGAGTTCCCATCAGTCACTGAGCCTCTGGCTTTCACCGCACAGTAGTAGATGAGAATGTACAAGGATATATTAATAATGAACTACCGCAGCAGCCCCAAACAACGTGGGCTGTGTTGCTGTCGGTTGCGTAACTCCACCAGAATAGTCAGATCTCTCTCATTATTCCTTCCTGGGCCCTCGGTGGGCTAATTCCCCCGCTCTTGTCATCTCCTTCATTTCACTGAGCGCTCGAGAAGCGGCATCAGCCCTCATCCCTGAGGGGCTGTAAGCAGGCTGGCACCGCCACCACAGCGCCTATGCCGCTGTGCAACTAAGAGAGGAAAGCAGGGGCCGACCCACCCACGGCTGTGTGTCAGAGTTCACACAGCAGCGGCGGGAATTCGTACCTTGCATGCAGTGTGTGCCAACCAAATGACTTATGCGATTAGGTCCCTGCAAACCACATCTTGGCTCAATCAAATAACTGAGTTACTGAGTAATTTTAGTTATATAAGATTATGTAGGATGCACATGTACATGTAAATCCTCTCTATAAGTAGGCGAAATAAAGCCAGAAGGGCAGCTGAGGGTCAGTGAGAGTGACTAAAGGCATCTGCTGGAACTGAATGTACCTCCACAGCCTGTAATTTTCACCTCAGCCTCAGCTGTCTATGTGGGGAAGTAAGGAGGCTTAATGGGAGTTTATTTTATCATACTGTGCTATTATTGCCCTGATGGCCTAACACATAACCCACCCAGGACCTCGGCACAGTGAACGCACACAGACTGACAGACACAACTGTCAGTCTCAGTTCATCCAGTGCTATCTAACGCCACTCAGCTGTTTGGATCAGCTGAGTGTGTTCGATTCTGCGAGCACGCATGTAACCAAACACATGTTCGAGTGCAAGCAGATGCTCTTTGGTGTTAATATTGTTATGGAAGCCAATCTGTTGTAATTGTCTTCTTTCTCAGTGGGATTTTTCTCCTGTGTCTGTTTTTAATGAGCAGCAGCGGAGGTTGTTTATAATTCTGTGTTTTCAAGGGGTTTTTTTTTTTAGCATCCTTTAACTAGTTTTTGCTCGTTGATTTGGATGCTTTAGTCCATGTGTGTTAGCATCCACGACACTAATAGCTGAACTGACTCTTGGTGTATAACATAGTAGTTTTAAAAAGTGTCTTTGAATACAATTATCTGCAGAATACTGAATTGATTTGCTAAAAAAAAAAGAAGAAGAAAAATCTAGTTATAGCTTCTCGTGAGGGAGCATTTGGTGCTGCTAGTCTCTGTTTTAATAAATCTTGAGGTTACACTGTAAATGTCCAGGAATAGGGGAAATGCTTGCACCACCACTGGTGTCTGTTAATTGTCCTGTTAATTTTCTGCCAGTATTTAATGGATTTTTATTGAAGTGTATGGGCATTTCTATCATTGGTAAACAGTAAAATTACATGCATAGTTGAAAGGGAAAAAAAGGAAATAATCCATCCATCCAGCCATCTTCTTCTGCTTATCCGGGGCCGGGTCGCAGGGGCAGCAGCCTAAGCAGAGAAGCCCAGACCTCCCTTTCCTCGGCCACCTCCTCCAGCTTGTCCGGGGGGACACCAAGGTGTTCCCAGGCCAGCTGAGAGATATAATCTCTCCAGCGTGTCCTGGATCTGCTCCGGGCCTCCTCCTGGTGGGACATGTCCGGAACACCTCACCCAGGAGGCATCCTTGTCAGATCCCCGAACCACCTCAGCTGGCTCCTTTCGATGTGGAGGGAAAAAATCCTTTGTTTTTAAAAGGGTTCATTAAACTGTATTCTTACAGAAATTTTTTTGTTGCTTTCTTCAGTGTATAAAATTAATCACTCCTCTTCCAACTGTTTAATGTTTCATTTCAGTCTTTGCTACCAGTGGCTGAGATCAGATCAGATAAGCGTCACTCAGGTTATTTCACCTGTCATCGCTACGAGTTGCTGAATTTTATTGGTGTCCTATGGTCACCACATTGCTCCTATCTTCCTTCTTGCGTGTGTCCTTTCAGAGTGTGATAGATATCATTTTCAACAAGTGGTTTGAAACTAGAAGATAAAGTTTTATTTACATTCCGTTGCAGATATGGACATAGACAGCTGGAGATCCGACAGCTGAGTAGTCATTTCTGTTTTACATATTTGAAGTCCACCACCTGGGATGCATCCATGGTTTGATTTCTGCATGGACCCTCACGCTTAATATCCGATGCTGTAATTTGTTACTCAGACTCCAACTCTGAGGGGACCAAAGCAGTTTTGCGGATACAAAAAAATCAAGGCTTAAGGCTGTTTTCACATGGTTTGTAGTCATACAATGCACATTCAGTCCAATTATTGGTCTGATGTGTCTGAAGTGGGAACAACATATAGAAATAAGAAGGTGCTGTCTTCTGGACTTGTAGATAAAGGATCTGTCCAACTGAGGTCTTGATTCATTCTATGTCTCGTTGCTACGGTTTGTAAACCCAGCCACATCCAAGAATGAGAAGCATGTCCCGCTACAGGAAGACTTTTAGCTCAAACTTGAAGTGTACACCTGGTAGTTGGGTCAGATTGAGATTGGATCACGCCATGGAGTCTGTTTGGAACTGGACCAAAACCACATCCCTCTTGGTGCATTTATTTTGGGCTGCATCTGAGTGTGATTACAGTATTCACATCTGCACCAACGAACCGCACCAAGGGTGAAAATGAACAGTTCCCTTTAAAGAACTAACTAGTGTAGCACAGATTTAAAACCCACTTGAGCAGCTATGATATCTTGGCATCTGGCATAAAACTAACACAACATTTCATAAAAAGATCATCAAACAAACAATCAAACATGGTGGTGGTAGTGTGATGACCTGGGGCTGTTATGCTGCTTTGGGACCTGGATGACTTGCTGTAAATGAACATGTCCTGATCCTCAAGTGCACTTTCACTACGCAGCAGGACGATGATTAGAAACACATCAGCAAGTCCACCTCAGAATGTCTCAAAAAACAGAAAAATGCTAGAAAACCCTCCAATGTGGCTGAATTAAAACAATTATGCAAAGAAAGGTGGTCCAAAATTCCTCCATAGCGATGCGAACCACTCGTTACCAATCATGGCAAATTCTTGATTGCAGTTCTTGCTGCCAAGAATGGCATGAAAAATTAGGTATAGGGGGCAATTAATTTTTCAAACAGGGCCATGTAGGTTTGAATAACTTTTTCTAAAAAAAAAAAAATTCATTTAAAAACAGCTTTTTAATTTGACTCGGGTTATCTTTGGCTAATATTAATATTGTGGACAGATTTGCCCAAACTGACAACAGTAGTAGTTTTATGTTAACATTAATTTTAATATCTTTGGGTTTTGTCACACATAGCACGATAGCTTGTGATTTCGGAAATTGTAAGTATTTCCCTCCTTCGTTCAAATCCTAGTTGTAGATATAGCACATTGCTGCAGGGATTCCTTCCACACTTACTGTGCGCAACAAGGAATCCCCCCTTTCTGTTCTGGTAGTGGTAGCATGGGACAGAAACAGCTTCTTCACATGATTCTGAAAGCTGTTTGCTGAAGCAATTAGATCCCAAGCTGCAGGCGAATAGTGGATTACCTATTGGTGTATGTGTTTGTGTGAGAGCCCCGTTCTTCAGTCTGGCTGCAGGTGAATAAGGATTTTATCTGAGCTTTAAACAGCTTCTAATGAAAACACCCCACTCTCAAAAATCTCAGTGAGGGGTGGCAGCAGATAATCTGTGAAATTACGCCCTGTTTCCTGAAGGAATAGCAGGATTTTAGCATGTGATATTTGTTGTCAACTTGTGTCACATTTCACCATCTGAAAGCTTTTGTTCAGTTATACAGAACAGAAGACACGTTGAAGTCTTCCTATTTGTTGATTGTCTGTGAACTAGCTGAGTGTACTATTTAAATCCGACCTCTTTTCCATCTAAATTATTAAAGCACCACATTCACATGCACTGTTCTCACGTTTACCATCATACCCCCAGGTACTGTACACTTTACCCGCCTGGCTGCTTAGCTAAGTGTTACTGGAGTGCCGTCAAAGCATGTCGCAAAGGCACTACTAATATCACTATAATGGTATGTAATCCTTCTCACTAATAAAAGTGCTCTTTTGATTGGCCGAAGGTTGTCCTGCACTCAAGTTGTCTAAGTTACATAATTTGTTTTGTTAGCAGCCAGTAGTTTGCCTAAATTTGGATGGTAAGCCTTCAGCTGCAGATAGGACTTGGATTTAAGGGCTAGAATGCTCCATTTACTCAGTCAAACAGGATAACCGAAGGACCTGAGAGTGTGGAGGCTTTTAAACTGTTTGGGAAAAACGGACAATAAAATTCAAATAGCGAGTAATATAAAAACTCTAAACTGCTTTGCTGCTAAATATAAATACTTATGTTTCTATAAGTGTTTATTATACATAAAATGAAAATGATCAACTAACTAGCAAAGCTTTGTCTTAGGGCTCAGCTTCCAATCCAAAACTGCTGTTCAGTGTAGCTGTTTTTGATGGCTTGCAGCTGATCTTGTGATCCTTTCTCCCCATTTTTCCTTCACCTGAGGTATATGCTTTGCCTTTACTTGGAATGCCATCCTTTTCCATGGCAAAACCGTGGATTTAAGACTTAAAAGTGCTGATCCACAAGCCAATTAAGCATTCATACTTAATTGCACATTGTTCCTTTATATGCTGGTGAGAAAAGAACATCGTCTGCAAAAGGAAGCACGATTGAACGTAATGGCATGACATCATCAGGGTGAGAGGTTTAATTCCACAATGAAAAGAACTTGGCTCTTTGGCAATGAGAAGAGGCAGTTTAAGTGGCTCCTGTTAAAGATGTCCTTGGGGCAGCGCCAGCTGGAGGTTTACCTGGCATGATGAACTGAGAAAAAATCTCGAGGTTGACTCATGACCCACTGGAATGATCATACATACCTGCTGGCTTGGGTTTGATCGCCAAAGATGAGCTGAGAGCTGCGAGGATCTATCACAAATGGGCTTCTCTGTCACCTTTTAAAAAGTACTATGAGAAGAGGAAGATACTAAAAAGACAACAAAAACTACATTGAACTCTGTTGTAGCAGTGCTCCCTTGTTATAACAATTAACACTGTGAGTAAATTGTTAACTAATAAAAATAATGGCCAAAAGCATGTATCATAAACAAAAATAAACCTTGAATTGTCTGCCTCTCTGGGCAGTTTCACCCAGAGGGAGATGGATCAAGAGTGATGGACATCCTAATATAATACTATAAGACCTTATGTGGCATTTTTTGTGCCTTTAAAGGAACAGCAAAAGAGGCCAACTCAAAAGTCTCAAGGTAAGGCAGAGATCACAATCCCTCTTGGAGCCTGGAATTATTCCACACTGTGGGTCACAGGGTGATTATCTCTTCCTGTCAAGAATGCTGAGAATTTCCTGCATCCCCCTCACCACCTCCTCTTCCGGCCGTGTTAGTGGTTGTGCCTGAACATGTGGCAGAGAGCTCGGGCCTGGCCGTCTCTGTTTGAGTAGCGTGCTTTCTGCTACTGTTACCTAACGTTCAGCTGGAGCTTTAACATAAGCACTGAATTGAAGAGCCGTTTACGCAGTTCTCAGATCAAGCAGGGATGCTGAATCGGTTGAAGCGTATTCAGCAGGGCAAATAATGTGCACCTGCACACATTATTATAAGAGGCTACAGACATGGCCTGATATTGCTCTCTGTTCTTTGAGCTTTGTGTTGGAAAAGGAAACTTTCATGCATCACCTTTTACCCTAGATTATGTATCTGTTGCTAACTAAGCCACATACTGCTGAAGTGCTAACTAATTATTATAAATCTAGAGCCTTCGTTCAAGTCTATCCGCCTCTGTTTTTAATGGCAAGTGCTGCCCTTTAACCTTTCTCTGTTATTCCCAGAGCTGACGAAAGTTGCATTACTATGCAAGGCGGGCTGACTCCACATTCCTCAGCAAGGACACTGATAGAAACGTTTCTGTGTGCCTCAGTGTGTGAAGTATGCTATTTGTTGATCACTGTGTACTTGGCTCTCTGCCTAAACATGTGAACATATGCTACATGCATGCACGAATGTGTGTGTACAGTATGTGTGTTTGCTCAGGCTCCAGCAGCAGTCAACTCTCAGCTATGTTGTTTGTGTCCAAGGCAGAAAGGAAAGCTCTGTTTGTGTAGGGTGGTGGTGCAGGAGGAGGTGGAGTAAGAATCAGACCCAAGTATAGGCTGTTTTACCACAGTAACTCTCTCTCCACCCATTCTACGCCCTTCTCTCCCTCGTGCACTCCCACCTGCTTTTTCAGGAGGCCGACTGGGGCACCAGAACGGGGCGGGAAAATGTAGACGGCCTCAAAATGGAGGAGCGGAGAATTACACGAAGGCGTTTGGGGCCAACTTAATAAAGAGGGGAGGTGATTGAATGTCTCAAATGGGACATATCAAAAGATATGATCACAGAGTTGACGTTTTTATGTTTTTAATACGGTTTTCTGCAACCATGTGGATAGGTTTGTTCAATTTTAAAACATATCTGTCCTGGAGATTTCTCCCTATGTCACAAAATAACGAAAGCAAATGGAATTTATATTGTGATGCGTGAAGAATGACATTTTCCAGAAACGCTAACCTTGTTACTTCAGGCATTACTTTGTCTGTGAATTATCCAGAGTGACACGGTTTAGGAACAAGATGCTGCTGTCATTTTTCACCTGAGTCATTGATAAAGTCGTTAACAAAGTAAAGGCTAACAAGCGTTTCGCTTTCTGATTAAGTAATTATAGGTGTTATAGTGTTTCTGCATTAGAAGTTCAAGTCAAAAAGTCAATCCGGCCAAGTGATTTCCCCCGTGTGTGATGAAACTCTCCGCAAATGAATCTGTGGATGGCAAAAGCCTGCTAAGCCCAAAAGGGGGATTTAGCTGTTTTTAGCTTGCAAGTTTAGCACATCCAGCATTGCTTGGATGCATTCAGGAACCAATTTGCAACTCTTCACAGCAATAGATAAATTGAAGTAAAGACAAACAAATACTGTCAGTCAGCATGGAGAGGATTGCTAGAATATGTGTTTGCTAAATCAATAGCACAGCATCAACAAACAGTTTGGTGGCTCTTGGGACACCAGTGTTCCTCCTTGGGATTATGGCTCACAAGGACACGGTTAGCATTTAGTTTCTTATGGAGCTTATACTATGGAGCTTATACTATGTGTTTAATTCCACCAAGCTACGTATATGACTTTATGTGGACTGTTTGTGTATGCATATGTGATTGGTGACCTTTATCTACTGAGGTTAATGCTTTCAGCGAGTGCAGTGGGTCTTTCCTATAATCAAATGAATTCCCGTTGTGCTTCAAACAGTAATGCGCTGTCTCTGTACCAGAGTGTATTTACTTTTATATCCGCAAAGAGAAATATAGAATGTCAGCCGACAGACTTTAAACTGTGGATCATGTCTGCATGGGCAAAACATCTCCTTCAGTATCCAGGCGGGTTTTAGTAACACAGCAGGTCGCCTTTCTTTTCCAACCATATAGTTGTGTTTGTTTACTGAAGTGCTGCTTCTCTGGAACATCTATCAGAATAGAGGAAGCGCCACACCGAGCTTTGGACTACAAAGATGACGAAAACAAAGAAGACGAACTGCCCACAGCCTGTCAGATCCAGTCTGAGCAACCCGAGGATAGTTCCAGGCGTCTGTCTGAAGGCTCTCAGAACAGGAGCAAGCTGCAAACAGCCCAAGCATGCATGGCTAACTGTGCTGCCTGTGTCACACGGCTGTATGAACACGTTAACAAAACAGTAGCAAACAGGGACACTGTTGGATGCCTTGAAAACAGTGATTTCAGCTAAAGCCAGCCTGTGGACGCTTTGAAGACTTGAACAGATTTGGGATTTCCAAGTCCGAGAAATCACCTTTAAAGCAATTAAGCTGGCAGAACGTCTGCTTCGGGAACACCTTGTGATAATTGCACTGTCAGAATTTAGCCATTGTAGTACCGCTGCTCAGATTTCTATTTTTATGCTCTAATCCTCACTAGCAGAAAATGTAAAAAAAGAACATTAATAGAGGCCTTAAAGACTATTCAAGACTGCTTGTTTCTGTTCTGTCGGTGTGAAAGTAGGCCATGGGCTTCAGAGACTGAAGGAGAAATGATGTAACTAGGGACATACATGTGTATGTTGTTTTTCTCCCAGGAGCCTCTGATCAACCCTTCTTGGCAAACACATAAATTTTACTTAATTCTTGTCAAATAACAGAAATTATCTAAGATCTATCTTTCTAGACAGTACACTTTAATCTATGTCTTGACCTCTCTTCTTCTCCTGATGTTAATTAACTGGACTACCTTCCCCAGAGGGCTCTCTCAGACGGGCTATTTTTATCCCAGTGCTCTGTATTGCATGAACTGATGCCTCACTATGTGGTACATCTCAGCTCCTTTTGTCACCATAATGCAGTTATGCACGTGAAACACAGTCCAGCCCCAACGCAGAGGATCGCTCTGTTGTTTCTACTTCAGACATTCGAACAGCAGCATTTGATACACTGAGAGGAGGAAATGTTGAAAAGTCTAAAAGCTGTAGGTGTTTTCTCATGTTTGTATTTTGATGTTGACACCGTTTTTGAAAATGGTAAACCAAGTTCTATCGCTCATTTGGTCAGAGGCACGGCTCACTCAGGTTGTTTAGTATAATAGGGATAGATGGTGGGCAGTGTGTCACACTTCTTTACAATGAGCCACTTTAGCTGTTTCCCACTAATTTCAATCAACGCTAAGCAAACCGTCTGCGAGCTATAACTTCCTACTCTCTGCTTTCCAAAGTCAAACGCCATCCATTTATCTCTCCATATCCTTAACTGCTTAAATATATGAGTTGCAAGTAGGCTTGGAGTCTATCTTGCATGATGATGAGCAAGAGATAAGGTGCACCGGGGATTGGTCGCCAGTCTCCAAAGTCATATTAGTAGCAATTTCAGTGCAGGTCTTTAAGGTAAAAGAATATCATGTAACCGCTCTCCTCTCTTACCCCTTTGGCTTTTATTTCTTTCAGTCTCCCAGTCCAACAGCAGCCTAAAGAAGCATCGGAGCCGGAGCATTTTCAGCCCCTTCTTCTGCTGCTTCCGCAACTACAATGACTACCACGTAGAGCCACCACCTGCCAACAACAAGACACTTTCTCTGCCCCCGCCCCCAGAGGAGAACGGCAGTCCTCCCAAGGTAAAGCTCATTTATCTCTCCTGTCAGAGTTGGCCGCAATCCAGATTCCATACCACTTACATCTTACGTGTCCAAACACAAGAATTAGTTCATATTTTATGACTGAAGTGCTAGTTCGACTGGAGTTCCAGTAACAAGTAACATTTGTTTGGTTTTGTTACAGAGACCTCGTTAGGGTTTGCCTTTTCCTGCAGAGGGCTGAGGCGCACTCAGCCTCGCTGAGCTCCCTCAAATTTTTCCAGCTGCTTCAAACCCGTTGAACCCAGAGGTTGTTTACCATCCACTGCTTGAAAAATACGGGCTCACTTCCCATCTTGCATTCTTCGATATCTGCCTACGCACACAACTGCACACAAAATAACACACTGAGCACGCCGAGAAGCTCCAAAAAAAGACGCGCACTGGCTCTTTCTCGCGCACGAACCCACTACAACGCATGTACGGACACACACAAACACACATGTGCACTCGAAAAACCCTCCTGCTTCTCTAATCCCCATAAAGTGGGCCTTGTGTGTTGGGGGGTGATGGATTGCTTGGCACCCACGCCTCCCCCTCTCCTCACTACACTCTGACCAGTGTAGTGAGGATGTGTGAAGAGAACGTTCTGGCTGTGGAAAAGACGCCAAACCCTGAAGCTCCTCTACAAACACAGTGTTCTGCTGCCAAGGCAGGTACACGGGGCTAAAAATGGAGCAGACGTATCACATTTCCACTCCTGTTCACCTGTAAATGTCTCTCATTCAGGGGAGGAATGTGTGGCCCTTTACAGGCACTATACATGTGGTCAGTAATGACCCGCTCTGGACCTCCTCTTAACAAACGAGTTCCCGTTAATTTAGAGTGAACCGAGTGAACCTCGCCATAAAAAGCCTTGTTATAGTACGCGGCTGATTTTTGAGCTGGGTCCGTGCCCACAGTCCCTCCCAACAGTGTACTGTTGCTGGATTTCTGGCCAGCCGTATTTGTTACTATGGCAGCTGTGTTTGTTTTTGACTGAGTTGTTCTCACTTTCCTCTCACCGTGTGTACTATACATCCCTTCCCTCTGTCTCTCAGGCTCGCTTTCTCCCCGTCCCATTTGCTGATTGGAATATTGACGTTGTCGATTTCTTTTTCACGGTTTTTCTTTCGCTTCCCTCTTTCTCCCCCTCCCCCCTTGTTTTTCCACCCTGTCTCCCTTAATCTCTTTCTCTTTTTCTCTCTCTTTGCTTGTTTTCTCCAGTGTGACCAGGTCCAGGTCATCCCCATACCCAGTGTATGTATTATTATCTTTTGTTTTTCATCATCTTGCTCCAGCTCGCTAACCTCCTCCCTCTGCTTGCTGTGCCTCATCATTCTTGCTGCATGCAGCTGTTGACACGGAGGTGATTTTTCTTTGCTGTCAGATGAAATTTTGCACTGTCCCCTCTCGCATGATCATGTGGCTTTCAAGGCTTTCCTTTGTGCTGCTTTGTCTCCACTCACAGGACTGATAGAAAGAAACAATTCAGTTCCATCTGCTGTCACATGATTTATGTGTGGCTTTGTTGTCTTTTCCATCTCTACCCTGCGTCTCCAACTATTGAAAGAGAAGAACATGAGAGCGATTTTTCTCCGTAGATCAGATCGCAGCTCCAGTTTTGGGTAAATAAGTGGACAGACCTGATTGAATTAGGCGTTCGTCTTCATAAAAAACAGTTTTATTGGGATTATGCAATCAATGTTAGTCCATTGAAGGGGGGCTTGTCATGGTCCTGGGCCATGTTGGCCCAGTGTTCTTGGTTTTCTCATGCGTTTTTGTATTCAGTTCCCTGTTTAGGTTCTGTTTCCTGAGTTGCCCTGTTATGTTGTTCCCTGTGTGCTTTCCCTTTGTGACTCTCACCCCCTGTGTGCCCCTCTATGTATTCATGAGCCCTTGTCCCCTTTCGTGTTTTAT
>NW_005187408.1:5818379-5852258 GCF_000239375.1 Pundamilia nyererei
TCTCCCTCATGCTGTGTGTGATTCTCCCCGTGGTTCCTGGTATACTTTATGTTTAGCTTTCCCAGTTTAGTTCAGTGTTGTTTTTGTGTTTCACCTTTTGCCAGCATTAAAGCTGTGTTTTTGAGTTTACGTTTTGTCTCCGTGAGTTTGCGTTTGGGTCCTCTCCTGCCTGCCACACAGCCGAAACATGACAGGGCTTGGTTTCAGCGACTTGTGCTTCATCTGATCCCTGCTTTGTTTGTGCTGAAACGGCAATTCATTTAGCTATTTTGGAATCTATGCGGTGCCTGTGGTTCACTGTAATTTAGGATATTCACACTCACAGCATCCCACATCGCAGCCAAGCTTTAAACTACACCACCCAGCAGACACCTCCCTGCAATAACAGGAAATGCATGCGGCGGTGAGGTCTGCTCTTTGTCTTGACGGGTAGGTCCAAACAGACGGCTTTAAGATCTGCGTCTGAACTGGATGGGTCACAGCTGCGTCGATTGTTGTTGTAACACAGTGTTAAAAGAAGAGACAAAATATTAAAACACGGCAAATATCACAGTAGCAAGCAAAGTCCCAATAACACATTTAAAATGAAGAATTTTTAAATTGTAGCTCCAAAAGCTCATCAGAAATACAGAAAGATGTCAAAAATAACAAACTTTAATTTCAGGTTAATCTTCCCTGATCAGAAAACATCCAATTTAGACTAACTTGAAATGTTTATAACAATATAAACAAAGTATGGAGACATTTCTTATTAAATCTTTTTATCTCAAGATTCTAATAATTTATTTTAGAGCTTTATAAATAAATAATTTAAAAAATAAAACATCTAAAACAATAAGACATGTATCACTTGCAGTACTTTGCAAAAGTCTTGCGTCACCTCTCATTTCTTTATAATTTGCTTTTAAGGAGACCGGCTCTTTGTTAAAGTAATCTTGAGCAATAGTTCACAGCTTTTTCACTCACTTTTTACTCCGGTCCTCGTGTCTCACTATTTCAGAGGAATATCTTTTTCTTAATCCACTTAACACTAATCATTCAAGCATAAAAAAACACACCTAACTCAAAGGACGCGTCGGTGTTGTTTCTACACATAACAGACAACTTAGCAACGAGTCGATTTTAAATTGGACCTTTAGGCAACTTCTTATTAGCATCCTGTTGCAAAAGCACAATTTATTTCCATTTCTTTAGCTGAGCCCAAGAAAAATCCCAAAGATAACACAGTCTGCCAGGCATAAAAAAGAGCTATTAGCTAAAAACCTGACATAATCGGTATGATGTGCAGCCTGTCCTTGATAAAAATTTAAGGAAACTGGCCAAGTGGAGGACAAAAAAAGAAGTGACAGGACTAAGAAAAAAAAAACTATCTACAGCAGGTGAATCTGAAAGTCATGTTCTTAAAAAGCAGGAAAAAACTGAGCAAAGACAGGACTTGATAGAGTCGATTCATCTACCGTTCACGGTGGAGGCTCAGTCATAGTTTGGGGCTGTATTTCAGCCTGTGGTGTTTGGGATCTTGTCAAAGTTGATGAAATCAGAAAAGCACCATTAGATTTTAATCCATCATGGCTTAATTTATGAGCATGACGATGATCCCAAACATACTGCCAACGTGGTAAAAGCATACCTGGACAGAAAAACACGGACTGACATCAGTCATGGACGGGCCTCCCCAGACCTCAACATTATTGAAGCAGTATCAGATCATTTTGACAGAGAACTCAACGAAAGCCGGCCAACATCCAAAGAAGAGCTTTGAATGTCCTTCAAGAAGCCCAGAGAACTATTCCTGAAGCTTGTGGCTCAAGACTTTTGTGTGTAGCACAAATGCAAATGTTTTGGTTACTTGGCCAATTCTTGTTATTATCTCAAGTGTTGTTCTCTTACATTTATTCAGTCAGCCCGTTCTCACTCCGACCCATAATGTACTGATGATTTGTCACGTCCCGAGGCGCTCCATGGGAACACGAAAGGTGATCTTCCGCATTCCTATGCTACGCGCCGGATTGTGGATGAAATCGAATAGAATGACGTTCACGCGGTAACACGCGTTCCAGTATTCCAGCCCTAACCTTATCCCTAATGGTAACCACCACCTTAATCATGTTAGATAGTGTTTTCGAAAGCGGTTTAAGTAAAATAAACATACGTGTGTAGATTCATTCCAAACGGTTCTCATGTTTTCTAATGTTTCCGAACTCGTAATATAGAGACGTGTTGGGTGGCCGAAAGCATAATATACCGACGATTTGTCACCTAGCGTAAAATGTTACGCTTTGGGAGCGAGAACGTGTTGATTCAGTAGCAGTAGTATAGACATTTGCTTCTCCTCTCTATATGCTCTAATAATAAAGTAGAATTTCTGTTGCAAGGGATTGCATGTACATGTTCTGTGGGTTCCTTGAAGACAAACTAGGACATGTTGGAATTTTCATTTCCTCATAAATCCAAAGAGGATAAATTTGTCTGTTTATTTGATCTGTTGCTTCCAGCTGATCAACTATTTTCAATCAGTTAGCACATTTAACAAGTCTGTGAGAGCGCTCCCCGGCTGCGCCTTTGGGAGCACGGTTATTTTAACTGCTGGTGAGAATGTCAAGGTCCCAGTAAGCCTTTCTTTCTTTGTTCAACCTGCATGTGTAAATCACATTCATCACGCCCTGACAGGATGCCATTCAGTGCCCTTGCTCAAAAAGAATGCTTCCTGTGATACATCAGCATGCAGTCCTGCCATTAGGCATAATAATTCAGTCATGGTGGACCAAAAAACACACACAGAAGTACACACATATATGTATTTAAGGCTGGCAGAGTCGTTGATCCCAGCCTCTATGTGTGTGGATGAACGTGTATATGCTGGTGCACGATCTGTATGTGTGTGTGTGGTTTGAGTGTGCGCCCCCCATGGCCGGACCATCTGCCCCGTGCCTGCCTGTAACCTCAGGCTCACCTCGTAGAGGACAATAGTGTCCCACCCGATCATAAAGACAGCACAGTCACCAGAACTCTGTCATCATGAGGTAACACAGAAAATATCAGCGCCGAGGAGAGTCCAGCAAGAAAAGCAGGCATGTCACTTTGAATATTATCATCTGAAGAAATAGCTCCTAAATTCACATACGATGGAATTTAATTGGACATCAAGTATAATGTCAGGAAAAAACTGCTCCCTGTTGATGCTCTTAACACATTCTGGGGATAGTCTGGAAATAAGCACTGGTGATGTAGAAATCAGGGTCGAGCAGAGATAATTGGAGCTCTTTTTTCCTTATGTAGGATAGTCAGATGAGCTCATATAATTTGGCCAAATCATACAGCTTGTGGCTACACACTAAATCCCCTTTCCTCTCTGTGCATCGACGATTTTCTAAGCAGTTTCAAGACTTCTTGTTAAAAAACTTTAAGTGAAATCTATATGACTTTGTGATTTTCGCATACTTTTAATAATGTAACATCTGCAATCAGAGAAGAAGCATTCCATGTTATCAAAGTGCTGATATATCTCTGAGCAGAAGCTTAGGGACACCCGCCTGCAGGTCATTAATCCTGAGAAGTGTTTCTTGAGTGTCACCCAAAACACCCGAAGTGATCTTATCCAACACTCTGACTGAGCCACCAACACACCGTCAGTGTGTGTGTGTGTGCGTGTGTGGCCGCCTGTTCCCGATAATGCACTTCTCTATATGCTTACCATTAAGTATGCATGTGTGTGTTTTCTCTGCAGCCTCCAGCCAAGTTCCTCCTGCCAGAGGTCAGCATAGCAGACTATGGCAAGAACTGCGTAGTGATCGATTTGGACGAAACCCTTGTACACAGCTCCTTCAAGGTACGGCACCTCCCTACATGACCTCAAACACACTGTGCACTTTGAAATATGTCGACGCTGCGTTTTGTTTTTCCTCATGCTGTTGCTGTGCAGCCACAGTTGGATTAAACAGAAATAGGTCCTGAAAAATGACTCTACTGAATACGGTCTGAGGACAAATAGCATGAGCCCTGTTAGCATCACTGAGCTACACATAATCGCATGAATCTATGTCCTTCAGAGTATAAAGGGTTCTTAATACCCGTTCGAACAGGTGAGAACGAGAAAGAGCAAGAACAGCTATCTGACTGAGAAGACCTGGAAGACTGATTTTCTCATCAAGTTTCTATCCATGCATCCATTGCTAACTGGGTTTCAAGGCAGGTGAAGCATCACGCGATCCATAAGAGAAAACAGCACAGCACACCATTGATGCACAGCATCCACATCAGTGGCCAGTTTATGCTTCTCAATTAATGTAACGTGTCTTTAGTCAGTTGGAGGAAATTCACATGGCAAACAGGAAAAACCAACGAGTTCAAACACAGAATCTTCTTTGTGGTGCTTAATATTAATTAATTAATGAATCATCAAATATCGGTATCGGTCTTCAAAATATATATCAGCCTACCGCTGCACCGCTGGGTTGC
Organism: Pundamilia nyererei; assembly: GCF_000239375.1. Taxonomy (NCBI): domain Eukaryota; kingdom Metazoa; phylum Chordata; class Actinopteri; order Cichliformes; family Cichlidae; genus Pundamilia; species Pundamilia nyererei. Next base: position 5,822,838 of record NW_005187408.1, read on the forward strand.
CCAACAGTTAGACATGATCATACCACATCCACGTCTAATGGTTTTTTGTCATCTAATTTCATTACGATAATTAAAATAATTTGATTTCTCAAACCATAAATAATTCAAGCCAAGTTTCAAACTTAAAATTCATGACATTTGGATATTTGTGGTTTTCATTAGACTGCAATTTGTATGTAGCTTAATTGGTGCCAGCCCTGCTTTTGTTTTCAGTAGTGAGCAGTACTACTTAGAGGCTGAAAATATGCTTAAAATGCTCCATCTGTATATGTAATGGCACATATGTACAGCTATTTTTCACTCACAAACATGTTATAGTGCTTTTTTCAGCCTGCTGCAGGCACTTAAAGGGAAAGCCCAGAATAGTAGGCACTAGTACACTATCCTTGTAAATGGCTCTTGTCTCTCACCATCAAAAGCTCCCTCTACTGACACACCTGGCACACCTAGTGACCCATTTGAGCACAGCTCTGCCCCGGCTTCAACTGATCTCGTTATGCCTGTGAGTACTACCTGCGCTTGAGTGCTTTTGCGGTCAGTGTTGGCGAGCTACGCAACAAAATAGCTCAAAGTAAAGTTGAAGTAGAAGTTTTATGTTCCACTTAAGTGGAACTCCTTTTAATTAAAATGATTGTAGAGAAGAAAAAAAACTTTGAGTACATTGACTCGATTGCTTTGGACTGTAAAAGGACGAAAGGCACACAAACATTGAAGCGGACACACCCATCAGAATCACATGCCAGCAGGTCAGGGCCACACACTCACACACTCACACACAATCATACAGGCTCACCCACACACTAGGGTGTGTCCAATGCAGTGTACTCTTGGTTTGAATGGCTGTGGAATGGACTGTGCAGAAATCCTGGATCTAATACACTGCAGGCCAAAACGAGCCCAAAATTATTCTTTTTTTCCTTTTGATCAAACTCACAAACCAGATACCCAGTCCATCAAAATTCATTTAGTTCACAGATCAGTGTGCGGTATGAAATGGATTCACAATGCATTAAATGGAAATACGTTGAGAGAGGAAGAGAGGGAGACAGAAAGTGGCACAACGCAGCATTTTCAGTTCCTTTCAGAAGCATAGCAGGATTTCCTGTAGCTTTCCCGTTTCAAGGTGATTTTGATGTCAAATATTAAGCATTTTCTTTCCAAAGAAAATACATGCTTTCACTGGAAATTACACAATTATAGCAGAATAACAACAACTGACAAGGGATAGAGACGCTGCACAGATGGACGTAGACTAAAAAAGAAACGTTACATAACACATCACATACTCTTGCTTTTATCCTGCATATTATGGATGGGGAGATAAATCCTGAGCCCTCTCTGAGATTAGCTGCTGTGTGTGTGTTAGATGTGCACAAGTAGCTGAAATGAATGAAGACTGATCGGCATGCTGTACACTGTAGTAATTTGAACAGCGTGCATTTGCAAAGCACTTGTCAAAAGATGTCTTGCTCAACATCTGAGCATTAAAATTCCACAACAGCCTTTTCCTCTCTTGGGATCGATTTCCCTGATATTTTTGGGACCTGGCTGCAGGGATGCAGTCCCGTCCAGCTACAATGGTATTAGTGAGATCAACACCTGCAGTCCATCTTAAAGATGTTGGATGGAGTTTAAGTCAGCACTCTGTGCAGGACATTGCAGTTCATCTGATTTATGTACTGAGAAATGGCATTGTCCGGTTAAACTGGGTCTCATCCCTGAAGCAGAAGGGCGAAAAAGTGCCAAAAACATGGTCAAGTTAAGAACTTTGGCCATGCAACATGCAAAATAATCACAAGTTGCTTCCCTAACAGTCTTTTAATACAACCTTTCTTCTTACCTTACCCAGGGACATCCAACTTCTTTTACTGTACACATATGAATATAACAGGCCAGCTAAAGTTTGAATTAATTGGAATGCTAGCCAATGAGAAAAGGTGTATTTTAAGTAATTTGTGATGTTAGGGTATGCTGTAGAATTACATGGAGATGTTTTTAATTGCACTAATTCTCATGAAGTAAAGGTGCGTAAATGTATGTAGAGCCCTGATTCTGAGCCAGAGTGTGGTCAGCAGGTGAAGCAACCCACGGTTCGGCAGAAATCCATAATTACACAACTGCCCGCATAACGTTTACCTTGGTGGCCCCCCCACATATGTAATCCTGCTGCATTTCCGCATCTCTTGCCGACTCTGATCCGAGTCTGTTACAGAGCAGGGCAATTAGCAGCTGTTGTGTGTTCAGTCTTCAGATGATGGAGTGATTCAGCAGAAGAGCAGTAGGCACAGGAGCAGAGCGAAGTCTGTTTCTGCATCTCTGGCTCCGTCTGTATCGCACTCATCTCTTCCCAATCTCTTTTTGACGGTATGCTGGCATCCTTGTCCTCTTTCCAGCTTGTCACAGTTTTTATTTATTTTTTTTAGACAGTTTTAGAAGAGCTTCAGTCATTTTTGCCCTCTGGTGTAAACATTAACCAAAGCTAAATATCATAATGCAAAACCGAGGCGTAGAATAAACACTGTTTATCTAGGGAGGCTTTTACTGTTAATTGACTCACTCTGGTGTCAGATAAAGGAAGAAGAAAGCACCTCTGGTTGTCACACTGATCCTATTAGACTCACGTATGGACATTTGGAAGGTCAAAGTGCTGCACTTTGTATTCCTATAGCAAACACCCCCTCTGCTGGATGGTACTGAACTGTATTTTCTAACTGGAGTTTAATGCCAGAATAATCGTAGTAACAACACACATGCATAACAGGAAATTTTACAGGCTTTTTAAAATGTGCATTAGTTGCGAGTACTATACATACAAGTTTTAAATAATTGCTCTGTATCTCACTATATTGTAATTAATTTAAACAAAGAAAATGCAATTAAACGTTTGGGCTTAAATACGGGAATCTTTTGATATGGTTTAACATGGTAGCATTAGCATGTTATATTAGCATGTCTATAAAGCTAAATAGCAAAAAAAAAATCACGATAACTAGACTAGCTGGTTAAGAATAGATGCTCTCTCATTTTGTCTTATCCTATATGCTAGATTTGGGGAAATTGCTTCTCATGCTCCGGTGCAGTGGCTGAGTTTAATACGTCATTAAAGCTGTAGGTAAACGTAGTTCAATTAAAAGCTAATCTGAGGAAAAAGCAACAACAAATAAACAAGTTGGCTAATTAGCCTAGCTTCGACACTCTTTAGTCTTCAAACAGTGAGGGCAGGATCTGATTTTATCTGCCAAATGTTTTTTTTTGCGGGGAAGGAAGGAGCTAATTAACATTTTGATTAAAATAGCTTTTGAACTTCAAACGCTTGTTTGTGTAGCCACTGGTATTTGACTCTGTAATGCAGAATTAAGCAATAAATTCGGAAGCAAAGTTGTCGTTCCCAGACATTATCAAAGACCAAGCTTTGGAGATTTCTTTAAAATTGAGCAGTGGAATTTAAATTAAGTGATATGTCTAAATAATCTTCAGTTAGTTTTCTTTCTATACAGCAAACTATAAGCTCCTACATAAAATTGTGTGTCTCTGAAAACAAGCAGATTTTCCCTGTCACCTGTTTTTCTTCCTTTCCCTCTCTGAAATGACACCGCCGTGCCTCCTACCTAATCCTTTCATCCTCCGTCTTTACACCCTCTGCTCGTCTTCCACCCACATCCCCTCTGGCATCTATCTTCCTCTTGCCTCCTGCTCCTCTCCTCTCCCCTTTTCTTGCGTTAGGAGAAAAAAAAATGACACAAGTCATGCAGAGTAAAAAGGCAGCACTCCTCCTGTCCTCGTTCAAGTCTGTCATCTTGTTCGGCTCTCAGGTTTCTCCCCAGAGTCTCACGCCTGGTTGTTATTTAACACTGAGATACGGAGCACTGGAGCAGAGGGAACCACATTATGCTGAAAGCCTTCATCATTTGCCTGGGGCACCTTACAGGAGTTTTTAACCTGTCTCTCTTTTTAAACCGCATGCAAGCTTGTGGCTGGGCTGTTTACCTGTCAGAGTGAAGTTTTTGAATCTTTTCTTTGTTTCTTGTCGTCCTGCAGCCCATTAGCAATGCGGACTTCATTGTTCCGGTGGAGATTGATGGCACCGTTCATCAGGTAATACTGCACCGATATGGAGGGCTTCCAGAAATGGGCTTGAATAAAACAATATGTGTGAATTTATAAGGGTGGAGACCTTGGTTTCACTTTACTTTCCTCTGTATTTATTATTCCCTTTTATCTCACAGCGATTTAAGCTCAAACTGTTTAGTTGTCTTTGATTTATTCTTTGAATCCTTGCTGCAGTAAAGATAACTGGACAGTGACGCGAGTGTTTCGGCGCACAATGTTGAAGCTGCTGTTGAGTTTGTAGCAGAAGAGATTGTGCACTGAGTAGAAATGTGCATAAAGGGCGGCGTCCTTTTGAAGGTTTAATTGTCTGTGTCCGGTTTGAAGCAAAGGAAGTTATATTGTAGCTGTAACCTGGTTCAAGTAATCCAGGATAGGCTTTCTGCATCTGCTTTGGCCTATGCTTGATTACTTGCACTTGGAGGCAGCAACTAACCTGCAGAGATCTACTAAGAAGGACGAAGATGACAAGCAATGAAAAATAAGACCTCAAAGCATCCAAGTATTGCTCAAAAATGTTTTAAGTTTCATTTTTGTATCCCAATTTTACTTAAACAAATCTGCAAGTGGGTAAAATTGAACTGAATAGTTATAGAGCAGCTAAAGAAGATTTCAAGAAGAAGATTTCTTGTTTGGGTTTTTGCTCCAAAAAAATGGATTTTGAAAATAAAAGACATAACGAAGACGTGTTCGTTACGTGTCTCGGTTTCAGGTGTACGTGCTGAAGAGGCCTCATGTGGACGAGTTCCTCCAGAAAATGGGGGAGATGTTTGAATGTGTCCTCTTCACAGCAAGCTTAGCCAAGGTTGGTTCCCAGCTGCTTTGACAGTTACAGTAATACTTCTGTTCATTTGCTGTGTGCTGCTCAACCTGGTGCGCTTTGGCCTGTTTAGTATGCTGACCCTGTGGCGGACCTGCTGGACCAATGGGGGGTGTTTCGCGCCCGTCTCTTCAGGGAATCCTGTGTTTTCCACAGAGGAAACTACGTCAAAGACCTCAGCCGACTGGGCCGAGAGCTCAGCAAAGTCATCATCATAGACAACTCACCTGCCTCTTACATCTTCCACCCTGAGAATGCAGTAAGTTATTTTTTAAAGAGATTTTTGATCTAAAACATACAGATTCAAAGTCATTCAGTCTTGGTAGCAGGAAGTAGAACACTGTGGAAAAGTCTTGAACTACGCCTCGTTTGTGCATATTCTGCTTCCAAGGAACCGGATTTTCTTGGAATTTTTTAAAGTGGTCTTGAGCAATAGTTCTTCAGGCTTTCAAGGTCTTTCCTTTGGACATTTGCTGTTTTATCAACAGTCCAGTCCTTGTGTCTGACCATTTTGTTCTTTCTTCAGAAGTAGGCGCCAGTTTTTTATCCACACATAACAGATAACTTAGCAAAAAACTCTTGTTCACATTTGTTCACATTTCTTTAATTAAATGTATGAAAAATGTCAAAGACAACACAGTTTCACAGACACAAATGAGTATTTTGGCATCGTCTACTAGCTAAAAACTTGGCATATCTCAGCAGTGTGTCATTAAAGAATTTGAGGAAACTGGACAAGAGAAGGATAAAAGAAGAAGAGGCATCTGGCCCTTCAGTTGATGCATCTACTGTTCACTGAAGCGTCTTCAGAAATGGTCTCAGTGGAAAAGTGGCTGTCAAGAAACCATTCATAAACGAGAAAACAGGAATAAAAGACAAATTATGCAAGAACTGGACTGAAAATCTGTCAAGGCCGAAAGGCCGGTAGGTGGGAGTGGACCCAAAAGCAGACTCAATGGACACACGAAAAATGATTTTTAACAAACTTTGAATGCAAGGGAAAGGAAGCGTGGGAACGTAGTAGGAGTCCCCGGTGGTCGATATCCAGAGCTTGGGTGCAATGGCCAAAGGTAAGAATGAGGTAAGGGGTCAGGCTTATAGGGATGAAAGGTGGGGAGAGTAGCCGAGTGAGTGTCTGGAAGGGTGTGTGAAAGGGTGAGGTTCCAACCTTATGCTTCCAGTGATCCAGAGATGATGGCAGGCAGGTGTGAGCGGTGAGTCCAAGGAGTAAAGTTGCAGGCTGGATCGGTGAGTTGTGACTGAAGCAACTAGCGTCCAAGTGAATACGCAGCAGGTGGGTTAACTTGGAGTCTTCACAAGCAGACTGAGGACACATTGAGATAGGGGTTAGTACCAGGGAATAACATGATGAGAGACAAGGAGGCCTAGTTACCACAGCGAGGTAGCTAACGAACTGGCGAAGACTGGAGAACTAGGGTAGTCTTAAATACTGCTTTGCTGATTGCCGTCGATGGGATGCAGGTGGGAAGAACAGGTGAGGAACCCGAGTGCAGTAAAAGCATAACTGGATCCAAAAACGCACAGTGGGACACTTTGGGTCATGGATTGGCCTCCGCAGAGCCTGGACCTCAGCATTATTGAAGCACTGTGGGATCATCTTGACAGAGAACAGAACAAAAAAAAAGGCAGCCAAGATCCAAAGAAGGGCTTTGTATGTCCTTCAAGAAGAAGGAAGCTTGCCTAAAAGATGACAGACTATGTTGAAGAACAAAGGCGGTCAAACAAATATGAACTTTCAAGCTTGTTAGAATTGCATATATTCATTTATAGTGTATTTCCACATATGTTTGCACGCTTCATTTAATCACTGCACCTATTTTCCAGGCAAAATATAAAGAAATTAGAGGTGGCGCAAGACTTCTGCACAGCACAACTCCTTTCCACATGATCCCAAAACATGTGACATCTTAAGAAGTTTTAAGGTTAAGCTAAATGGCGGCTACAATTGCACTTGTTGCCTAATCAAGAACGGGGTCAAAATACACTGCTGTGATGGAAATAAGTTACGTATGAAGTGATTATTGATGTCGATGATTGTATCTGTAAGACACTGTCAGGGTTTTTAATAATAATAATAATAATAATAATTTAATAATAATCACCATTGTTCTCGTGCCAGAGGCAGTGTTCCCAATTTTATGAGAGTTCTCAGCTCTGTGGGGAAGTTTCTGCTGCTGCCACTCTTTATTTCCCTAATTAATTATTTACACAAAACACCCCGACTGTAATGCAACATTTAAGCGTCTATGGTATCTATTGTCAGCCACTTCTTCCTTCTTTAAATAAGATCGGTCTTTCTTTTTCTTTCTGATTCTAATGTAAATGTGGGTGTGTTTTTCTGCCACAGGTCCCAGTGCAGTCTTGGTTTGATGATATGACAGACATGGAGCTTCTGGACCTCATTCCCTTGTTTGAGGGTCTCAGTAAAGAGGAGGATGTTTACAGTCTATTACAGAGCCTAAGGAACAGGTAGCAGACAGCCACTCCAGCTGATCCCTCCTGCCTAAGCCCTGCTGAACAGAAGCCTCCCCTCTCTGCCACGGCCCCGTAGCCCGGCTCCAGTCCTTCGAAGAGCTCTGGGAAGCTTCCCCAGTTGGAGGATTTCAGGCAAATGATCTACTCTTGATCAAAATAAAACAACAGTATGGATTCTCTGGGTTCTTGGACTCTTTGTACAGGACTCTAGCTGAAAAAAGATTCTATTACTGTATGTACAAATTAAATGTTTCTAAGCGCAAGACAAGCATAAAGTAATTTTTCTATCAGAGAGAGGAGGTTTTACTATTCCAAGTATTTTAGTTACCGAAAAACGATCGATTTTTGTTTCGTTTGTTTCTGAGAATCGATGACCTGTTGGGTTTTTGTGTTGAGCAGTGCTATGCAGGCCGTCGTTCCTCGTTTGATTTTTTTTCGTTCTAACCAACTGTGATTTAACTTCTCTTTACAGAATGAAGTGCCTTCATTACTGTGCTGATTTTCTTGTGTCGGGTTATGGGGTGAGCATTTTTATGCTGCATATTTAGTCAATTCTCCAAAAGCGTATTCACTGAATCTTTAAATTGAAGTTGAAAATGAGTCTTTGATAACGTCATTTAATCCAAAAGAAGTGAAATGAACACTTCCTGGATTAGAGGGGGAAGAAAAGTAGCTTGTTAGTCCTGGATGACTTTTGATTTTCAGTTATGTAGCATTGAATTGTTAAATTTACCAAAGGTTTTTACAATTCAATGTGATTTGTGACTAAACAACATCATTTTATCCTCGGCAGTGACTGTAAATTGATGATTCTTGAGGACATTGAAACGCCGTTTAGGTAACTGAAGAAAAAAAAAAAAATATCTGTGATGACATCACTGTCCACCAATAAATGTTTGAGGAAAAAAAATAGAAAGATTAGCTTAGATATATAAAATTATATTTATTCGGGGAAAGGGTCCTGGGTGCATTGTAAAGAATGCTGTTGAAATCGTACTGTACAACGTTATTAAAGTTGCAAGTTTGCACACTGTCTGTGTCTGTCGTGGAGTAATGATTCTCACAAAACTCACTTAATGGCAATAACTGTGATAATCATTTTACAATGAACTAAAGGACCAGCGCATAGCATTTAGCGATGCCTGAATTCAACTAATGCGTGGGCTGCACACACCAGCTTTCACGAACCTCTGTAACAACCCATGTCCTTAACACAGGAAAAAACATTAATAAGCCATATGAACAAAGCCCAAAACACAGCAATGTGACAGCTACAGTAAAAAAATGAAAACACAAAATATATGAACCTAAAAACATGCAGAAACATATGAACACTTCATTGATTACAATGTTTACCTGCTCATTAATGCAAATATCTAATCAGCCAATTACATGGCAGCAAGTCAGTGGATGTAGGTATGTAGACATGGTCAAGGTAGCCGCTGAAGTCCAAACTGAGCACCAGAATGAAGAAGAAAACTGATTTAAATGACTGGATGTGGCATGGTTGTTGGTGCTGTGTTGATGCCTCAGGAGAGTAGATTGATGGACTTCTCTGAGCAGACGGGAAGGCAACAGTAAGTCACAACCACTTGTAATAACAAAGGTTTGCAGAAGAGCATTTCTGAATCTAGAAGCACATGGGCCACAGCAGCAGACGAGCACACCAGGTAAGAACGGGAAGCCCACAATTCACACAGGCTCACTGAAAGCGTACACTGGAGGCCAACTGACTCTTCCCATTGGCCAGAAAACATGACTCTAAATGAATGATAATGTGCAGGTAATGATGAAAGTCTAAATATAGCATAGTTTATCAGTGCTGTATTTAACGTTAGCAGAGGTGACAAGGATTTCTAATATTTTAGGAGAAATTTTGAAGCAACTGAAGGAAGAGTTTGCCTTAAACATTTTTTCATTTGAGTTGAAAATCATACCAGAAGAATCAGTGCTGGAGCTCTGTGCACTGTAGTTTGTGACATTTTAACATGGATGAAAAAGCTCTTAATGATGCTAACTGAAGGAATTGCCAAAACATTCAGTGTTTTCATTTGCAATCAGGTCTTTGGCTCTCACACAGTTTTCTTATTTACAATTTTATTCAAAAGGAGCTGATGTTATTGTGTTTTAATCAAAACTGTAAACCCAAGGAAATCCCAAGAAGTTCACACTTGAGCTCCGCTGTTCTCTGCTGTGGCTGCTGGGTTAAGTACATGAATTTATGAGCACGAGCATTTATGAGCTGGTTAATGTGCAACCAAAGGAGAGCTTAGCTTCATGTGATATCTTGATGTGAACTTTTAGCTTCCGCTGGCGTATCAGCCACTTTTACTGCAGCAGTGGATTAGGTATTACCGAGCCCTTTGTACAAGCTTGGAGAGCGCTTGTTTCTTTTCTCCTCAGATATGCAGGGACTGAAGTTCAGTGCAGTGTCTAAGTCATCTTCTGGTCATAATGGAAGCCAAGAGTGAACGAAGAAGTGAGAGGTCAAAGGTAAGAAAAGCTTTAGCTTTCAATTTGTGATCTAAGATGGTTATATAACACTGTAGTGTTCAGACTCGCAGGCAGGGATTGTGTGAGTTATATGACACAAAGACAAGCATAAGCGACGTAACGCTGAACATAAAACAGCAAGATAGTCCGATCTGTGATTTAAGCACCGACTGCAATGCACATTAAGGGGACTTAAAAGATTGCTCACTTACTTTGTAAATGTGTGGGGTACCAGCAGATGCAGGGCTTGGTGGTCTTGGTTGGGAAATAAAAGAGCTTTGATTCTGAAGTGTTTAACAGCAGTCAGCATTCACAGGCTCTTTTCAATTCTGATCTATAAGATCTGGAAGATTCTTGCACTCTTTATTCTCAAGGGTGTTCTTAACTTTCTAAGGAACCAACCCATGATTGTTTCATTACATTAACTTCAATGTACGGCTTAGGAATAATGTTTCCCCCCCTTCTATTATTGTGGAAATGACTTTGGGTGAAACTTTTAATATCTCTGCACATTTTGCAAATAAATGTAAGCACAATCTGCCAACACCTTCTCCACTGGAAGCTTGAACGCCCGGTGCGGTAAACCTTCGATAATGTCAAGCGTTCTTCAAGTGTCGGTATGAGTAGGCGCAGAACGAGAGATTTAGCCACAGAAAAGCATCTGACTCCTTTCCAAAAGCACTCGGAGCTCCCTCAGTCCAATTCCCCCATCTGCTAGTTGTAACGGTTGTAAAATGAATAATTGGTGTCAAGTGGTCCCTGTAATGCCCACTGTGCTGCTGAGGACTCAGACATAAACACAACTGTGATTGGCTTCTATAAATCACAATCAGGACACCGAGTGAAGCTGGGGTCTGTCTCAGTGGCTTTTTTTGACTCTGTGGTGTATTGTACACACACACACACCTCCCTTTCCACCTGCATCAAGTGTGACAGCTGGGAAGAAATGAGAGGGGGCGTATCTAACACCGTGGCACTGTAAATATCGAGATAGAAGATGGCAGGTGTGTTCATACCTGGGTGTGGTAACAAATACATCCAGCCCTCTATGCCTCGCACTGCAGCTTGCGCATAAGAGGAAAAGGCAGCGGTATCTTATAAATACAGACCTTTTACATAAATCACTATCTCCACAACTTGTAGGAACCAGCCAGGACTTCACCACGGCAGTCACAGGACAACGTAAGACCCATCCTACTACTATTTCTTTGAAAATAGCTACCTTGTTTTCTGCTTTGTGAACACACCTCTATTTATTTTCACTGACTCAGTGAAATCTGGAAAGAATAACATCTTTATTATCACATTTAAGGATTTTATAAACACAGGTTTGGGGGGGCGGGGGGTTAACCAACGTGATTTTACACGAGTTGAAGAAATACGTACGGTGCAGCATTAACAAAAGTGATTGTGTATGCTCCACCAAAGGACAATGCAGGTTAATTGATAGGGAACCAGTCTTTCCTGTCTGAGTAATAGAAGCAATGCCGCTCGCAGGTTTATCTTTCCTGTGTTATTTGCTCAAGTTTTCAGTAATTGTTTTAAGCAGGGATCAGATTGCACAGTTTATTTATTTTTTATAACAGGGATTTGCAACCACAGCTGAAGCCACTGATAACTGGCAACCAGGCGTGATCGTAGTTGAGGTGATTACTTTCAATTAATCAAATATCACAGTGGCGTCACTTCTTCATCTAGATGTTTGTTTTTTATCCGTATGTTATAAGGAATAATCTCTGTGTACATACACTTTACAGCTGAATGTGTGCTCTGTTTGAAATGGAACTATGGCATTCCTGTCAAACTCTAATGGGTAATGGACAAACGTGCAGGGCAGGGTGTACCTTGTTTTTAAGAAAAGGGAAATAAAATTTGGGGACTACGTTTTAACAATAAAATAATAAAATAAATAAAAAGAATGACATTTAAATATGTATCGTGTTTATTTCTCAAGCTGTTAACAGACGCCCTCCAGTCTCATGGCTGATAGTAAGGTCACAGGGCACGACCAAAGTTTAGCACGAGTTTACAGACACTTTGAGATTGCATTACTTTTTAATTTAGACAAAGTTGAGTTGAAAAGCAATAAAACACACCCTGTTTTTGTTCACTGGACTTGGGTCATTATGTTTGATAGAGCCCTCCCTGTTTTGACCTTTATCTAGATAAATTTTTGCTGTGTAGCTGATATTTCAATCGACTCATTACGATAGGATATTTTAAGTCTTTATGTTTTTGTCAATATTACACCTGTACTTCACATGTACATTTGGCAACATACACTTTTGGCACCTAGCTCTACTGGATGCCTAAACTTGGATTATCTCTTTTTAAAGCTGCTCATACGCAACCTGATTAATTGCTTTATAAGCTAACATAAGACGTTAGCTTAAAATTAGCTATTTAAGCTCAAGTGCTGTCTCTTCATTTTCAAATCTCACCTGCTTCTTTTGTTTGTCGAGTGTGTGTCACCGCTTTATCAGAAGACATAAATACCAGAGCCTGTTAATAATACTATAAAAGGTGTGGTTAACTAAGTGTTCATCTCACACCACCAATCACTGCCCGGGTAGATATTTTATTACTAGACCCGGAACAAAGATTAGAGCTAGTACATGTAATAGTGCTTTATATTACTTCTCCCAAGAATAAGTTCAACCACATCTACTCCAGCTGTTTCACAATGTCATATTATGGCATCAGTGTTGCAAGTGCGTTCATAATATGTTCTTGTTTCCATACAGCCTAACGTTGGCTCAGCTGGTGATACTGTTTGCTTATCAGTGCTGTTGTTTCTGATATCCCAGTCAAGAGGCTGTTAAAGCACCGCTGATTGCAGGGCTTGTATTTTCCTACAGCACCAAGCTGATACTCATTAGCAGGATTAGAGGTGCTTTGCTGTCAGAGAGTCAGTCCTTTGAAAGCATTCACTTGTCATTTTGGAGACATCTGTTTCCAGTGAAAAGACAGCGATGCCAGGATGAGTAAGAGTGAGGAAGAGGTCTCTAAAGTGAAATATTTTTTTTCTGTTCAAGTGCTGTTTAAGGAGTCAGGAGTGAACATGTATTTTTCAGTGTGCTAGTTAGTCTTCTAAGTATTTATCTCTTCAGAGTTTGTGCTAATTTTATATCATTTAGCTGTTTTATTTTACGTTACTTTTTTCTTCTTCTTTTTGCAAAAAACAGTTAAAAACAAACAAACAAACAAACAAACAACAAGCTTCAATTAATTCTTATAGTTTTTACTCTTTTTCCACACCTAGCTAGCTATTACCTTTTGCTGAAAAGCTAAAACAAGCTAGTGGTGGTGTCAGTGGACAACATGAATAAAAAGGAGATCATTATGTAACAGGGATAGCTTATTTTAATCACATGGCAAAACACAGTGAAAGGTCCATTGACTGTAGCCACCATGATGTCATCTCTTAAGTTCTGCTTTTTTACCCTCTTTTTTTTTTTTTTTAAAAGGCCGTGACCATATTTCTTGTTGTAGTTAATCAGTTTATGCTAACGCTATCAACCTGGTTTGATTAATAAGGTGTATGCATTAATGACTGTGTATTAAGTGGGTTGCTAGCCTTGGCTAACAAAAATACAAGCTTAAAAGCAAGTGCAGAAAACCTGTTATTTTTAAAAATTTTTTTTCTTTTTTACTACAGTCAAACAGTGAACGTCCTCTTTCATTTTAAATATTGTCATAATTTACTAAATGAATATTGCCCTGTGTTGTGCTTACTAACTAACTAACAAGATCATAAACTCATTAGAAGAGTGTTTACTACAGTAGTAAAACCATGTCAGAGGTTTCTTGTGGACATTACAACTTCTTTTCGCATTATGAAAAGCTGCCCCCTTCTGGCCATTAAAGCTAGTGTAGGTTAAAGGCACTTACATGTACAGTGACATCATTTTGTAGAACTAGAGGTTATGTCCGTCTTATATCTTATAAACATATCTTATAAACAGATACCTGGTTATAACCGTGGTATAACAAAAAAACTTTTCGCTAAGCGTCTTAACAGCTTGCTGTCACATTGTGGCATAAAGATGTGTTTTTTGGGGCATTAACAAATGTGATGACACAGTATGTAAACCCTAGCAAACCTACATTCAAATTTAACAGTGAGAATATTTTGAGTTTAATCTATAACAATTAAGACATTAGACGCTCATCAATAGTTTTCATGCAAATATGTAAACTGTTTGTGACAATAACGATAAGTACACATGTTTTTTTTTTTGTTTTTATGTTTACAGTTCAGCAGAATGATGAATGAAAACAATAATGCATTTAAAAATGTCCGCCGAAAGCCAGGCCTTCAGATATGGACCGTCAATGTGAGTCTAAAACGCATTACACGCACCCTATGTTGTTGACATTGTTGTCCACACTGCTGAGCTTTATGTAGAGCTGCGGCATGTTGAAATCTCATATTTGTTTGAGGTCTAAATGGTTGTTTTCTTTACTCAGAAAATGCAAATGGATCCCGTTCCACCTCAGGCCTTTGGCAATTTCTTTGAGGGAGACTGTTACATAGTTCTATATGTGAGTAAAAAACTGGGTGATTTCATGAGATATATAAATATATATACATATATCTCATATATGTGTCACCTCTCATGCTTTTCATTATTATCATCAGATAAGTGAGAATAAAGGCTCCCGCCAGTCTGCTGATATCCACTACTGGGTTGGAAGAACCTCCTCTCAGGATGAACAAGGTGCTGCTGCCATCTACGTCACCCAGCTGGACGAGTACCTGGGTGGGAGTCCGGTCCAGTACAGGGAGGTGCAGGGCTACGAGTCACCGCGGTTCAGGAGTTACTTCAAAAATGGCCTGATGTGAGTTCCCGATGAAGGCAGCTGGTGTTTGAACGAAAGGGGGATGGTGATATACTCAAGGGAATGAGTCTCTCCTATACACACACAAAAACACACACACTTATGTTGTAATCTTCCTGAGTCATGGCTTACAACACTAATCCGCCTCTATGAAATGATTATGACACAAAACACACTTGTTTTCTGAGGCCTAGCATTAAAAAACACCAATTTCTCTTGCCCAATTTATTAACCTTTAACCTTTAGTTGCATGTTTGCTTTATGGTTATACAACCTTAAGGAAAAAAAACAAAACGAAAAAAAAAAAAAAGGTCCCTTAAATTTTTTATTTTTTTAAATGTCCATTCAGTTTCAAGTCACTGGGTTTATATTTTTATTGCACTTGAACTTTGGTAAAGTAAACTTCTCTCTCCACAGCTACAAGAAGGGTGGAGTGGCCTCAGGTTTCAACCACGTTGAAACAAACGCCTACAACGTCCTGCGACTGCTGCATGTCAAAGGGAGGAAGGATGTCACAGCAACAGAGGTATTCAGAAAACAAATTAAAGGGATATGAAAGGCTTTACGAGAGTCTTACTCCCTGCCTCCCTCTGCTGCTATCAGTGGCTTCACACAGTCACGCTACAGAGAGGTGTTGGCACCCCTCCTTAAACAGATTATGTCTTGTTGTCGTAGCTGTCTGTGTAGGTGTTAATTGCCCGAGGGGTGGTATGAGAGTGTGATTAATTAATACGCTGTATTGTTTCAGACGGAGTGTACTGTCCGTTTGAATGAAGCACAATCAGTTATTCAACTCTCCACTGTGTTTGCGTTTGTGTGTGTTTTTCCATGCAGGTGGAGGTGTCATGGAGCAGCTTTAACAAAGGAGATATATTTCTTCTGGATATCGGGAAAGCTATAGTGCAGTGGAACGGTCCCCAGAGCAACAGAAGAGAGAAGCTCAAGGTAATCCTCTGCACTGATTGGTTACAATAAGCAGCGGCACGAGAAGTAGTCAGATCTCATGAAAAATACACACCGTGGAAGCAAAGTGGGAAAGAGGAAAGAAATTTAACATTTTACGAACAGAAAGGTGATAAAATATGTCTGCACTAAGGCTGTTTCTGACAAAGGGAGAATGACTAGATTGACTAATGACTAATTTAATTTATTCTTGTGTGTCAAGTGAATTTTATGAACTCAGGGCCTCGGTTGCATTAGGAAGGACATAGAAGGTGTGCCAAATCAAACGTGCATCCATCCACTGTGGCAAACCCTTGGAAAATTAAGGAGCACTGAAAGTGTCTGTAAAGTGATTTTTTTTTTAATTCTTGAAACCTGTCGGCTGTGGATCTTCAATAATGTACACCACTGCCTTTAGCAGTAAGCTTCCAGTTGTCTGTGAAATTGGAAACATGCATGCAAGAAGAGTTAGGAAGGAATGGCAACAACAGAAAAGGATAAACCAACAGCTATTTTTTATTTATTTTGAAAAGCGCTATATAAGAATCAGTCCATTTACCTTTTAGCTCATCAGGTAAAACAGGTGGTTTGATCTCCGCCTGCTCCCGTCTGCATGCAAAAGTTTCCTTGGGCAAAATACTGAACCCTGAGTATCAATGTTAGATAAACATTAGGCACAGAAAAAGTGCATGTGTTTGAATGAGATATGTGTACTATATAACAACCAGTTCTTTTACAGTGATAGTGTAGATTTTTGTGTAACACATGAACCTTTTAGTCGCTGTTGTCACTGAGCGAACAGTTTTCACTTTTGTGTCTTTGTTTCTCCCTCCGTCTTTCCAGGCGGTCTTGTTGGCTCAGGACATCCGGGACAGGGAACGCGGAGGTCGCGCTCAGATCGGTGTTGTGGAGGGAGGAGATGAGCGGAGCTCGCCCGAGCTCATGAAATTCCTGACGACTGTGCTCGGACCAAAACCGGCACAGCTGAAGGAGGCCACTTCCGATGATGTGCCTGATAGTGCGCAGAAAAACAGTGTCCGACTCTACCAGTAAGTACATTATGCTTCCACTGCATTGATCACACAAAACTGTAGAAATTGATTTCAACTATTTACCAATATCACACCCATTTTTCCTGATTTTCTTCCTCAGCGTTTATGACAATAGTGGGAATCTAGTGATTCAAGAAGTGGCCAAACAACCTCTGACACAAGATCTTCTGAAATCCTCGGTAATTAGTGTTCACTCTTTGAGAATGTTCCCTAGATGCTAGTATTAAAAAAGAAAAGTGGTTCAGTTTCAATGTTTTTTTTCTTTTGGGGTTTCAGGACTGTTTCATTCTGGACAACAAAGGGTCTAGTGTGATGGTCTGGAAAGGAAAGAAGGCCTCCAAAGAAGAGCGACAAGGAGCTATGAATCGGGCACTGGTGAGTATACAGAATGACTGTATAGGATCTCTTAGTGCCTCCTGTTCTGTCTTATAAATTAATTGTGTAAATTTTAATCCTCTTTCTCCTTAAATGATTTTGGATAAATATAAATTCATCGTTTTATTCTTTTCCAAGGATCGCATGGCTTGAGGGGATTATCTCAGTTTTTATGTGCTTTTTTGGAGATGTTTTTCATTACAAGCTTTGTCCATCAATCTTTTCCTACAGAGCTACATTAAAGCAAAAAAGTACCCAGCCAGCACCACTGTGGAGGTGATGGCTGAGGGAGCAGAGTCAGCAATCTTTAAGCACCTGTTCAAATCCTGGACAGACAGAGACCAAACTCAGGGCCTGGGTACCACACACAACGTTGGAAAGATAGGTAGCCTCTTCAAATCTACTGCTCAATCCACTTCTTCAAAATAAATTCCAGCACAGTTAACATATTATCTCTTGATATGCTATTTAATCTTATTTGCTGATATTATGCTGTTCATCATTAAGTCTGAACATTTTGTGTCCGCACAGCTAAGGTCGACGACGGAAAGTTTGACGTGATGGAGCTCCACGCGCGCCCTGAACTGGCAGCACAGTACCGCATGGTGGACGATGCATCAGGAGACGTTAAGGTGGGAAAACATATGCAGGAATCTACGAATACAGACAAACACAGTGCAGATACTTTTCAGACTTCAGTTGCATTGTTGCGTGTTGTTTGAGCTGTTGTTTGCCTGTGTCAGGTGTGGTGCATTGAGAATTTGGAACTGGCTGAAATAGACCCAAAAACCTACGGGCAGTTTTATGGAGGAGACTGCTACTTGGTGCTGTATTCATATAAAAGAGCAGGCCAGCAGCAGTACATACTCTACATGTGGCAGGTCAGTGTCAAACCAATCTATGCTTCCTTGTTCTCCATTTCCTCCTGCTTCTGGAAAACTGACAAGCACCTTCAATGTGTAAACGTCTTTTCTTTGTTACTTCAGGGACGCCATGCCACAAGCGATGAGATTGCAGCAAGCGCCTTCCAGGCTGTCAATATTGATAACAAGTACAATGGAGCCCCAGTTCAGGTCAGAGTGGTCATGGGAAAGGAGCCGCGCCACTTCCTGGCTATTTTCAAAGGCAAACTTATCATTTTTGAGGTATGATTTTATGATTTTCACACTGAAAATAATTCTTAACTGGATTAGAAATTCTCACCAACGACTAAAAGTAAAATATCTGTATGGTTTGTGTGTGAAATTATGACACATGGAAGTAATCCAGCAAAATCTAAATTAAAAATGAGTTTTACATGGATACAATAAAAGTATCCATGATGCAAAAATAGATCGATCAAAGCTTTAAATAAAAGTTGAAAGAAACTGGAAACTCAATGTGTGTGTGTCTAAAGGGAGGAACAGGTCGACCTGGTGTGGTTAACCCTGCCAAAGATGCCAGGCTCTTCCAGGTGAGAGGGACTAATGAGCTGAATACTAAAGCCACAGAGGTGGTGGCCAGGGCCGCTTCTCTAAGCTCCAATGACGTCTTCCTGCTGAAAACTGACAATATCTCCTACCTGTGGTATGGAAAGGTATGCATCATGGGGCTGTGTAGCAGGCTTTGAAATAACATGAATATTAGTTTAGTTTGCATTTGACACATTAAAACCATTTCCCCCCTGATTTCTGCTTCTATCCCAGGGCTGTAATGGGGATGAGAGAGAGATGGGGAAAGCGATGTCTGATGTGCTGTCCAGGCATGAGAAGCGGGTGGTGATGGAGGGCCAGGAACCTGCTGAATTCTGGATAGCTTTGGGTGGAAAGGGCTCCTATGCCAGTGACAGGAGGTAAAATATTTTAATGGCAGCATCGCTTTTGCATATTGTGACAAAAATAGGATATTTTTGGCTTTTCGCTTAACAACACACTCCAGCAGTCAAGTATTTACAATGAAGGGCACTCAATCTGGGTCCAGAAAGTAAAAATATAGCCAGTAATAACAAATTAGCAAGGACTTCAGGATTCATCCAAAAAGGCCCTTTAATCATATTTTGAACCATTTCCAAGCTTACATTAAATCTGCCTGGATTATTTTTATACCAAGGTCAGTGGAATATGCCCAATGTCATCATACACAGAGAGAGAGTGAGAGAGAGAGAGAGGGAACATTATCTGCTGTTACGACAGGACGGCCTGTGTCATTTCAGATTTGAGAGGGAGGAGCCGCTTCACAGTCCCCGGCTGTTCGAATGCTCCAATCAGACGGGGCGCTTTAAGATTACTGAGGTGGATGATTTCGCCCAGTGTGACCTAGATGAAGATGACGTCATGTTGCTGGACACCTGGGAAGAGGTAAGCAATCAAAGGAGCTGAAATCAGTCAGACCCTGCCGTTGATTTGGGGCCTGCTTCCTGTTTATGAGCATCTCATCAGGAAGATTGTGAAACTCACTGCACATTAACTGATAGATATGAAACAAACACTATACTGTATTACACAAGCTTATTGTTTCCTCCTGCTATGGTTTCTAATTAATCTATACTGGTGGTAGTGACTCAGCTCAAGGTTATTTATGTAATACTTCACACGGAAAGACAGAATCAGGCCTAAAGCTCAGTTTTTGGCAACTTACGCAGCAGACTCTTTGAGTAATTTGTCTCTTTTTCTTGTTTTTTGTCTCTGAATCTCAGCTTTTCTTGTGGATCGGTAACTCCTCCTATGAGTATGAGACCAAAGAGGCGTTGAACAGCGCGCGGGATTACCTGAGAACTCACCCGGCTGGACGTGACCCTGACACGCCCATCGTCTTTGTCAAACAGGGATACGAGCCGCCCACCTTCACCGGATGGTTCAACGCGTGGGATCCCCACAAGTGGAGCGTGAGTTTATAACAGTTTCCCCTTTCATCTTTCTGGGATCCCATAGAAAGCATGATCAAGGCATTACAAATTCCCATTACAATAACATGCAATCAATTGATTTAATCATCTCAGAAGCTAGGAACAACTTACAAACACAAGTGGATGATTCAATGGATTAATTGAAGATGAAAAAGTCACTGCACGAATACTAACCTTTACTGTGACGAATCTTGGTTCCGTTGATCTTCTGAACAGGGAGGCAACTCCTATGAGGAGATGAAAAACAAGCTGAGTGATTCAACATCTATCTCACAGATCACTCTAGTAAGTGACTCACACTGATGTGCTAATATCACAGCTGTAATACCTACTAACATCTTTAATGTCATATATAGTAGTGTTGCTAACCTGTGAATGTCTACATCTCGGAGGTTTACCTTTGTTTTTTTGTGAAACTGCTTCTGTAAAACTTCTCTTTCGTGGCTGCAGGACCTGAAGAACACTAAGCTGAACAAGACTCCCGTTGGGGGAGGTGGGGGTGGTTACAGAGCACCTGGGGGCCCCCTAACTTCTCCGCCACCCAACAAGGCCTACTTCCAAGATGAAACAGATTTTTTCCCCAGACCCTCTAGTCCTACAAGACCCCAGTCTGGGATGTCCTCCTCCTCTGCTAGTTCCTTGTCCTCTTCTGGAGCTGGAAGGTTTTTTGACCCTGAGCTCCTCGTCAACAAGACTCCAGACGAGCTACCAGAAGGAGTGGATCCCACCCAGAAAGAGGTGTGTGTGCAGATCAATTATAAATGGTAAAAATCAGCATTTGATTATTGTTTAACATCCTTCTCAGGGCATTAATTAACACCTTTAAAAGTGACGTCTAATCATGACAATTACAATTTAGAAGTTATTGTTTTGGGGGGTTTTTTTTAGTAAAATTAATCACGTCACCATAAAAAAGACTTCAATATGATTCGACACCTATTTAGTATGTTTACCTGCAGCAAAGCAGATTTTTGTGACTGTACTGCCATTTCAAGTCAAAACTCCACAGCCACCAATCGTGTGATATGTTGTTTAGCATACACAAAAACATAATATGCACTAGTTAGCAAGTTAAAAGTATTATTTCCATCAGATGGGATTCTTTCATTGCTCTGAATTTGGATTAACATGTAGTAATATAAATGAAGCTATTTTAATCATCAACTGAAAAGGTCACTAAACAGCTGCAAATGGATGAAAAGTGACTACGAAGAGATTAAAAGTGACTGCAGAGCCGCATAAAATGCTTCTAGCGAGTCATGAACAACCACAAAAAGACACAAAAACACTACAAAGAGACAATATGGGGCTTTCCAAGAAAGGGTGGGAGGCCTTGCCATTGTCTGTGCCTAGAGCTCTGTGTACAGCAGAGGTCAGTCTAACCGTTTCCCATCCTCTGTGCTCCGATTGGCAGGATTATTTATCTGACCTGGACTTTGAGAACCTGCTCAGTACTACTCGCGCAGACTTCCAGCGCTTGCCAAAGTGGCGCCAGAATGATTTAAAGAAGAAAGCAGGAATTTTCTGAGAAGGAATCACACATCTCCAGCCTGTCTGCTGAGAAATCCGCTTGTAAACCAAACTATACGGCAGCATTTTAGCTTCTGACCTTCATCTCAATATTTTGTTTTGCTGTCAGAGGGGTAAAAAAAAAATCGACCAACATCCCAAGTTGTTTAGATTTAACAAATGGTATTTATGATTATGACCATGAATGTAACTTGTAATAATTTAAAGGACGTGACTGACATTTCTAAGATTATTTTTTTTAATTATTCTGCTTTATATTTATCTGTATATTTTTTTTTCATTTCATGTAGATCATACTGAGATGATGTTTTGCTAGCATTTTATCTGAATCACAAATGCAGTGAATAAACAGAAAACCATTGACCGGGGATTCGGGGAGTGGTTTAATTCAAGAGCTAGTGCAAAAATGTGTGAACTGTAAAAATGCTGTAGAGCAATGGAAGACACAAATAAACCATGACACAAAATATTAGAACTTGTTTCAGGCACCATCTTGAAAATCTTCTATATACAATGCTGGGAGCATTCATAATGCATTCATAATGAAAGGACAGAAGCACACAGACATACCATGTCACTTGCTATCAACATTGTCATTATCACTCTTATGGCATCAAGATGGACAAAGTTTAAATCAAGTCTCATAAGACTATCCCGTAAAGCTGCTGAGAATCTAGTATGTTTCAGGTGGGATTCACACAAAACTCACATAATAATGCACATTAATTATTAAACTTCTCCAGAGAATGGTGAATATAGTTGGCTACTTTTCCTCTCATTCACTTCATTCTTTCTTTGTCACTTTAAAGGCTCTCCACCAAACCGGCTTTTAAAAAGCTAAAATTATACAATGACCTAAAAGTGTCAGACACTTGTGAGTCAGCAGCTGTGGTATGTAAAAAAACAAAACGAAAACTAGAGTCAAGTTATTTAGCTTTAAAATCTGGGTTTTAAATTCCATTAGAATTTACAAAAGACGTGAAGTTGGTTTGGTTTTCTTTTTGCAAACAGGCCTACGGGGCATCCAGGAGCATGAGGTGCACAAACAGACTGGCAGAAGAAATGTTGTCCCCTCTCTTGTTGAGCACCGGGACATGGCGATATCCTGGAAAACAGGAAGCGAGCGTGAGCTTTGTCGGCAAAATGAGAAGCTGTTTCATGAAGCGTAGCACAAAAAAAGATGCAAAACAATCACTTGAGCTATGATTTACATGAATTTGTATCTGTTTAATTTCTGTTTTGTTGCGGTCCACACAGAAGAATTAAATAAGGGAGAAAAAGTATGTTTAAAGTGGAACTAAAGAAGATAATAATGTGATAATAGTGCACAAAGAAAGTCAAAGCTGTGAGCGAGCACTGAAAAGAGAGGATACTGTCTTAACACTTCCATATTTTAATTACCGCACAGACCATTTCAGTCATCGGCCTCTTCGAAAATTAGATTGTTGCTAACTCTGAGTTGGTGTCGCGTTGCTTTATCGTGTTAGCTTCATCAAATCTGTGAGCTTTCTTACCGTTCTGTACGCTGGTGAGTGGCAGACAGTACTGCCCGATAAAATCGTTCTGCGATGCTGTGTCGTGGTCCTCCAACAGAAATCGCACCAAGGCCAGCTCTGGCACACTGATGTCAAACTGGAATTTCTTATTCCACATAGGGTTGAATCCTGCAAGGACGAATATCTGTGTTTTTCTAAATTCTTTGAAAAAGTGTTTGACAAGTAAGTGCACTTATGCTATACTTGCACATATAACGCTCACCATTATTTTCAATGTGATGTGTTTCCTTGCTGGCATTGTCTGCCTGGACACCATGGATCTCCACCTTGACCAGAGGGTCTACAATGGATTTTTGCTTTTCCTTGTTGATTTTAGGTAACTGCTGAGCTGAGATCACCTGTTGAATTGTGAGACAAAAATGCACAGACGCGATCACGTGACAGTCCGACTACAGTCTACGTTCAGATTTGATTAGATATCTACAGCATGATGTCCAGCTTCCACAGCACGCTTCGATGCTTTCACCACCAGCATGATGATTAATCTGTTTATCAAGTGGTGGCATAATCAGTTGTTAAAAAAGGCTAAAAATCCACTTTCTTTATTTTAAGTGCTACTAGCTACTGTGCAGATCATAACTAGAAATACAAAATGTAATAAAAGGACTTGAGGATTAAAAAACATTAAAAGTAGCTCCTCTTTTCAAGATAGGTTATGTCACTAACTATTCAGCCAATGATTGTGTTAAAATTCCCTTAAATAGCTGCAAGCTGGCAAACAAAGATAAAAGGATTCAAACTTCTAGGCCAGAGCTAGGGGAAATGATTAAAGCTCATTAGCAAGTTGACACTACACATACTGTAAACTTTGTGAACTTTGTTTTCTTTTAAAAGGAAATTCCACAGGACACCGTTAACCTCTAATATAGGCTTATCTTTCTGGAAAAAACTCCCACCATGACATGAAAGATCTTCTTCTTCAGCCACGACCCTTCGGTAAGTGTGTTGGGGTTAAACTGAGAGGACAGGTTTCTCTGAAATTCAGGTTTCAGGATGTAGCCGCAGAAGCCGTTCATCAGAAACCGTCCCTGGTTTAAGTGCATCTCCTTGGAGTTAGTCTGGAAGTTCAACGCCACTAAAAACCAAATCAAAGAGGAAAAAGCATCAAACTGTTTCATTAGTTTTAATTGGTTTACGTTAGTTTGCTTGCTGCGTATTGGAGCACACCTATCTGGCAGCCAACGTTCCACATGGGCACCGGATTATAGTTGGAGGAGTCGGTTCTGGAGCCAGCAGGGTAGATCCTGCTGAGTTTGTCCATGTTGTGGTGCATGAAGGCAGTAGCTACAACAAGTTAAAGCAAATGGTTTTTTTAAACTGTGAGTTCTAGCATGACAGCAAAGAGAGTTAATGCAGCGTGCGTTTACCTGAGGTCTCAGCCAGGTTGAATGCTTTACTCTCCTTGAAGGACGACATTTCATAGAAGGCCTGGTTTTCTCTGGCGTGTTCAAAGCTGTTAAAGTGCACGCTCTTACAGTAGATGACGATGTCTGAGAGCTCTTTGTCGAGTTTGATATTTGATTTCTGAAACAAGAACAGAGAGACAAACGTGAAATCTGAAACTGAAAATTGTTATTTCAATTTCTTGTAAATGAGTAAAGAGCCTTTGGCACACCTTTGGTTTTTCTTTCTGGCTATTCTCCTTACACTCTGCAGCTTCGTCCTCCTCAGACACGGTGCCATCCTCTATCACGTTGTTATTGGTGAAGATCGAATCCAGTTTGTTCAGTCGTTTTCCCTTGATGAGGAACTTTCCCTTAAGTGCCTACAAAGAGACACAAAATGTGTTTTGTTGTGTCATTTCTAACACTTAAGGTGCTGTGCTTTGGAAATCAAAGTTGCTTTGCTTAATATAGAAAGGCACACATTTAACTTTGTGACAACACAGACTGCGTTCCTGATAGTCACCCTCCAAACAGCCAACAGACTAAAGCATAACTTAAATTTGTGTTGAGGCTGAAAATGCCACAGGCATCCACTTCATGGGAGCTGAATTTTTAAAAAAAATTTATTTCCTCTCTCTCTCTCTATTTCTTGTCTTTTTCAGTTGTCAAGGTCTTCCAATAATTTTGCAGCAAATTCCCAAAGTAACACATAAAAGTGGGGGAAATAATGATTTGAGACCCCTGCCGAATTTGTAAGTTTGCGTACTTACAAGGAAATGAACAATCTGTAATCTTTATGCTAGTTTCTTTTAATGGAAAGGGACAGACTGTTATTTAAAAAATCCAGAAAAAGTACAATAAGCAGAAGTTAGAAACTGATTCAGCCGTCATTGAGGGATGTTTTTAATCCCTTTTTATCCTCAACCAAAACATGACTTAGTACTTAGGTTCTTGTAGTTGTCTCAGCAGGGGTTTTGGCATTCATCTTTACAAACACGCTCTAAATCTTTTAGCTTTCTTCCCAAAAAGTTGATTCTGGTTATCTGGATTTACTTTTCTCCCACTCCCAATGAGTGACCAAACGTTTCTCGCACTGAAAACCCTACGCCCACTTTTGGGGATTTTCTTACCTGAAATTTTAGCTTTTTGGCAACTCAAACTTTCAGCTCCCTCTCCAGCTTTTCTGAAGGACTGAGGTCTGGAGACTGGGTAGGCCTCTCCGTGAGCTAATGTGCTTATTCTTTAGCCACTTATTTGTTGCCTTGACATAATGGTTTTGGTCACTGATTTGAATGCTGGGTCATGCTGGAAGACCCATCCATGACCCATACTTATATATATATTTTTTATAAATATTCAGGGAAGGAGGTTGTCATCCAAGATTTAATGATATATGGCTCTGTCCATTGGCCCCTCAATGAAGTGAAGTCATTCTGTACCCTTAGCAGAAAAACAGCCCCAAGCATAAAGCTTCCACCTCCGTGCTTGACTGTGGGGATGGTGTTTTCTAGATCATATTCACCGATTCTCCTGTGGAGAGGTTGGAATGGAAAAAAATTGTTTCTGTGGACAGGTGAGCTTTATACACATAAGAACCCAGTCAGTGGGAATCAGCATTGTGGCTGGGTTGTAGGTGATCAACACTTATTTCATGTATGACATGTAAATCTGTTTCTAGCATTTATTATTGTATTGTATTGTATTTGGAGACTAAATTCTGTTCACTAGAAGTCTCTGTTATCAAACAAGGTGTTGTCTCAAACACACTCACTCAGCTGTTACAGCAAATCATTAGCTACTCAGTAGGTGCAAAGTGAGACAAGCTTTATCTGAGGCTATAGATCGATGATGTCTTGTATCACATTAGCTTTGTTTCCTAAACAAAACTTGGGTCACGTTAAGGAAAACAGCAAAGTGAGAAATCTGGCACAGTAGCGTGTTAGGAATGAAAATGTTAAGGGGTGGTCTTCCTTTGGTAATTTTTTTTTATTAGGGTAAGGATCCCAAGATGATATATCGTATGTCATTGAATACAGATAATGGGTTCCACACCTCAGGTGATGGGAAGTTAGTTGGCATGGTGTCACCCAGAGGCTTTTTGACCAGAGCGTCACCCAGGAAGAAGACCAAATGACGGGCCATAAGCTTCTGTTGCTCAACTGTACAATGGTTCTCCAGAGACAGAATCACTGGGTACTGGGAAGTCTGGAAAACAAAGGGAACAATGTGAAGGTGAACTTCAGACCTTTTCCAGTTTCTAATGTGTTAAGGCGAGGAAAGGGCTGGGAATTCAATGCGGTCTCCAATATAGGCAGAGTAAAACATCCAAAGTCAGTGAATATCTCACGAACTTTGAAGGCGTAGTCTTTGATGGCTTTGATAACATCTTTGAAGAGCACTTTGGATGTGAGCGTATGGCCATGGTAAATAACAGGTTCTCCATTAGGCCCGTCCCAACAGTCCAGCTCCACGCATCGGCAACTCTTCATCAGCGCTCTGCAAGCAAAGAAAACATTCATGACCAATTAGTGATTTTACATCCCTGAAACTCATGAACTTTGCCTGTGAAAATAGAGAGATTCCTGCGCTGTGACTTCTGTTCCACCAAAAACTCCTGGATCCCAAAACAGTATTTTATAAAGGCCTAGGAACTACTAGGGTGGTCTAAAGCAGGCATGGCAGAACTTCAGTTCAGTCTACCTGGAGGCTGATGCATATTTTTAAAAAATAAGCCATTAATATGATAAAAAAAAAACATCTATCCAAAGTAGCACATTTATTCCATGCTTCTATTTCACCTTTGTTTAATGCTGTCGGTATAAAAGTAATTCTGCAAAATTTACTTTATGTAGGCTTCTGTGCTGCTTGGCCCTTTGAGTTGGTCTGCCATCAGGTATGTGTTGTGTGAGGAGGAGATGTAGTAATGGTTGAGGGGCTGGTTCATGTCCTGATACACAGATCTGTGGGCTGGGTTCAAAATACAGCCGTCGTCCTGCTGCAGGTACATCAGGAAGCCATCTTTGGTCATGCAATTGTTCTGCTTTGCTGTGACACAAATGGATGAAAGTGTTGAGTGGAAAATTGTGTATAACACAGTTGAGTTAAAGCTTTAATAATATGGTTACTATAATTGTATCATTCCCTGGTGTCCAGAGTAAGTCTACCTGTTTTATCCACTTCATATTTCTCAATCAGCCTATGGGCGTCCTCTGCAGTCGCCTGCTCCCGCTGCTCGTTCAGCAGAAAGTTCAGCAGGTCTCTGTCGCTCATCTGACCCTCTGTTTGAGCATATTTCCCATAAATGACATCAATCTCCTCACGGCGTGTCAGCATCTCGTAGAAATGCTTGATCTCTTCGCCTTCCAGGGTGTCTGAATTGGATGTGTCACATTTCTGTGCAACACAATCAGTGAATTATTTAACCAGATCTAACATTTTATGAAAGATTAACAGTGAATTTCAAAGATATATTTTGTAATTTGCTGACAAGGTCTCACCTTAAAAAGGTCCGCTGCGTATGAATCATCAACCTCAACATTGATCTGCCTCAAGAAGTGTTTCACCTCCTTTAGTGTCATCATGTTGTCGCCATTCTTGTCAGCCTTACGTATGCAGCTGAATATCCAGCTGGCATTCAGATGTAAGGATTTGATGTATTACGCACAAAAACATGCAAACACATTTCTCTATTTAGGAGTTTGCTAAGGATACTGTTCACTCTTCTTCTGGTTACTGAGGTTGTGCATGTTGTTGATGATCTTCTCCAGGCTGCTGACCCACTTATTTACATCTTCCGGAGATTCTGCCATCAGGTCGAGATTCTTCTTGCGCCCCTTGAAGATGATGGAGAAGCAGAGGTCTTCAACGCTGGCATCGGTGTATTTTTTAAGGCCCTCAGAGTGGCGGCCCTTTCGAACCGATTCAATGTCATCAATGGAGACTGTTTGGAGAGCGAAGGGGTGTTTGTTAGAAAGTGTGGCCCTGAGAAATCACTGAAGGTTAGTGTTTTAATAGCCTCAGAGTCAATATTTGGTAAGCCCATCTGTATTCTTCAATACAGCCTCTATCAAGACGATCCCACACTGCTTCAGTAATGTTGAGGAGAATGTTGCTCTGGAGAGGCCAATCCATGACTGTTAGTGTTCCAGTTTGTTATTTTCTATCCAGGTATGCTTTAATAGATTGGCAAAGTGTTTGGGATCACTGCCATGATAAAAACAAAATGAAGCCATTGCCATTCAGATGCTTTGCAGATCAAAATCTGACATGACCACTGGCTGAAATGCAGCTCCAAACAAAATTTTTTCCTCTTTCTTAATAACATGCTTTTTGGACACTTTTCATCTGCAGTAGATAGTTTTTTAGGTATTGCACGGTGGGTTAAAATCTCACTGTACTTTTCTCCATGCATAATTAATTTTAACAAGATCCTCAAAGTCACTGCACGAACTGCTCCAGTTCCTCAAATTTTTTAAGGACACACTGCACACCATGCCAGGTTTTTAGCTAGTAGTTAGTTATTTGAAAACAATCATCGTGTACAAGGAGTGAACTGAGGAAAAGTGAAAAAGCAAAATATTTTTTAAAATTCAGGTATGACACCTCTAATCTATATCATAAAAAGCAAATTGTGATTATTTTAATATATTCATTATTAACTGCTATGTTGTCTAAAATGTAACGTCTTTTATTTCTGGCATTAACAACAGCTATCAGGATGGTAGCATTCAGCCATTATTATCCCTTGACACACAGTCTTTCCTAAGATACAGTGGGGCAAAAAAGTATTTAGTCAGCCACCGATTGTGCAAGTTCCCCCTCCTAAAATGATGACAGAGGCCAGTAATTTGCACCAGAGGTACACTTCAACTGTGAGAGACAGAATGTGAAAAAAAAATCCATGAATCCACATGGTAGGATTTGTAAAGAATTGATTCGT
>NW_005187408.1:5853545-5862277 GCF_000239375.1 Pundamilia nyererei
TCTGGTGCAAATTACTGACCTCTGTCATCATTTTAGGTGGGGGAACTTGCACAATCGGTGGCTGACTAAATACTTTTTTGCCCCACTGTAAGTCCATATCTTGTGGCGGCCGACTTTTTTGTCCCAGTGGTTACAACTGAAACTGTTTTTCTATCTTATCTACAGGAAGGCTTTTGTCTCAGCACGCCACATCTGTTGCCTTCACTCACAAATCTGCAGCACAAAACTTACGTCTTCCAGGCAACTTTCTGCATGCACTGGTGGGACCCCGACAACATTTATGAATCAAAGGCTGACTTTTTGATCATTTATGTGTGTAAAAAATGCATAATGTGGTACCAAGAAAGTGCTACCGTTGCTTTTTTAGCAAGCATTGTCTATTTACAGGACATCAAAATTAGCATAACATTTTTGTTATATTTTAGATCACTATAAAGCCTTAGCCAATGGCCTTCACAAACTCTTGACAGCAGCTAAATGCTGCACCATCTTCACGAGCTAGTCACTATCTTTTTTTGGTACTAGACAGTGTGTAAACAGTTGACTTATCAGAGCTTTTCAGTGGAAACAGATGAATCCTGCTGAAAACAGAGCTCTTGACTCAACACTGTAGGCCATAAAAGCAAAAAATTAGGTAAAACATTGCAACAGCAAGTCTTCATGAATGTCCTGCTGTCAAACATACTACTAAATCATGTTTATAATAAACCAGATTGAGCCATTTTACCCAAACAGTCTTAATGTTTATGAGTCATTTTTAGGCCTAACAGATGGGTTCTCCAACATTTTGTTGTTATCTCCTGTAAACCTGAATTCTTTTGCAACACAAACCCACTCCAGATTTGATTTTGACTTTACTGCACTTTAAAACATTTTTACACAATCTGACCTCTCCTGAACCTCTTTTCAAACACATGCACCCATACAATCAAAGTGTCTCGGACTAAAATGTTTATCTATATCACCCATACAAAGACAACATACATACACAAAAGGTCACTGCACACTGATGCAGCCAATGCATCGGAGGCCAGCTCTATTGTTGTGCAATAGAGCTGGCCTCAATGTACGGAAGAGCATGCACTTGTGCAATGATGTCATTGCACTACACAGCAGCACAGGCCCTTGTAACAAAACAGCAAAAGACTCCAGGCTTAGCCATGAGGCCATATATTATGGCTGGGCCACAATCACTCCACATCTACTCCCTGCACCCCAAAGTTAGAGATTTAGATTCCTTCATTCTACTTTAAAGGAATCTAAAGTTCAAAATAGGTCAAAACAAAAACAACACATTGAGGGGGCAGTGGAGTGAAACACACCCATGTTTTCCAAGCCCTGCCTCAGCTGATTGCTGGATGACTAAAATACCTTAAAAGCACTCAGCAGAAAAGGGAGTGTTTGGTTGATCTGTGCATGCACATTATCTCCAACAAAACAGAGGTTGTGAATTTGGACCAATTTCAGGGAATCCCATCTGGAGAGACTTGCCACAATGTCCAAGTCGTGTTATCCGTGTCACGCAGACATTGTTCGAATACCACATGAAATGTTTACACAAAGAGAGTTTTGTGATGGCCTGACGAAAGTTCACTCTGTTGTTTCTAACAGTCTTTTCCTCAAAGGGAAGTTTGAGTTAAGGGTTAGATAGCCGTGCCAGTGAGCGAACAAACAAAACAAAAAGAACAACTTTGAATGTCAGTCACTCTATGTTCCAGTGCTCACCTGTAATTATTAGAAAAAGGTCATAATACAATGAGTTTCCTTCTTAGGGTGGCTGGAATCCACATTAGAAAGAGTAAGGACCTTGAACATCCAGAGGGAGCTTTGAGTACAGCTGTTAAATACCAGTTTGGGCATCTAATTAAGATGTCTCATGGGCAGTTTGCTTTGGAGGTTTTCCAGGCTTTCCCAACTGGAAGGAAAACCCAGGGTGGAACCCAGAATCCACTAGAGCGATTATATATCTCATCTGGCCTGGGAAAGCTCCCCTAGGAGGAAGGATACGCACAAAATAATCGATTGATAGATTAATGGACCAGTTATTGAGTGGATCAGTGGATGGATTAAAACCTCGTTAAATTGCCCAAACTAAGCTATGCTGTCAGTGACATAAGTAGGATAAGCCAGCTTTTCAAGCTGACAAATTTGACTTGAGTAAAGCACAGCAGCAGATGCTCTCATGAAAAATATGGTAAAAAAAAAAACAATAAATGCTGTCCTCCCACAATCTCCTCTATTTTAATCAAAGCGCTTTAGAGCTGACTGGTAAATGCAGCTGGAGCCCACAGGAAAGCAATAAAATAGCAGCTTATTTCCGTAAACAAAGAAATTCCTGTGTAGGCCCATCTGTAAGAAAGCTCGGTAACGTTAGAAAACATCGTGTTTGTAAAGAGAATATTAGAGTCATTATTCTCAGTGTTTGTTCAAGGCTCAAGTGCAGGGCAGAGGTGAGCTTGGAAACCTGAGCTACCTGAGTCCCAGTGGATGCACACATGCTGTACATTCACAGCCAGACAGTGGCTCACTGAACCGAAAACCTAAGGAAAATAGTCTCTCTAACACACACAGATAAACATACAGCTGGGAGTCACACTAGTATTTCCCAGTCCGGCTTTCGCCACACCACAGTACCTATCAGCATGGAGCTGTTTTCACACATATTCACTACTATTGTCATATGAGGGTGTGCTTGTGTGTGTGTGTGCTGTAAGGGAATACGCTTTTGTTAAGATCTGAAAGGAGAGCTCTTAGCAGACAGAATAATAGAAGAGCGGTCTGCGGGTCAAAAAGGTAGATGTTCTCATCAGACTAAAATAATTTAAATGGAACACAGAACTTGTACAAGGACCTGCAACAGACTGGAGGCCTGTCCGGGATATGTGGAAGACAATGGCTGGCTGGATGGAACGCTGGGCATGTAAATATACAAACATATATAATAAAGTAAGCACAGAGGTTACACTCACAGGTGTGGTTTTGCTTGAATGCTTTTTTCGACTCATGCGAAAAGGTCTGGCAGTCTTCCTCCAGTTTGAAGTAGCGGCCATGCTTCCAGGATTTTGAGCGAACCTTGACCAGTTTTCCTCCCAACAACAAGAACTGGAGATCTGAATCTCCCTCCAAACCTGCGGGTGTGAGGACAAAAGGAGCAGTCACGCAAGTTTCTGCCTTCTGTATTTTAAAATATACATGAAGTTCCAGGAAACACTTGGTTAGATATTGCAATAAACTGAGTATTAATAGCAGAAGTAAATAAATGTTATAAATAAAACTGATCAATATGCTATCAATACTTGCAATTTTAGCCATGTTTAATATGAGGATGCACCAGTTTAACAGTATATGTGACAGAAAATGAAGATAAGCATTATTAGTTACACCTTAAATTAATTTATAGGTCCCATATGGCTGTCATACACGAGTACCAACAAAGACTTTTGGAACCATCTATATCTAGAATGAAATCTAAGCTATGTGCAGTCCTGTGTCTTTTTTATCCCCAGCACACCTGTCGTACTGTAGTACAGTGCAGTGTATCACAACATTTCAGACAAGTAGAGACAATAGCCTATCATTCAGGTGCAGCAATTTTCTGAGTGTTGCATTCTGGGAAGGGTGTGTGCTATCATCCGAATGAATGACTCAAAGCATATTTGTTAATCAGTGCTGGCGTTTATCAGTGTAAAAGTGTTTGTTTCACACAGCTTTATGAATTATAAAATTCTCTCTAACTGAGACTGAGAATATGCAACACTTTCTAAGTAAACAAAGGGCATTTGAGGATAACACATTAAATACGACTCAGAAGGGAGTGTTTTTATGGCTGTGGGCAGGATCGCAGCATAACAGACATTTCTTTTTCGCCCAGATCACACCACAAGCCCACAGAGGCTGTTTATGAGTCTCTGGCCTCTCTGCAGCCAGGGAGGAGGACTGGCCAGCGCTGCACCACCCCTGCCCAGTCAGGCTTTCTGTTGGAGGCTTTGCTCTGAGCACCTTCTACGTGTTTGTCAAGCCTCTTTTCTTGTGATCTACTTCACTGTGAAGAAGAGCAGCCTGCTTTCAGTCATCCAACAGCTTCATGTTACGAAAGCAGGCGCTGACATGTTCCTTACGCATCAAACTTCTCTGTTTGCATTTTTTTAAGCGAACTAATCAGTTTCAGATGGGAAGAGCTCTTTACTGTGTGCACCCAATTACACAAGCTAGCACAAGAAAATTCCAAGAACTGTGAAGTGAGAGGGAGGCGTGATGGCACAAGTTCACGTCATATGTTTGGATGCCAAACAACCCCCTTGCCATAAATAAAAAGACTAGTTTGACGATCAAAAAGTGAGTCTTTGTCACATTGGAAAACCATTCCCACACAGTACAATGTCATGTGACCTGAGTAGGGAATGTGACTATTTCAAACAATTATATTTTCCTACAAAAACACGTGTAGGACATGGTTTTTAATTGCTTAACAGGAATGCAGTGTTGTTAGATTACGACTGTGTTATAAATGACACAATAAAATGGAAAGAAATTTAGATATAAATACTGTGCTGCCCTCCTCTGTGCAGATGACTAATACCCAGGAAACTATGCTGTCTAGAAGGGGAAACAATAAGAGACAGAAACCCGAGAATCGAACACCGCAGAGGTTTTCCCCTCAGCTCATGAAGTCTTATTGAAGTTTAGCACATCCTGTGTCTGTAGTCTCATTTGTCACCTCGTTTTCAGCTCCATCACACAGACCCTTACGCTGCAACTTCCCTAACGTCAAAGAATTTACCGCTCCAGGCAACGAGGAAGCTACCATAAAGCGTTAGAGTGCACGGATCAAAACACAAACCTTATGTTTATTCTCAACGTCACGACAGAAACATTTATCGTCCAAGGCTGCACGTGATTGGTGATATTTTTTTCTCTTGTTTGAAGATATAAAGTTTCGCAAAATCCATGTTATCCAAACATTACGCGCACGCGCCTGCCAATGTTGGCAAAACAGTCGAAGGCGTCTCAAGCGCGTTTGCACCTTTGGAGGACTCACCCAGGCGTTTTCCGTTCTCCTTCGCAACTTTTTTCAGGTGTTCCAGAAATGCTTGTTCCTCGGATTTTGTCCTTTTTGGCCGTTTATGGAAACAAGACATCTCGGATAAACTTTCTTGTTTATCCCGGTGGGATAAAGAGACTGGCCGGTCGGGTCGATGCTCGGCGTTAAAGAGAAGCAACACGTAGATCTCCCCTCATGGGGCGGGTCCCAAAAATAATCTGTTTCTGTGTTAGAGCTGCAGTAACTTTGCTTACCTGTCCTTGTTTGCACACTCTGAAGGAACCGTTCAGCGCTATGAGGGTGTGAGTCTGCTCTCATCTAACCTGTAATCTTAGTGATAAACTTTTTAAAAACTTCTAATGGTCGGAAACACATCTGACTGGCTTAAGTGGGCCATCACTCTCACAGAGTGAGGTTTGTCTGCAATAATAAAAGGTCTTGTGCGCTTAAAGAAGAATTTTGCGGTTGCTTATACAGAGGTAAAAGGTTACAATATGCCTTTAAATAAATTTCTATGTAAATAAAAAAAAGCAGTACGCGTTTTACACATCACTATTTTCATGTCTTGACGGGCTGCTGTAGCTGCTTCCAAACACAAATAAAAGAATTGTTATATATCTATACGTTTATGAATATTTTACGTAATAACCATTTTAGTAATGAGATGTGAAACAGCGCCATCCTAAGGGAAACGTGGATTGGCCTGTAGTTTAAAAAATTGCAAATTTAGATAGGATATTTAAAGAGCGAGGGATGTTTTAATATCCACAAGGATGTATAAGAACTGCAGCTCATCGATAAAAACCTGTGCTACCTGATCAACGATCTCTGGGTGTGGTTAGAAAGCAAAGTGGAAAATTAGATGAAACGTAACCTGCAATACCTTCAATATTATTCGTTCAGCTCGATGAAACGTGTCATTGTCGTGGTAACAGAAACATGTCACGATGCCAAAACCAGGAGCCCACCTCACTGTTTTGGATGGCAAATGTGCGTTGAAAGAAAACCAACAGAAAGCAACCAAGGAACGTGAGAAATTGTGAAGCATTTCTCTAACCAGGAAACCACAATGTTTTTTGTTTAGAAGCACTGGCTCCTTTTTTTATTTTATGATACATATGTATAAGTATTAAAAGCTCCTGTTGATTAATATTTGTTATTTTTGTCTCAATTTTAGACATTAGACAGGAGACGTTGTTATTTATTGAGGAGAGAAAAAGAAAACAGACCCAACTTTCATTCAAACATCAAAAACAAACATGGGTTTGGTGAAGCTTGCCTAATAGTGCTCTAACTGGCACAAAATCGATAAATCAAACACATTAAAAAACGTGCGCTTTTTAGTGCAAGTAGACTAAATCAGTGCGCTCACATGCACAGATTTTTGAGCAACTCACCAAGTTTGCTGGATGTGCCATTGAGGTCCATTTTTATATCAGCTAGTAGAAATCACCATGTGCAGTGCAGCAGTTCCCGGGCTGAATAACAGGAGCTATCCTGGACATAAAACGTGTCTTTTTGCCCTGTGGAGGAATAAATCCTGTCCGCGGTGCCCTCCACACAGTGTGCAGTGAATGCCAACCCACTTGGGACGCTCTTGCGTGCTTTCGATTCCACACCCACTGCAACACCGGTCGGACAAGTAAAGCACTGTGAATATTCTTATGTCTTCTTACAGTGAAAATTACACATGTGGAAAGAAATACTAATTTTGCTTTCATAAAGTCAAACTTAAACCTCCAGATAGTTTTATAATGTAGCAGCATCGACCTGATTGCCATTGTGCGTTATTTGTGCCATTCTGGCACCCAAAGTGTGATGTGATTTATTCAGGGTTTTGCCCCAGTCTGGTACAGAACTGCCATTTAAAGCCCTCGTGCTTTAGCCTGTCCCTCTTTGCACTGCAGGGTTAGTGTTGTCATTACTCCACAGCATACCACCTCCATGTCATCGTCACTTCGGTTTTCTTTTTAAAAACACACCTGATCTCGAAATCTCACTCTAAAGCCTTCTGACCTCAACACGCAATGAGAACTGCTCTAAAGAAACAGGTTGAGCAGTGGAAAAAGAAAAACAAGCAGGACCAGATTTTCATTCTCACAGAGTCAATCTCTTGTGCACGCAAGAATGCTCCTGATCAATTGTGTGTGGGGGTTTGGGTGTGTGTGTCACTTAATGTGGATGCTTTGCTTTGAAACATAGGTAAATAGTGTTTGCTTGTTGCACAGACTCCTTTTAGTTGTTGACAGATCTCTCTTTGTGCCGCTTTATTATGAGAGTCTCCCTGTTTTCTCTGGCCTGTGAGCCCTTGTGTTCGAGCATGTCTTGTGGGCAAAAAAAAAAATGCCTGACAAACCACAAGGAGGTACAAAGCCAGCCTCACAATTGGCCCTTTGACAATCCCACTTGAGCACCATATGAGCTGCTCGACACAGTGAAAGATTTTGTTCTGGAATCGTTGGCCTCTTCAACACAAACGACTTTCAAATGTGTTTAAATAACACTGCTTGGTGCAGCAGCTATTTCGAGTGACACAGACGCATGCCCACACTTTAATGCTTTGAAATGCAGCTTGCATTACACAAACAGCTAAAACCTGTTTGTTTTTTATCTTCCCACGTTGTACAATGACAGACAGCTTTTTTTTTTCTACGAAGTTTCTTGGAAAACTAATTGCATGTGTACAGAAGAGACAATATGATAGTGTGGTATGTGCTTGTTGTGTTTTGGGTATATCTGGTTTCATCGGGTGGTTTATTGTCTCAGACTGTTCACTGTATCAGAGCCAACTGAAAATAAGAGGGATTTTATCAAATTCATTCAACTTTATCAAACGCCGAAAGAGTCCTGTCATCTGGAAACTACTGCTTAGACTCTTTGAGTTTAAAAATGATGAGCTTCACACTTTAAGTTGCTTCGGTCAGCCATCCAAAGCAACTGACATTGCTCAAGAGAGGTGGAGAAGAAAATGTAGCCAGGGTGGAGTGAGTGATTGTCAGGGGTGATTTGAAACAGAAGTGAAAGGGCAGGTTTACAAGATGGATGTAGTGAAGACACCTGACACCTGACGCAGGTTCAGGTGTCACAGAGGAAGATGCTAAGGATAGGGCGAGATGGAGGCAGATAATATGCTCTGGCATCCCCTAAAGGGACTGTGGTCAAGTGAGCCTTCATATGCAAAGTCACCGTCAAGCTAGCCGCACCCCCTCCGTACCGGAAACCCGATCGGTACCCCGCATGCGCAAATCTTACGTCACTTCCTCTCTTTGCCAACATTGCGACATTCAATATATTTGAATGGTACAGGTTAGCGCCCAGTTACCCAAGAGAAAGATGGCGGAATAAGCGGTTGTACAATCTGCGGGTCTGATTAAGAAACGTGATTTTGATGTCCTGTAAAATACTTTACTGACAAACTGTTACTCCAAAGGAAGTAGAACGCAAGCGAAACCCCCTGGAAGTTACTTTGACAGACCTTCAGGCAGACACAAAGATAAACTTTGAGCGATAAAAATGGCTAACCCCAAGTTAACAGGTAGCCTCTCCGACCATGATTACAACCTTGCTGCTATGCGGGAAGCATGTGAGGATGAAGATATAGAAGAGATGGAACTTCAGAAAGAGATCGGAAGACCCATAGGTGACCACACTCCGTTACCAAGTCCCAATCCCAAAAAAATGAAAAGCAAAA
>NW_005187408.1:5868672-5926407 GCF_000239375.1 Pundamilia nyererei
CGGATCGGGTAGACCCGATTTGTACGGTCAGACTTTACACATGCGCAGTAAGGATCGGAGAGTCCTGATCCGTAACTTTCTTTTCATTTTTCGTTTTTGTCTACATTGTACTGAAATGCTTCATTATTGCAAACATTTAAGATATACTTGTTATTCTTAACATTTTAACAGATACTCTGACCCATAACTATCGTAAAACGCTACGACCGGAAGTAGAAACCTTTCGCGCATGCGGGGTACCGATCGGGTTTCCGGTACGGATCGGGTAGTGACACCCCCAGCCACAAACACAATGTTGTTGCACTTTTCTTACGCATGTTACGGTACGGGTGCCGACTCCTGCCATTTTCACTATTTTACCTCTCAATCCAACTTCAAGTTTTGAAGTATTAGCAGTTGATATATATATATAATATAAATTAATTTCTAATTCCTGCACTATGCATTGAAAATTTAAAAAAAAAACACGTTTATATATCCTGTAAGAGTTGATAATATATTTCCAAAGCAATATCTTTTCACTATACTGTACATTCCTGTTCACCCTGACCTGATCCCCAACTAAGTAAAATTGCTGCACTGTATTTTTGATTATGTGTGGGGTTTTTGTTTGTTTGTTTGTTTGTTTTTTTATTACAGGAAAACTGTTAAAGGTGACGCAAATATTTCACTGGATTCTTACTCTGGATCACCCTCACTCTTCCTCCTCTGGCTCACAGCCCAAAGAACTGTATGATTTCTGAGAAAATTACAGTACTGTGCTTTGAATATTCTCAACTTTGAACTGATATTAATAATAATGAAGTATATTTTATTGATCCCTGTGGGGAAATTACTCTCTCTGCATTTAATCCATTCACTCAGTGAAGCGGTGGGCAGCCACTAACCAGGCGTCCGGGGAGCAGTGTGTAGGGATGGTACCTTCCTCGGGGGTACCAGCGTAGCTGTTCAGTGGAACCGAATCCCCGTCCTTCAGATCGTTGGGCGACCATGCTATCTACTGAGCAATCCCGGTCCCGGCTTTAAACTAAAACTGCAAAGGGTGGCACAAATATTTCACTGGATTCTTACTGTAGTTTACCCTCACTCCTACCCTTCCAGCTCACAGCCCAATGAATTGGATGGTTTCAGAGAAATTTAATAGTAAACTCTATCCCAATTACATTGGACAGAGTTTACTATCCTGAAGTGTTGTTCGTGGCTGAAAGTGTGAATCGGTTAGAGGCAGAAGGAGCTCTGCTGCTTTACAAGTGTGGAATGAAGCAACTGTGATGAGTTGTCACCTTTTGTGGCATGCTCCACTCCCACTGGTAAGCAAACTGAAGAGGATCAACACTGATGCAGGGGCGGATCTAGAGAGGTGGCATGGGGTGGCATGTGCTGCCCTAAAATGATCTCTTAATACTCCTAATGCCACTTTAGCTTTGCATATGACAGTGTTCTTTATTAAAATAAGATAACATTAACACTTTGAGCCCAGCAACAATTACAGCTGAATATACATTCTAAAATTGAATATATTGCATAATTGTACCCCCCTTCCACCATTAACAAATGGTGTTATGAGTGTTGTGAGTGAGTGTTATTAACCCTCTGTGTGCTGCAACTCCAAATCACATGACCGACATGTGAAGCTGACATAGCAACAAGCTGCAGCCACCCTGAGTCTCTATTTTATCTCGTGTTAAAAGTTCTTACTTCAAAGTACATCAGTTTTAAAATTTTAATGACAGGCCACTAAATCCAGAGCAATGATTAATTTTTTTTTTTTATAAGCGGTTAAAAAAAGTAAAGAAAGAAAAAAAGCCACCTCTTTCCTATTGGTGGAAAAATGTACCATGTCGACCTGTTAAAAAAATGGCAACATGCGGGATTTGGTTGTTGAGGAAGAGGGGAAAGTTTGGGGAGTTTGGGCAACAAGAGCTAACGAGTGAGAGAGTTTTGAAATGATAGATAGCTGTGGAGTTGTGTTGGGAGTGTGTAGTTAGTACATTGTGTTGTCTTATGTAGTCAGTGTGTAGTCTAAGGAGCTTCTTTAAGTTGCTTGAAGACTGGATGACTGAGAACCTTCACAGACATAGTCAGTGTGTAATGTATTTGCTGTTTTGTTGTGTGCCAGTGAGGTTATTAATGAAATAAGACAATTTGCAGGTGCAAAAGACCTCAGCCCAGCAAATGATGAAAAACATTTGTTCATGACAGTGCAGATTTCTGACATTTTGTGTAAATGTAAGCAACAATTTGAATTTTTCTAACAGAAAACAGTGTGAAACCCAAGTTAGACTTGTGTTTGTAAATGAATCGCCCCATGTTGTGTAGCTTTCTGGATTTTATACTTATTGGGATACATATTTATTTATTATTTTTTGTAACTGAGATGTTTAATTATGTGGGATACAGAAAATAATTAAGTTATAGATTACATTATGTGCTTAAAAAACGCTTTGATTTTTCCACCTCATTTGATTTCCATGGCACCACAAGAACATTTCTCTAGATCCGCCCCTGCACTGACGACACTGCATTGGTTGGGCGTATTGCAAATATTTCAAAACTGGAAGTGGATCGAGTAGCAAAATAGTGATAAATGGCAGGATACAGAAGACTCAGGTGTTTTTAAGCCAGTCGGCACCCATACCGTAATACGCGTAAGAGGTACGGCTGGCTTGACCGTTACTTCACATGTCAGTGCTGCTCACTTGACCGCAGTCTAAAGGGAGCAGAGAAGAAGAAGATACTTAGAAGTGATTTGAACCGATTTCAATAAAACTAAACTAAACTGTCGTCCTAATATTAACACGAATTAGTACTACTACTACCAATAATATATAATTTAAATTTACATATAAAAATGCTAAAACGTAATTTCCTGTCTAGAAGGAAGTTTGGTTGTTGCTATAGCAACCCCATGTAAGAAAACATGGCTGACAAATTATGAAGTCGTCGCACCAGTTTATAAATTACTTAATCTAAGCTACGAATATATCTCTTTCTTACTAACACCTCTGTAACATTTGGCATGATCCATTTAGCTACAGTAGACGTGTCAGCTATGGAAGAGGAGCCGG
The DNA here is from genome assembly GCF_000239375.1 of Pundamilia nyererei. Classification (NCBI taxonomy): domain Eukaryota; kingdom Metazoa; phylum Chordata; class Actinopteri; order Cichliformes; family Cichlidae; genus Pundamilia; species Pundamilia nyererei. The sequence goes on from NW_005187408.1 coordinate 5,871,741, forward strand.
AGACCAGAGGAAAGCTGCGGGCTGACCCTTCTGTGAACACTCACAGACCCGCGTGTGGAAAATCCCAGGTAAGATCCACCTGACACCTTTAAATGTCTAGGAAACATCAAAACTAATGATAATAATACTAATGAAAAAGCTAACTTCTCTTTCGTCGTATCCCAGAATATTTCCCATGTACTAGCAAGCATCTTTAAGCATCTTTACACAAACGACATAATTAGAAAAGACACTGTGTCCAACCTAGTTCAAACAAAACGTGTACGAGGCAGCTATCATGACAGATACGTTGAAGAACTCCAACAGGTAACCATATACACTCATCTACAATTTATAAAAAAAAATCACTGTCAAAAGTAAGCTGAAGAATAATACAGTGTTATTTTCCCCCTATTGCCACACAGGTTCATTCGGAGTATGAACAGCGTATTAAGCAGGTTGACATGCTGGACAATCACATGATTCAGGCCAGTGCATGTGCTGCAGCCAAAGAAAACCAGGCCTATGAGAGAATGAAGGCGACAGCAGGAGATGTCTGTGATCATCAGGAACTGCTTACAGGTGAGATACTTTTAAAAACTTTAAAAACTTTTAAAAATATAACTGTGTTATATTGCTGTAATATACTAGTGTTTCTGTCCCTAAATGTATGGCTCAAAGGAACCTAACATATAAGATGTCATGACGCTGGTGGCATTCAACAAGATTTCAATCATGAAATTACAAACAAGAGGTGGGAGCTCCGGCTAAAACAAACAAAAGAAGAAGAAGTCTGTGAACCAACCACACAGCGGGCTATTGGATTCAGGCTTCTATTCTAGTAGTTTTTGTAAACTAGAGTAATAGAAACGCAACAGAAAACAGGTCTGCTGGTAACTCCAAACTCAACTATACTTAGTAAACAAAGCTGATAACAGAAAGATAAAGTCAGTGCTCATGGAGTTGAGGGATGAGGAATGAGGGACCAAGACACTAGTTGCTGACCACCACTGCGTTGTCTAGGTTTATATGTGTGTGGTGAGCCTTCTGCAACCAACAGCTGTGTACTGTATTTATTCTTATTGTATTCTAATTTTTGCGTCATAACTTTTGCACTGTCCACTCCTGCTGTGACAAAACAAATTTCCCACGTGTGGGACTAATAAAGGTTATCTTATCTTATCTTATCTTAATAAGAACACAAAAAGATGATGAGGGTACTGATGCACTGAGATTGTATGTATCTCTGCACTCATGTACCAAAGAGCTCATCATGCTTGCTTAATCCCACCATCTACATGTGTTTATTTGTTTTCAGAATGCCTCATTTGATTCGATTTTTATACCTATTTTCAGTCAAATCAGCCTTTTCCTGGTGTGTGGATGAAGATCTTCTTGAAATGAATAATCTGATTTCCCCAAAGGATTACTTGGCTACACAAAAACCACATGTACGAGCACCAGCAGCAGGTATCTGACCCATTTATCTTAAATTTATTAGTTGCCAGTGATTCGGTGCTACAAACTTTCTTTTCTTGTCAGAAAAGTGGAATCCTGCCAAACCGACCATTGCCTTCACCATGCATGTGTCCCGAAAGCCTCAGGATGATGGTTACACAGTCATTCGCCGCCCAGAAAAGACGGGCTTTGTAGACATCCAGTTAGACCACAGTGTGACCTTTGAGTCCTGCTCAGACACCCCAAGGAGGAAGGAAACTCAAAGGGAGGTAAGGAGATTGATAAGATCTTTATATATCGCTGCTGATCCCTTTTTCCTGGGCAAAGGTCGAGTAGGTATTTTAATTCAATTTTTGTGTTTCTTCTCCAAATACAATCAAAAATAATAATGATTGGATAAAAAGGTTGTTAAACAATAGCAAAAAAAGGTAAACTGGGAACAACGTGCATTCAAATTCAAAATGTAATTCCATCAAAATCATCTTCCAAGCCAAACCAGACCAAGCCTAAGCCAAAATGGAAGGGTGAGCCAAGTGTGAAGGATCGAGCGGATGGCTGGGAGAAACTTCTGAAGCTGAAAGATCGACAGAGCTTCCTTCGCAATCCGCGCTTCCTTCCCCTAAATTTCTCAATAAATTTCTCAATAAATTCTCAGCAGGGCGGCACGTCCCTCATCAGGCCCAGAACCAAAGGGAAGGCAGAGCCTGAGAGCAAAGGCGCTAAAAAGAAAAGGTAATTAAAGAGAATAAAAGGCTTTTTAATAATTTCAAGGAACATCCTTATCATTTTGTGATAAGGAAGCATGTACAGTTAAGGCACATTGCTGATAGGACATTTTTGCATGGGAAATGCAGGAAGCTCAGGCAAGACAATCCCCTTCAATATCCACAGCAAACACGAGTATCATTTACCTCAGTGGAAAACAGCTGTACCCCCTTTGTGCCATAGCAGAGATGTGTAAGTTGATACTCTGAACATGATGTAGTCTCACATAATGCAGTCAGGCTGTTTACATCAAATGCACGTCCCCACACTCTGCTAGACACACACAGAATCAATATGTACTGTACATAGATAAACTCTGCTGGTACAGCCAAGCGTCTCTAAAAAAAGACAAGCTGACTATTATGTGTGTTGTGTGTTGTAGTGTGACTGAAAGCCACAACTGATTGTTTCCTATCTTTCACTTCCCGGGAGCCTGTCTTTATTGTGAATACACACAATGCTCAGGTGCGGTTGTGTTTGTACTCTTACTTTGAAAGCCCCGCCGAGGAGCCGATTCCAGTCTTCCTAGCAAAACCTTCAGTGGTGGTTTTCACCGACTATAGTGTGGGAAACATCTATGAGGTGTGTTTCAGAGCTTTTATAACCAGACAAAAACGGAATCCTCCTTTTTCTGTGAATTGGTGCACTGTAACAAGCCCTTGCCCTGCCCTTTCCTGTCTCAGACTACACTGGAGCTTAAAAACGTGACTTCTTCAAGCCGCCACATCCGAGTGATCCCTCCTACCACGCCTTACTTCTCTATTGGCTTGGGTGAGCTCCTTTTGGTTCTGATTGGATGGTGCATATTTTCTTGTTGTTGATGTGGTGAGGAAATAAGCAAGTGTGTCAAAGTGTAAGTGACTGCATTAAACAGGAATGCCACAGAGCTTTAACCACAAAAAAAAGTTTTCATTTTGGAATACAGTTTTAGCATTCCTGTGGAGACAGCAGCTCCTCTGTATGCCAATATTAACCTCACGTTTTAACTTACACTAAGCTATCTGAAGATAAGCAGTACCACACAAAATTCAGATTGTTGTCATTGTGATACGTTTTGGCAGGGAGATTCCCAGGTGAAGGGGGCGTTGTTGCCCCGGGGATGAGCTGTAAGTACACGCTGCGTTTTGCTCCAGACTCCCTGGGAGACTACAAGGACTTTATAGTGGTGGAGACCCAGGCGGAGGGCCCATTTGTGGTACCGATTGAGGCATGGAGACCTCCTCCTATTCTCACCTGTATGTTTTCACTGCAATCTGCCCCACCAATTTTGTTGTTATGCACATTAGTTACTTCATTTGCCGATGTACTGCTGATATGCTTCCCTCTTATTCTTCAGTACCAAGAGTCCTGGACTGTGGTTACTGTCTCATTGGAGGAGTCAAGTTTGTTGAGTTTCTGTGCCAAAATGTGGGCCTCAGCACTGGGACCTTTTGCATTATTCCCAAGGACGAGTGGCCAGCTTCAAATTTTAGGGTAAAAAACTGACACATATAAATATATCAATGTTTTAATTCAGTTTTTCTGCAACCAAACAGCTCAGTCTCATTCTCATTAGCTCCAATTTTCTTTATATAGTCTTTGGCCAGAACATACTTTTCTGAGCAGCCACCCTTTGCTGTCAGTCCCTCCCTTTTTGTACTGGAGCCAGGAGAGGCCACTGTTGTTGAGGTGAGTCTGGATTTAAAATCAGGTAGAGTAATATGTTAATTCAATTCTTCTTTGTTTTTTCCTTTCAGTTCCCCCACCTCTGACTTCTAATCAGCTGACTGTATCTATGGAAACTGAGCATGTAAAAAAAATGTTTTAATGTGGATTTACAGGTGGTTTTCTTTCCAACCACCGCTGAGAAGAGCTGCCAGGTTTTCACTGTTGTGTGTGACAACTGCCAGGTGAAAGACATTTCCATTGAAGGTAAATCCCAACAAGAGGCATTGCTAAGAGCTATGCTCCGCAATAAATTATGCATTGTGTGTAATGTGCGTTTGCTTCTCAGGTGAGGGCCAGCTGATCGCACTGGAGCTGGTGTCTGTGTCTGGGGGCGAGGAGCCTCCTGTGGTTGGAGAGGTGCATGACCTTACTGCAGAGCACTTTATCCGTTTCAGCCCATGCAACCCTCACTCTGTGCAACAGAAGAAGCTTGTCATCAGAAACAATGTGTAAGAGTCGCACGTCTCTTTTTTTTTTTAAGCAAATCTCTTCCTTTTCAAATTTTTGGCCACAGGGTAACATAAGATAGGGTTCAAGCACCCGTACTAGCTGTATTAACATTGCTGAAGTTTCCCGGATGGAATAATGAAATGCTAATAAACTCTGTTTCTGACTCTGTGTTGTTGTTTTTTGCAACAGCAAAATTCCTTTCAGAGATCGGTAAATAACACATTTTGTGTCTGTTTCTTTCTCCTTTCTTCATCTCGGAATAAAGCCACTTGGAGCTTCCTTTTCACTGGCAGATCATGAAGCCCAACTTGCATCCTCTGCTTCCACGGGAAAGCCCTGATGCCTCACATATCCAGTTCCACTTGGCCACAGACGAGGTTTTCCATGTCAGCCCCTCAACAGGCATCCTGGCTCCCTGCCAGGACCAAGAGTATCTGCTCATCTTTTGTCCTAAAGAGGTAAAGAGGACTTGGGATAAATAGCTGAAAAAAAAAAATAAATCCAGCAATCATTGTATCATTGTGGTAAACAATGTTGCATTTCTTGAATGAAGAATGTGTTTTCTCAAGTTAAAGGATTATCACAGTGTCTGCCACTTAGTCCTGAGAGACATCCCCCAGCTGCCACCAGAGCCTTTTGACAGCAGGTTGATAAATGTTAATATAACAAAATAAAATCACAAGCTCTCACACATGATGCTTACTAAACAATGCCTGCCTTGTTCATTTTTTATTTCTTGTATCTAACAAATTGTATAATTTGGGGAGATATAGCGTCCTTCAGCCCGTGCAGCCTGGCTCCAAGGTAACAAGCGTCATCATCATGGAGATAGAGGTCAAGGGGTCAACGGAGCCTTATCAGATCTTGCTGGAGCCTTACGCCATTGTGATCCCCGGAGAGATTTTTATTTGCACACCCACTTCAAGGCAGTTCAAGGTTAGTTTCTAATAGTGGAGTTAAATCACGTCATTCTGCGCCCACATCGCTATTATTAATGAATTTATTGTTTCTGTGTTGTACGTGCACCAGATGTGGAACCACAGCAAAACCTTCATCTGTTTTCAATGGGAGAGAATTAACAGCAGCTGTCATGTAATAGAAGTGGAGCCATCGTCTGGCAGAATAGGTGCATTACAGAGTTGATCTGCTTAATGGTGCAAAAAAGTATAATTTTTAAATGTTTATATCTTTTTTGTTTTTTGGCTTGACGATTCTTTACTGGGCCGTATCCAGAGGAGAATGAATGTTTTGACTTCAGTCTTACTGTGACGGGAGGGAAAGCAGAGAATATTGTGACTAGTTTGGTTTGCCACATACAGCACCACCATGAGCCGGTCACTCTGGCTGTAGAAGTGTCCTTCAAAGTAAGATTCAACCACACAGCATAAATGCATTACTGTAGCGTCTGTTTTTGTGACATTACTATCATTTGGTGGTGTTAAACAGGGCCCCACAGTGACTCTCAATGTGCCCAGCATTGACTTTGGACCCATAAGGCCCAGAGAGCAGACTCAGACCACCCTGCTCCTTACCAATACCACCCAGCTGGAAGCCTCTTGGATCCTGGAGAGCAAGCATCAAGACTCACAGGTACATAGGAAACACGATAAAATGAAAGCTAGGCTGACTGTTAATTCTGTTCATGAAGTGACTCCATATAAACAATCTGTGTTGCTGCTTAGATCTCAGTTGAACCCAGCAGGGGTCTCTTGCCTCCCTTGGCCTCTTGCAATGTGGACGTGCTCTTTAAGCCACATTCCTGCCAGCTGTTTGAAACTGAGCTGGAACTGACTGTGGAAAATGGGACAGGATGGTAAGGAAGCACAGTCACATAAGACAATGTGATTCCTCCTTTTAGTCTAGAATACAATCCACAAAAACCATATTAACCATATTAATAAGATGTGAGTAAGTAACAGCACTACCTGTGTGTTCCCTACAGTCACCTGTCAGTGCGAGCAGACGTGCAGTCGTCCCACGTCTGTCTTCTGAACTGCACGCTGTCCTTCCCTGAAATTTATGTTGGAGCTTCTGCCACAGGCACCGTAACTCTTTTCAATCAGACCCTGCTGCCATCACAGTTCAGTTGGCTGGTATGCAACACAACATTCACTGTATTAAGCTGCACTAGCGTATGCAGGAAAAGGTTGTTTCAGTACATATTATTAATGGGAAATAGATCTTTCTCCATGGGCATGTGGGCTATATCGAGCTTGTCTTTTAATAGTTATTGTTGCTTTGAACAGGCCGAGCTGCAGGGCAAACAAGCTTCACTGTGTTCAGCCACCTTTGACCCCTCCTCTGGTACTCTGGGACCTAAAGTCAGCATGGAGATCACAGTGACTTTTACTGCTCACACAGACGTAAGTGCTAGTTTGCAGCATTTTTTTGAACACACCTAAAGTTTGAAAGAAAAAAGTCTCACCTTTTTTCTTCTAGCTCGAGCTGACCGAGGTTGCTGCTGTCTGTGAAGTCCAGGGAATGAACTCCCCTCTTGTTGTTGGAATTGTGGCCAAACCCAAGAAACTCAGTGTGTCTTACAGTGTGCCCGGTGTCTGGTAGTGAACTTGCCTTAAAGTCTTGCATCTAAAAATCCACTGCATCAAATAACTCCGTTTCAGATACTGAAAAAACTGTTTTTTCTCGTTCTAGTCCAAATGGTCAGAGTCCTTCAACACCAGTACTTGAGTTTGGAGATGGTGTCATTTTGAAGAGTGCTGTTAGCAAGCAGTTACTGATAACCAATCAAACTGCTATCCCGGCTCCTTTTACCGTAGAGGCAGAATATTTCACCTGCCATGCCTTGAAGCCAAATAAGCAGCCAGAGAAAAGGTGAAGGGAGCTGAATTATTGATCAAAGTATAACTCTGCTTTGACAGAAAATCTGACACTGGCTGCATCTTAATCGCAGATTTGCATACGTCACGAATCCGCTCCACTCTCTTCAAGCTAAGAAAGCAGAGGAAAAAGCACACGAGGGTATGCATCATCTTCAGATTGTGCTTTTGATATAAAGAAACAAGGAACTGACTCTGTTTGTTTGCTCGTTGCCAGAGTTTGTGAGTAGCCTGCTGGCTCATGGAAAAGGCGCCGCTTTTTTTGTCACGCCACACACGGGGACACTCGGAGCGTTTGAGAGTCGGGCTGTGGACGTGACTGCCTACACTGACATGTGGGGGGAGTACACAGACCACCTCATATGCAAAGTATGTTGCCACAGTTTAAGCTAATAAATGTGATGTAACTGATGTAATAAACTGGATATAAAACATGGATGTAGCTACTAAGTCTTAAAAGGTAAAGCCATTGTAGAACTACCTTAAATCTGCATTTCTTTTAATGGCCAGCAGGTGGCGACACCTGTTTTCTGCTCTATGACCTCAGAAAACATGTTCCTGATGAGTTTATGGTGTCATTTAGTACACACTGATGTTCATTTTGTAAACTGTGGATAAAGCAGGGAGTGATTGTGCAGTGTGTCTTGAGTTCTATGGTGAATCTAAATGGCCTCTTTCTTTATTTTAATTCAGTGATTTATTTTTGATCCAGGTGGGGGATCTCAAGCCTGTGCTTATTCCCATCCATATGACAGTGAAAGGCTGCCCCCTCTACTTCCAGATGACGGGCCCACGAGCACAGGATCAGAACCAGGGACCAATCATACAGTCTGTTCCACAGTCCTTTTCCCCAGCTATTTATACCTATATTTGTGTATTTTTAATGAGCGGCTATCTCATTTAATGAGAAATACCTCTCCTCATCATTAGGTTTGGCACTCATGTATCGGGTGGTGACACCGTTTCTCGTTCTCTTCGCATCAACAATCCCACCATGTTTGGTAAGTGTTCTCAGTAAACACTGTGTGCTGGAAAAGGACTTAATGACCCTCTCGTTTCCTGTCTGAGGGACTAACTGCATTCCAGCTTATTACTGGAATAAAAAATATCAAATGGGATTTATAATAGAGCTTAATAGATCGATATATATATATATATGTATATAAACAGAGCTTCGGCTTTACTGGTAGCTGCTGTTTTGGCGCTTTTAGGTGTTTTCGAGTGGCTTTCGGTGCTTTTGAGAGTGCTGTCCTTGCCATTGTGAAATCCTATTATCTGCTCATCAGTCAACTGGAAAGCACTTTGAATTGCATTTGCCCGTAGGACATAAATACAGCTTGAAGAAATAAGTTCTAAATGATATAATGTAAATGTCGGCTGGGTGACAGATATTCGTTTGGACTGGGAAACTTACAACGTAGATCAGAACGACGGTAAACTGCTGGACTTTGTGGTGGTGTTTGGAGACGCTTTCCCCCTTAAAGATGCTGATGGCAACGAGGTGCTGAGCAGCGCGCTGAGGCTTTCTAGCTTCAATGAAACAGCATGGGAAAAAACACGCACCACAGTTTCTGAGGAAACAAGTGCTTCTCTCCAAAGCTTGACTGTGAGTATATATTGAACACCATGATGCACATGCTTAAAGATTTTACCACACATCCTGTGGGAAAACCTCATAAACGCACATTTTCTTCTTTGAATGGCTCGACCTAGCTTTCCTGTATTGATTTCAGGATGTGGAAGAGGAAGAATATATGTCTGAAGATGAGCGTGGGGAAGAAGAGGAGACTTGTCTTTATCCCTCTCTTGGAAAGAAAAAACTCATATCTGTCCACATCAGGCCTCACATGGGCAACCTCTCAGATTACCCCTTCTGCATCACACCGCAACAAATAGTACGGTCGGAGGATTTTAGCCACGTGCTTGTTGTCTGTTATTTCATCTGAGTAATGATGCTTTTCTTTGTAAATCTCAAGGTGATTCCAGCAAAGAGCAGCAGAGCCATCCATGTGTCTTTTACTCCTTTGACCCTTTCTGGGGCTGCTCGTAAGTCCAGATGTGTCGGCTTGGCTCTGGGTTTTATGAACCTAGACTCCGAGGTAAGCTGTTGTGATTCGATGTTAAATCCTGGGAAATGCAAACAGTAGATAACTGTGATCCAGCCTAAATCCTTATACTTTATTGTTGTGTGTAATTCAGCTGGCTGCTTGTGTTCCCGGTAAAGTTGGGAGGGCTCAGGGTTTGGATTTAGAGCCCGTCAGAGTGGATCTACTAGCAGCCGTTCAGACTGCAGCGTAAGCAATTATATTCCTGCTATTTATCCCCACCCGGACACGTAATGCATCCTGCTCGATTTATGTTTCTTAAATTAAAATAAGCTGAGGTTAGGTAAAAGCAGCTCAGAGGTGGTCTGATTAAGTTGCATATCTTCCTCTTGACTTCCTGTCGCTGCAGGCTTTTAGTGCAGGCGGAGGAGGACGATGGGGTGCTGGAGTTTTGTGCTTCGGCCGGTGATTTACTGATGGCAAACTCAGACAACGAGGTAGGTCTGAGAAGTGTACAACACTAATCACCAGTGCTCTGACATGCAAGTGCACACATGAGATGTTTGTCCCAAGTAAATTTTGAACAGTCTATTTTTCTTTTCTTTTTTTTGCAGATAGTAGTGCGTGAATTTGACATCACACAAAGCTTCCAGCTGAAAAACACTTCAGAGATGCCCCTGCACTTCAGCCTGGGGACTCAGCCTCCGTTTTCAGTGGTCAAACCAAAACCCAGAGGCCCGACCAGCACCTCCAGGAATCCTCCGTCTGGGGACAATCAGTCTTTAGTGCTTAAGCCACAACACAGCATGCGGGTGAGATGAGTCATGGATGCAGCAGCATCATTAGAATTTGATTTACACAATTATTTGTAAGTGTTGCCCTCTTTTGTTTAAATACTAGGTGAAAGTGGCCTTCCACTGTTCCCTGCCTCTTCTGGACCATGTGGAACAGACAGATGAGGAAATCCCTCCTGGGGTGAAGCTGATCCACGGTGCAAACAGGCAGATGAAGCTGAGGTTCGAGCAGAATCTCCTGATTCACTACAGCAACAACACCCTGCAGGTTAGGGACATCTGTTCAATGCGTGTATAACAGCTCGGTTGGGAGCTGCTATATGACCTCACATAGTCTATTGTGCAGACGGTGCCACTCTGCGCTCATCTGGATCTTCCAACACTGCGTTTCTCTGCTGTCAGCGTCGACTTTGGGCTCTGCTATGTGGGCCAGACGCAAACCAGAGAAGTAAATCTGTACAGCTGTGGAGCCCACATGTTCTGGAAATCTATTACAAGTAATCACAAATCAATCAATAACCTCTATGTTGCCTAGAAATCTATCTCTCTATGTGAAGCCCAAATTGCTTTGCATAGCATGTCAGCCCTACTCGTGTCATTCACCCTGTGCAGAGTCAGTTGAAGGGGACTCCCATGTGTTCGGAGTAACACCTGACTTTGGACTGCTCGGGTCCAAGGAGCACCGCGTCACCAGCAGCAGCCAGTGTCTTCAGATCAGCTTCACTCCCGGGTAATGCAGTAAACCATCGAAAGAATTTTTACTATTGAAATCGTAAACAGTAAAAAATACCCAGCTAGCTTTATGTAACGCGTTCAAAGTGTGGTTATGTGTGTTTCAGTGACGACAGAGAGTTCAGCACTCTCCTGGTTATCCAGTCTCCTCTCATAAAGACGTCTGTCACGCTGCAGCTCCGGGGAACAGGATCCTTTGATGAAATGTACAGGTCGAGCTAAATAAGCTAAAGGTGTTGAATCTCTTTATTTACAGTTGATCTGTTAGAATATAAATAAATATAAAAGGTCATTTCTGCTCTTCTTTTATTCTTTATGTACAACGGCATTAAAGTGCTTGCAGCGAACACTAAGTCATGACTGTTTTCATAAAGACATTTAATTATGAAAAGATACAGACAGAAAGATGCAGCATGTCAAGACTCGCAGTAGCAAACTCCAACTTCCTGTGTTTAAATATTAATTAGTGATTTATCCGGTAAAACAGCAATGTGGCTTCTGTTGGCACATAGCCTTGAGGCCACTTCATTGTGAAATAGCTATATAATAGCTACATTCACATGTATCATACAACTCCAATTTCAAAAAAAGTTAGTAAACTTCAAAATCGAAATAAAAGGAGAATTCAGTAGTTTGCAAATGTTCGAACCCATATTTTAATCACGACAGATCATAGAACAGGTATGAAATGTTTAAAACTGCAGCAATCCACAATTTTAAGAAAAATATTGGCTCATTTTGAATCTGATGTTAGCGACACACCTCCAAAAAGCTTGGACAGTGCCGACAAAAGGCTGAGGAATTAAGTGGTTCTAAAAAGAAACAGCTGGAGAAACATTTTACAGTTAATTCGGTTCATTTACAGCAGGTCAGTATCGTGACTGGGTATAAAAAGAACATTTCCCAAAAGCCTTTCAGCAATCTGAAAGAAAAACCACTAAACAAATTGCATCTACAAATTCTGAACACGTTTCAGAATAATGTTGCACAACTTAAAATTGTGAAAATTTTGAAAATCTCATCATCTACAGTAACATAATATCATCAAAAGATTAAGAGAATCTGAAGAAATCTCTTCTGTGTTTTTTTTAGATGTCTCATGCAGTCTGGAAAATTTGAGGCAGCAGCTAACCCTCCATTTTAGTCCCAGTGGACCTAAAAACCATGCAAAATGCCCGAGAGACAGTAGCCAGAGCAGAAAACTGCCAAAGACACTAGAAAAGCTTTGAACATTGCTTTAAAAAAAGACTTTCCCAGTATTCTAAGGGTTCCCTGAGGTGCTCCTCTTACTGACAGAGAGGCCTCATTGATTCCCAACAAATCGATATCAGCCACAGTTTGCATGTGCATTTTTTCCATTTTTCTAGGAGACCACTTAGCAAAATGTAAAAACTAGAAGGATAAGCGCCAGTATGTAAACATGTTCATTAAACATATACTCTATTCTAACTGGTTTTCCCAGCACTCATAAAGGCAAAGGTTCAATACTCAGCAATCAGTTTAAAATTCATTCTGCATGGTTTTTTACACATGAGACACATGAATATTAGTATGATTTTAATATTTCTGCAGATGGCCAATAGACAAAGGTTATGTTATATACTATGACCTATATGTAAGCGTATATGGCTCAAGTATATAATGGTATAGTATGTGGTTTGTCTCTGGGGAACCCTCCTGATCTCCAAAATTCTCTCAGGTGATGCTAGAAAAAACCCCAAAACAAATAAAAAACATGTGAACTCCCCCACACTCACAGGCTGTGAGTGTTCATAACAGCTGCATGCCGTGTTCATCTGCAGCACAGTTTAGCATCTACAAGCACTCAAATCCATAGAGAGATGCAAATGTCCAATTGATATTCATTGCACTGAAGCAGTCTTACAGAGAGCAAGGGCATGTCTGATCACAATAAAACACTGCTGTTTGGAACTAATCTGATGCTGGGCCCAAGGTCAGTTAAGCATTCGTCATTCTGATTGTCTCCCTCCGGGTTTTGTTTTTATGCCCATTGTAAATAATTTTTGGTACACAGGTAGCCTTTCCCCCCCCCCCCCAAGATACAAATGAAATGCACAATGCAAATGCTCAGCAATCAAATGAGAGGCAAAAATAGTCAGTGATGTGTGGTTAAGTAGAGCATTTGATCATTTAGTGAGGTGTAATACTTATAATACAGTTAGCAATGTGCTGCCATGTGTGTGTGCTCCTATTAGCTGACATGCAGGGAAAAGATACAGATTATTATCCATGCTAATGGTAAAATAGTATCACAGTGTTTGCAGATGCAAGTGTTCGTGCTCTTTATCTGACAATTTAAAACACTCAAATGGAGCTATGATGACAGTCAACAGGCACTGTCAACCCACTGAGATCAAGTGAGGGGAGTTAGAAACACTTCAGCTGCACTGATGAAGCAGGCATGTGTGGAGAACTGATCACTGCCCCACCACCACCACCACCACCAAAAAAACAAAACAAAACCTTTGCCAGATTGATCTTGAAAATGAGCGTTTTATTCTCAGTGGGATTTTTACCTGGATATGAAATAGTTCATATCATCCCAAATATCAGTGTTTTCCAAGACTGGATGGAAAGAAAAAAGACTTCTAACAGCTTAGTATGGATACAATGAGGCAAACACTGCTGGCCTGTCTGCACACCAGATGTGGAGTCCTGACAGAGCAGCATGATATGAAAATTTGACATATATCTAATCAGACTCATGCTTGCTCATCTTGCATAACCTTTAAAGTGGCAATCCTCAACCCATCAACAGCTGTGTCACGATTTTCGTCCTTTCTACCGCATGCTATGTATCGACATACGGATACAATTAAAATCACACACTGTAGTTAAATAAAGGAAACAAACAGGAGGGGAAAAAAGCATAAATATTTCCCCCCCAAAAATGACATTTGGATTTTAGCTCGTCTTCCTTTGGTTGGGATGGTTGAAGTTTGTCCAATCTGATTATGCCTAATGCCAACTTCATAACCTGCTATGTCCACCATATTGCTCACTACATGTATGTACCAAGGCTGGTATTGGTATCTGACTCAGTAGGATTGATACTTTGTTTCTATCTTCTAATTTCAGCATGTAGCTTTAATTATGTCACAGTTATAGCGCAACAACACACAGCAACAGTGCTTTAGAGACAGGCAAAATTTAAAAACTATGTAAAATTCAGTGTTTTAGTGGTAATTAAAAATGTCACAATTTGCAAATCGATGATGATTAATCTCACAAGTCATAAACACTGCCCTCCCCTACACAAGCTGCTTTTATACGTTAGGTTGGTATCAGATCAATACCAAAAACTTGCAGTATCTCCCAGCATTAATGTAAGGTCAGCTGCCTTTATAAGTTAAAAGTATTGACATTGCTATCATCACTGTAAATGTGTTTACTTGGCATTGGATCGATAGTAGTATTTGCAGTATAGCACAGCACCTCCGTCCACCTGAACTTTGCGACACAGAGCGTAGGAGCACAGGACAATATGTATTTGCCCCTGATGTCCACGGTGTGGCGGTACTCTCTGAGGTTTGAAGCCGCTGCCGTGGAAACGCACCACCGGACAGCGTCACCACTTCCTGGAGCTCACGTTGTTGCTGACATCAGAAGCGCAGCTCCGGGGTGAAACTCGGCTCTCTCGCTTCTCTCCGTAGTGTGTGTTGAGACAAGCAAAGCGCAGGGCGAAGAAGAAGAAGAAAAAAAAACTTTACTCTGAAACACATCGGCCACTGCAGGTTATTCCCCTCTGTCCACTCCACTCTGGATTTATGCACCTCTGAAAGAAGAAGAATATCTTTACGCCTGAGTGCAGCTTGTTCTTGTTGTTATTTCTGCGCTTAGTCCAGAGCGCAGTTTCCGGATATCAGCTCACTGTTTTTGGAAGATTTTCTCCGCATCTGTTAGGATTTTTCCGCTCTTCCTGTCGCGTGTCTGTGATAACTTACAGCCCACAATCAGTTCATTTTCAAAAATCCTGCAGCCTCAACTGGATCATGGACACACACAGATAACAAGGTAAGAACCACTGTGGGGTTTTCCCCCTTATTTGGGAGCACCGCTTGTTACTATTATTTCTCATTTATAGGAAATAAAACTCCACGACAATACAGTAAACTTGCAGATATTAATTATGTTATTATAGGTTATTTTTAAGTGAGTGCTCGTAACACAAATCACGTGCAGTGCATTTACAGGTAGGCCTTCCTGCAAGTGGAAAGTGTTAGTTGGAGAGCCTCCAAGTGATTTCAGTGCGGCTGTTATGATGCTGAATTTGGATTTGGACAAGGAAAGAGACACAATAAAGTTTTAAAGACACAACAAACTGTTTCTGTTGCAACAAAAAGAAAATAGTGGGGAGGGGGGAAGTTTGCTTTTTGCTAAGTGGTCGTTTCCAGTGCACAGCACTGGATTGAGCAACGTCTGAGGACATAAATTGCATGTCTTTAGATGTGACTGATTGCTGGAAAGTCAGTGCCATCATATGTGATTGTAGAGTCATTCATACCCCGTGTCCTTCCCCTCTCTCTGCTGTCAGTTTTCCAGTCCTCTGTGATTCACTGTGGTTACTTTAGCTGGTGTTTTTCTTGAAAAGAGGAAACCTCAGTGTTCTTGTCCTGAAAAGTCCTTCGTGTGTTACTTTTTTTTTTGTTTCCTGTCCTTTTGTTTTCGGTTTCCAAGAGATTTTTCTGCCTTCCTGAGGCGGTGAGAAAGCGACGAGGATGCAGGTGAGCTTCATCCAGAGATGGCAGAGCTCTGAGATGATGCGCTAAATTAGATCTAATGAGGCCACCGTCTTCATCAAATCAAATCAATTGGAAGTGCACTCACGAGAAGGAGCCTGAGCGGCACCCTGATGGATGAGTTCATCATCCCTGTGGCGTGCCCTGGAGCTCAGGAATAGCCTTAAACTGAGAGTCAAACTGTCAAGTGGAAACCACCCACAGATATGGCTGGCGTGCCTCTAGCAAAACAAACCACTGTGCTGATAAGAGGACAGAATCCCACAGTGAATGGTGCCAGACACAAACGTGCTGGGTTATTAATTGCATTTTGATGGGACTAATGAGGACAAAGGTCAGGGAGGAGGAAAAAAACAGGTAGAAAGTCTGTTAAGCAGAGTTTCACAGCGTCTCATTTAATCTGAAAAACCTTTGAGAACTGCATGGGAGTATGTCATGTGCAACAGAGTTTGCTCATGCAGATTGTATTATTATTATTACTATTAAGACCCCCCCTGCAGTTTACTTATGAGAAAGTTATGTTCACTCCTTTTAACATCATGGTGTCACCTCTTAGTGTCACACGGGAGGCTTTGCCGGTCATTAGTTCAGCATCACGGCCTCCTTTACCCCACGCTGTCCGCTCCACGATGACCATAAACCCGTGCTATCATATGCTAAATTCACGGGAGCTTCACTGCCTTCCAGATGCCCACTGAGGAAAAGCTGGCCTTTCAAAGGTTACTGTGAGAGAGATGACAGAGTACAGAGAGATGGGAGGATTGGTTTCTCTTGAATCCTTGTTTTTTTTAATATATTTTTTTATATTGCTTGATTACCAGCTGTGATAATATGGCTGCTGTTGTTTTCACCGAGTGTTCATGCATGTGCTATCGAGGCGATGTTGTCCCAGTGGCACCGAGTGTGGCGGGAACCTACTAGAGCAAAATGGCCTGTCAGGGATTTATTGGTATTTTCTTAGGTGTTTCTAACAAGACAACTTTTCCCTTTGCAGACCATAATGCAGAAACTGATGCTTGTCGTGACAATCATATAGTTTATCCAGCAGAGCTGCTCAGAATCCTGTGTCAGTAATACTCTACAGTAGGGCTGTTCGATATAACGATACATATCGGATCAGTTTACGCTATCGTTTGTTTCGTTGTGTCGCAAAATAAACTGTTTACAGCAACATTTTTTCATCGTTTTAATGGTCACTGTAGTGTCTATATTAATTTCTTAAAGTTATCTCTTTCTCTTATATTTAATATAACCACACTAAGGACGGACAAGCGCCTGTTTTTATGCGTTGTCCTTAGCAACAACGACGGTAAAACCATCACGTGTCCGCTTGTTTATTTTCCACATAAACCTTTCACAATAAAGCTCAAGATCCTGTTGAGACTTTTCAAAATAAACTGAATCACGTGAAAGAGTATGCAGATTATTTATGGATGAAAAGCAAAAAAGAGGCGTCAGGTGCTAAAAAATAAACCTTAGACTCAAACGTTAGAACAGGCTTTTCCCCTGCAGCACGCCTTGTAATAAATACTCACAAAGAAACGGCGTTACAACTTATGTCTAAAATGTATGGTTTCATGCATCGGTTAAAACACTTGACTCCAGGTACACGACGCCCAGCTGGAAACACTTCACACAAGTCGAGCTGCCCGAGATTCACAGAATTTACAGAAAATGTTAAATTTTTGTGATTTATATCGTTATCGACAGTAGATGTCTTGTATCGGGATATGATATTCTGGTCATATCGCACAGCCCTACTCTGCAGTGAGTCCTGCAGCACATGTTGCAGAGTAGCGTCACAGCTGAGCAGACAGTGCAAAGTCAAACTGTCTTTATAGTGAATCGCAATCTATTTTGTGAAGTGCAGTGCTGCAAAGTTAATAGACAATAACTCCATTATTTGTTCCTATTTCTATACAACTCTTTTATACTGTATGTACAGTACTGTGCAAAAATCTTGAGCTACCCCTAATTTCTTGATATTTTGCAATGAAAGTGCAGTGGGGGCAGCAATCTATTAAAATGCGCAAACATGCAAAAAAGTACTGTAAATAGTCACTGTTGTACCTGTGTCCTGGCCCCCTCTCTACATATTGACAATTTGAACCAGAGCTTTCAAATTTGGATTCATCACTCCATCAGACCTGTTGCCACTGATTTTTCAGTCCAGTTCTTGTGTAACATAGCCTCTCCTCTCCGTTTACCTTCCTTAATAATGGTTTCTTGACAGCCACTCTTCCACTGAGGCCATTTCTGATGAGGCTTCAGCAAACAGTAGATGGATCTGCTCAAGGTCCAGATGCATCTCTGAGGTCACGTGTCAGGTTCTTTGATGGATTTGTTAAAGACGTGACTTCCCGGTCATGTTCATCTGCTGTAGATTGTTTTTACTTCTGCCGCTTCTTGTTTTGTCCTCTTGTTGTCCAGTTTTGTCAAAAATGTTTAAGAACAAACTGCGCAATATCCTGAATTATGCCAAGTTTTCAGCAAATGACTCATTTGGAATCATTTTCTTGGTGCCAAAATACTATTTTACGCCTGTCACACTGTGTTATCTTTGGCATTTTATTGTGAATTCAGCTAAAGAAAGGGGAACAAATTATGTTTTTCCAGTGTGCTGGTAGTAACAAAGTAACAGAAGATACCATTTTAAAATGTTTTTCAGTTATCTGTTATACTGCATGTATACAGAGTGATTCATAGGTCAGCGTTAAGTGATGTAACAAACAAAAAAAAAGTACAAGGACTGGACTGAAAATCTGTGAAAAAGCACCAATGTCGAAAGAAAAACTTTAAAAAGGCCTCCAGAAAGCCTGGAGAACTGTTGCTCAAGACCACTTAAAAATTACAAGAAAGCCTTCAAAGCAAAATATAAAGAAATAAGGGGTATTTTGTGCAGCACTGTTTAAATCTATAAACACCAGATGTAAACAGATCAGTTTCAGATGTGTTTCTCAAAAATCTGGTTTGACTACAAAAACCAACTGTTGGTTTGGCAGCTTTTATAATATACATTTAAACTTTGAATGTATGAAGTCAGAGTTTGAAGAAGGTTGTAGTCTAAGACATGGATACTGTGTGAAGACTGATGGACCAAAAGAGAAGACAAAGAAAACCTTTTTCAGTTCAGTTAATGGAAAGGTGCAGTTTAAAAATGTGGAATTGAGCTTCGGCTATAGTTTTGTCCTTTTGATTTCCGTCATTCTTTAATAGACTCCCCATAAAATCTGAGCTGAGTCCATGTCTGTCAGATTCACTTGAAAGCCAAAATCCTGGCTTTGATGCGCAGAGCAGAGAGAAAGTTTTCAGGAGCACTGCAGTTTTTATTTAAGGCTCATAGTAAAAATGTTTAAATACCAACACTGTGACTCTTTCTAAAGAAGTTTAAGTGAACTTGTTGGTCATGTTGGTGCTGTGAAGTGCAAGTCACCATGCTCTGCCAGGTCTTTCTAGTAGATTGGTGAAAGACATCATTCAAAAGTAAAAGACTCATAAAAGCATTTCAGGCTTTGATGAATTACTCTGAGGTTGAATGAAACAAAGACTGTGTCGTCTGGTGTGACTAAAAAAGGGCTTTGGCCTGATTTCTATGTACTGTTTTTGCAAAGTGAAATAAAAGCCACATGGATTTCGCCAACTCTACGGCAAAGCCTGATAGTGGCAGTAACATATTTCCACAGCAGGAACTCGGAAGCAGATCCAAACCAAAGCAGCATATATTCAAATATACAAAGAGATCATGCTTAAGGAAAAATATACATCCTCAGTGGAAAGATTGACTAAACATGCTTTAGTGGTTTTGAGACTATTTTCTGTCTTTACCCAGCCAAACCCAGACATCCATGAAAAATCTGTAAATCGACTTCAAGATAACAGTTGTTGCACAGCTCGTGTTAACACGTCATGTTTAAAGAACACAGATTGACGCTGGACAAATACAGGTGTGTAGTGCTTCCTTTGCCACACATTGCTAAGAGTAGCATTACCATTACGTGCTGCTAGTTTGCATAGATAAATTTAAGCCTCTTTTCATTCATCTCGGACACAGTTGCAACATGTTAGGACATGTTCTGTCACGATGTAGTTGCGGGGGGGCAAAAATACGACTGATCAAATGTAAAGTGAGCCTACGACAAGCAGATATATGGACAAAGTGGAAGGACTTAGTCTGGGTCAGCTTACTTTATCTGTGAAAGTGCAGTAAGGTCCGGCCCCCACTGCTCCAGAAACCAAGAGGAAGTTGTCCTGATTGAGCTTTGTCTGCACGGCTTGTTTGACCGTAAGGACGATGCCGTCAGCAGCAGCAGAGCCCGAAGCTGCAAGGACAGGCGGCTAGAGAGCAGAAAGTCTACATACTAAGTCATACATGTTGAGGCTTGTGTGTACACAGTTATATAAAATGCTACACAAGGCAGGTGTCATTCTTTTCCATGTGTAATGGTTTATCCCTATAAACAGAAGTGAGGCCAGTTTGCAGTTTGTTGCAGAGACTTTAAATAAAAATGACTCGGGAGACTCTTGGAACTTAATTATCACTTTGCTTTTGGATTCTTCACTGTCGCACTTCTTTAGCCTCTGTGAGCATCAAATGCCCAGAACCGAGATGCTCTTCATGGATAAACAGCTTGCTGGCAAAGCCGAAACGCTTCCTTTAGTCTTCCTGAACCACAGCTGTTTGACATTCTGTCTCGTGAAATGGGTTTAAGTCCACGAGCTGTCTCTGCATGACTGCCTGTGGGTGGAGAAACACAATGAATCAATGTGCTTGTAACAGCATGCCACCTCGTAACGGAAAATACAGCTTACTTTACAGATCGTACAGATTTCTCTCGGGTGGTGAGTAGGGGTCTGGTGATCCAGGGAGTGGATGCATTGTGGATGGCAGGAGAAACCACTCTTTCTTTTGGCTATTTTTAGCCACTGCTGTGCGGTTGATGATAATGGAGGGCAGATCTACTTATCTCCTAGCTAACAGAGCCATCACTATCAATGAGGAAGATCATCTTACGCTGGAATCTGATTGGTAGCACTGGACTGAGTGAAGATAAAACACTGAGCTCCAGTTCATACACCTCTTTAGGTTCTGGTTACACGCCTTTCTCCCAACATTTGTACCGTCTTCTCAGATTGCCGCAAACAGAAGTGACGAAATGAAAGTTTAAACTTTCAAGCCAGCGTTCGACCTGGCAAACATGCTAAACCTTGATTGGTTCCAGATTTATAAAGCCTGACGTTTGCTGGTAATGTCTCTTTTATACCATTGGAAACTGACAGTGTTAAGAAATTTGACTTCAGGAAATTGATATAATGTTGACCTTGCATGCTGAAAATGGTATGCTAGCTTTCGATGGTTAACAGATCACTTTAACCATGCACATCATCTGTTACCTGTTGCGTTACATCAGTTTTCCCCTAGTTGAATGTTCCAAGATGGTGTGATAAAGGGCTGCATGACTTTAGAACAGTGA
Source organism: Pundamilia nyererei (assembly GCF_000239375.1). Taxonomy (NCBI): domain Eukaryota; kingdom Metazoa; phylum Chordata; class Actinopteri; order Cichliformes; family Cichlidae; genus Pundamilia; species Pundamilia nyererei. The sequence continues at coordinate 5,892,739 of NW_005187408.1, forward strand.
TATTCATTCATACAATGAAAATCTATTGGTTCTTCTGGAACAAAGTGAGCCATTGTATAACAACTGAAGTAGAATAAACAAAGATGACGATATCGACGTTGGCTGTTGGCCAGATTTCTATTTTTAAGCTTCGGTGTTTGCCTAGAATTTCGCAATCAGTGCATTCCTATGTTGGATGAAGGGAAAGCTGTTGGGTTTTGCAGCTTAAATGAAACTTTTAAATGGTTGTGCTGCATAAAATCTGCTTGTTTTGGACGTCCTTTTTTTATAGTGTCGATGTAAACGTTTCAGTCTCCATCTTAGTTGCTTAAAATCGTGTGCAATATGAAGCAGTGGGTCTGAATGTGAGACTACAAGCTCCTTGGCTAAGCACTTAAGTTAGGCTTAAGTTAGCCACCGATCATTTGGTTTCACACCATAATAATCCTTCGTTTTATAGTCATATGGTATGACCAAGATTTATTAAAAAAAACGACTCTTTGACCCAAAATGAGCAACTGGTAAGGTTCATACTTGGTGATTTCCCCCTACATTTTCCCTCTTAATAAACCCTCTATTGCACTCATTTGTGCAAAGAGATAAGTTTAGTCATTGACCTTCCAGTGCAGCGTCTCTAACTGAACATGGATTTAACGTATAAATAATGGCTTCACATCCAACGGGAAATTTCCTTTATTTGAAATAAACCGTAGATTTAGTGCAGGAGGACAGGAAAAATCCTCTTCATGTGCTGTAGGACACAATCATTAAGCCTGTTGTTCCACTAAAGGGCTTAGATCTCTTCTCAGCAATAACTCTCCTGAGACAAAGAAAGGGGAACCAAGGTTATGATAAAGCGCTTAGGCCCCACACAGAATGACATTCTCCCACCCACACGTGTCTTCCACCACCCAGAGGTCCTCAACTGTGTCCCTGCATAGAAATCCCTCAGTGGGCTTATTGAGCAATAGGACATAAGGTATTGTCTTACTTCCCAGAATCAGCAAGCATAACCCTCTGACTCATGCGGGGTGGCCACAACACAATCTTGGCAAGCGTTTAGCAGACAGGACACCCCTGCTGCTGACCTTTTTAAAAAGCGTAAGTCACCTAAATAGCCACGTCTCACTTAATCACCCTGCACTTCCTGCGGGAGTTGCAATTCAGACAGTCCACCGGGTATTATGATGTCAGGCTTGCGATGCATTGTGCGGTTTCATTAACAGTAAAAGATGTTTGTTTTAACCTTATTTTGGATACAGCGACCTCCATTACGACCTTTGCTTTTGTTATAACAGGTAGTACTGTTGCTACACTGTAACAGGACCTTGGATGTATTTTGTCCACTGTTGCAGATCTGTTGGCTTCCAATAACTCCCACATGATTTGGAAATCATTTAGCAGACTCCTGAAACTTGAATGTGTAATTCATCACTGCCTGTAACATCTTGCCTGGATTAGCTGGTGTCACTTTGATTACTTGCACAACATAGGCGGTTTCACGTGTTTCATATCAAGCGTTGTTGAAACTGAAGGAAAAAAAAACGGAAACTGTGGAGGTATTTGGGTTTAACGGTGTGTGTTATCGTTGGATGTCTCTTTCTCCCTGTTTCCATTCTTCAATCTGAACTGAGATGACCGTATGATGAGAAACATTACAGGAAGAATAAAAGGGACCAGAATAGCCTGGTGCTTTGCATATCTTCCACAGGTATACTGCCACAACATTCCTTTATCTCATCACTGATCACTTCCTCTTCTGATGTCTGTGGATCAATTTCTTGTTCTGTGATTGTTGGAGAGGGGAAACCCAGCACCCAACCCCGTCAAATAAGAAAAAAATATATCTAGAGGTTGACCTCTGAAATGGTGATTTCTCTGGGACTCCATGTCAAGAGTGATGTCACATATGAGATCATGCTGCTTTGGCTATCAGGCAGCCGGAGAACAGACCTCCCACTTTCTCTAGTCTAAATTAGGAGGGTGTTTCCCTCAGAGATGTGGCCCACTTAGTTACTTAACATGGGAGAGTGATGTATAGACCTGTAGAAGGTTAGTGTACAGGCGTGCGGTTGAAGAGTTTAGCTCTCCTTTGTTATTTCTCTATAACGCGCCGTCCTCTTATGTAGTGACAAAGGAGAGGTATCTAACAGTGAAACATTAGCCTGCCTGACTGCTGACTTTTCCCTCCATATCTTGACGGTGGAGTGCGTCACAGTGTTTCAGACACTTCTGGAGCATTTGCAGGCTCGATGCATGCTTTTCCTCACAGACCATCTAGCGCACAGACTTGACAGTCCCCTCTCGTAAGACACGTGGCTGCTGAGCAACAAGAGCGAGCGGCGATTAGCATTTGATCTTCAACAAGCGGGGCTGTCACATTGCCCGCCTGCCAAGAAGTGTGTGGAGAACTGGGCTTGCGATCAGTGGGTACCACTAGCCTGGCATCATGCTGGGCAGAGGAGGGAAGCAGATGGCCCATCTGGTGACTTGCTGGCATAAAACAGAGGTTGTTCTGTTCCCGTGTGCGTGCGTGCATTTGTGTGTGGCATCAACAGACTGGGCGACGTGGTGTTAGGAGACCACCTGTCTCGCGGCTCATCGTCTCTTTCATGTGTGGTCAACGGCACCGTACAGGCAGAGCTTTGCTCGTATTCCCTTTCCTAATAACGTCCTCGTCTTTACACCAGATGTACCGAACACACTGAATATATTAGTTCTTTGCAATCGTATTATCCGGTGAATTCAGCCAAATCTAACGCTGGTATCACGACACATTTAGAGCACCCTTGCTCTTTCACATTTCCTTTAAGTTTCAGCTTTCCAGCTTTTTAGCTCGTGTGATGCGAGTGCACTGACAGCAGTACCCTGTCTGTTCCCTTGTTCAAACTCTGTTGGCACTCTGTGACTCTACCCCTCAGGCTGTAAATTGCTCCAGTGGCCGCTTTTTATTGCTTTTATGAAAAGTTTTCTGGCTGACACAAAGAGAAAGTGTTTGTGTCTCTGCAGGCACGCCGGAGCATTTATCTGGGCTCAGTGGGGTAACACAGACTTTGGCGTAGGTGAAAACACACAAACTGGATTTCTTTTGTGTTTTAATTTCCTTTTGTGGCTCGTGTTTGCTATTTTGTTTTCCGTATTAGCTCTTCTCTTCACTGTGGTGTTCTGACTTTGAGCTGGACCGTCCAGTTAACCATGCGATTGCGGAGTTTACGGCAAGGAATTAGTTTACTCAGGGATTTTAGCCAAAACTGACATCAAGTGTGTCACCGGTGACTCTGCTAGTGTCAGACTGTAGCCACTGACAACAGTAGCTGTGATTTTTGTGTTGTCTGTGTGTAACAACGAGCAGCCATTAGCTGCTATGCCTCTGATTGCTCAGCCAAAAGAACCTTTTAACCCTCTACTGCAAGAAGAACTTGTGTAACTAAAATGTAGTTTTGCTTCATCTAAATACCCAGAGCTGCTAGGTAATATGTGGCTAACATTAGCAATCTGAGCTTCAATTAAGATTGCTAGCTACATGGGAAATTCAATCACTCATAGCTAGAAGTGTATTTTAGCATTTACTAAAAATAATATTGCGTTACGTTTGAGCACAGTTGCTTTTCTTCAAGCTGCTTCAAGCTGTCTTTAAATGGATGTAAACATAGGTTTAAAAAGGTCTTGACCTTTTTTGGATTTCTAAAGTGTGCACAATACCTTCTATGGCTCTGTGATTGATGCTGTGATGGGGAACACACTGAAGTCCCAACCACTGCAAATATTCAAATACCACAACACCGTTTAGAGCAGCTGAGGTACTAGTTCTTGTTCCTCTTTTTTTTTTTTTTTTGTTGTTGCATAGACTGCATTCAAAGAACAAACAAATGCTTCCTGCAGTCTTTGCGTGAGAAATATTTGCACGTTGGCCTGTTTAAGGGGAACGCTTCAGTGGCCGTAAGCATGAAGTGGTGATTAAGAATGCACGAATACTGTGAGATCTACCATAAGCATGCATTTTCACTCACTGTGCTGACTGCAACACAAAATACGGATGCGAGTACAGATTCTCCGCTACTTTGTTTTGGAAATTCTCATGGTCTTTACTTGCGGCAGGTGTTCGGGCAAACCCCCACGCCCGCCTCGCCGCTTCAGCGCCCCATCTCAAGGGCGTGTGGTGCCCTCATCACCAAACGCTGAGGGATTCCTTCACTGATGCCGTCTTGCGGTTTTTGTGGTGGCAGTAAACACACACCGGGGGCATTCACGGGACTATGACTAATGGCTTTCATGCTATTTTTCAGAGTAGAGGATATGTCAATCTCAGGAGACCAGTTTAAATAAAAAAAAAAAAAAAAAGAACAAATAAAAAACACAAGCAGTCACACCGTTGTGGAAAAATAACGCGCTGTGTTGATACTACCACCTGCGTCCTGTTTTGTCTTTGTTTTTGTGCACTCTCAGAAATAATGCGCGCCTCGCTGAAAGAAAATGGCACAGTTCTTGGATGTTGAAACCTTTTTTTGCCTCACTCTCAGGGTGAAGTCTTCAGCAGCAGAGAGAAGTTGAGCTCCGTGCTCGAGTTCAACAGGGCCACTTCCTGATGATGACAGTAAACATGGGTGAGTAGCGTTTGAAAGCGAGTTGCTTTAGGCTGCGCTGTGTACGTACAGAAACATGCTTGCTTACTGGGAATATACACACCTCTCGCTCTTCCTTTGGCAGGAACAGTGCAGAGAAAAACAACACATGTAAAAGCACAGTGTAAAAAAAAAAAAAAGAGGGAAAGAAAAGACAGTTATTTTCAGATTTTGCACTAAGTTTGCATTGTGTTTTTTTTCTGTTGTTCCTCATTTTTAAACCTTTCCTCAGATATGAAGTCTTGATTTTGGTAACTTGAAGGTTGGAGAAGAGAAAAATAACGCCTTAAAACCTTTAACAACAGTGTGCATGTTTCCAGTGTACTGTGTTTATTCATCTCCTGCAAAATAAACTGTATAAGAATTTCTCTGAATGCATTCATGCATGCCTAAATTATGCAAAAAAAATTGCTAGCTGTGGACGCAGTGCTGTAAAAAAGTATCCGCACCCTTCCTGATTTTTTTAGTTATTTTGCATATTTGTCACAATCGCATGTTTCAGACAAAGTAAATTTCATGTAAATAATATTAGACATGAATAAATACAACATGCAGTTAATGAAGAAATGAAATGACCATTTTATTTATTAAGGGAAATAAGTCATCCAAACCTATCTGACCCTGTGTGGAAAAAGTAATTGTCCCCACAACCTGAGGAGTGTTTGTGCCACCCTTTGCAGCAAGAACTGCAATCAAGTGTTTGCGATAACTGGAATGAAGTGTTTTACATCACAGAGGAGGAACTTTGGCCCACTATTCTTGGGTTCCTGCTTCCAGAACAAAATGCTTGGATGTGCATTAGAAGTTAGTGAGGGTGATCTCTGCCTATGCAGCTTACTAGGGCTACCCTTGGAAAAAAAACCCTGATCTGGTGGTTGTCACACCACATCCTTTTTGACACACATTGAGGTCTCGAAACACATTACAGGAGGTTTTCAAATGCTATCTTTATGGGGGAGAAATTAAGGTTCAGCAAAAGCATTGCAATCAAATTTGAGTCTGGACTTTGACTAGGCCACTCCAAAACCTTTATGCTGTTTTTTGGTTTTTTTTGCGTCATTCAGAGGTGGACTTGCTGGTGTTTTTTGGATCATTGTCCTTTTGCATAACCCAACTTGAGCTTTAGAACACAAACTGATCGCCCGACAGTCTCGTTCAGGATTTTCTGGTAGAGAGACGAATTCATGGTTCCATCAATTACGACAAGTCGTCCAGGTCCTGACGCAGCAAAGCAGCCACAGACCATCGCACTACCATCATTATGTTTGACTGTTGGCTTGATGTTCTTTGGTCAGCAGTGTTTTCTTCCTTTGAACTCTCCCATGGATGCCATTTTTGCCCATTGTCTTTCTTGTTGTTGAATCCTGAACTTTGACCTTAACTGATGCGAGGCTTTCAGTTCGTTAGATGTTGTTCTGAATTGTTTTATGACAACCTGGATGAGTCATTGATCTGCTCTGGGGAGTAATTTGGTAGGTTGGCCACTCACCACTGTGCCAAGTTTTCTTCATTTGTGGATAATGGCTCTCACTGTGGTTCACTGAAATCCCAAAGCCTTAGAAATGGCTTTGTAACACTTAACAGACTGACAGATGTCCATGACGTTGTTACTCAGCTGGTTCTTTAGCTCATGGCACATATGCTGCGTTTTAAGATCTTTTAGCTTACTTCACTTTTGTCAGACGGGTTCTTTTGGGGTTATAGGGTTTTTTTCCCCCAAAAAATGAAATCATCATTTAAAAACTTTTTTTTTTAAATTTGCATTTACACATAAGTGTGACAAATATGCAAAAAATGTGGATGGGGATGAATGCTTTTCACAGCACTGCACGTTGTTGTTTCTCAACAGTAGATTCTCTGAACTCAAAAGTATCAGCAGCCAGCATATGCTGTCAGTTGTTTTATTTTGGACCTGCTTTCACTGTGATCCAAAATGATGATGTTTTTTTTCCACAGATGACGGTCTCCAAAATGGATCTGGACAGCACAGAAACTCACAAGGTAAACACCCAGCCTTGATGGAGCTACAGGAATTGTATGACATACTAGGCCTGTTCTGTAAATGTATGTAATGCTTTCTGGACAAAAGAAGAAATCAGCCCCACAGTCACGTCAGTGTGTTACGTAAGGTTTTCCACCTGACATAAATGTTGCTGCATGTGGTTGTTCTTGGCATTGGGCTTGGCGCGTCCATGCATCAGTGCAACAACGCGAATGGCTGGAAGCGTTTCCTGATCCAGGTGTTATAAAGATGATTGAAGTTTTGGAAACGGGAGCAGGAATTGTGCGATGCAACCTCTACCCTCAGGCGTTATGGAATTCTCCTGTAGATTTTTTCCTGCTCTTTTAGACGGTGTGCGTCTCTTATTTTAGCGTGGCTTCGTATGAAGTCTTTCAGCTCTGTCGAGAGTTCAGTAAATAGAGCTGCAGCAAATTTCCTAGCTGATTGTGAGCTTTGAAAAAAAAGAACTCTGAAATTCTGAATTTTGCAAAATGTACATAATGCTAAAAACTACTCCCCATATTTAACACACATTAGACTGCTATTAATAACTCTCCTCAAATAATTGCTTAACAGATCTTTCCAGATCTGTAACAGTAGTGGTGACACGGCTAAGCCAAGCTGACGCAGGCTGAGAGAGGAATGCCACGGCCTGCAGATACTGAATGGGCATATTTGCAAACATTGTCCAGTGAAAAGCCTTTAGCACAGACCTTGTACAAACATTAATTGCACAATCACTGTTGCACACCCACCTACATTACATCAGGGTCATTATTCTTGGTGAAAGATTAACTTCTGAGGTTTAAACATTACATCCATTAGGTGTCCAATTATATCTGCCACGGTTTCGATAAACAGCGAAGTGAGAGCTGGGAAGCCCGCCTTGCTTGTTATGGCTGACTTGTGTGTGTGTGTGCATGTGCTTGTGTGCTTGTTGTGCGTCAGAGCACGAACCGTAGTGCTGCAGAGTGAGGACACGTTTGGCTCCAGCCGCTAATCCTGCCGGATGCCTTTGGCATGATGCGTCTCTCGGCACCAGGAAATCCCCTCAATGTCTTCATTCAGGCAGCCTGCATCTCTCACTCTCACACACACGCACACAGACGCTCTGCCTCGCTGGTCCTTAAATACTTTTGGCTTGCAGAAGTCGTATCCTCTCGTAGCTTGTTCTATTTCGTAAGCAACTTTAGGGTTTGGGGGAGTTGTCTCGCTCTACCTTCATCTCCCAGCTTCTGCTCTGCTTCCATAAAACCCTCAGCTCGAGCAGCAGTTACGAGAAGACGTCTCCTTTTTATTGTCACCCATCCTGAAGCAAAGTTCCTGCTTTATTTCATCCACTGCCACTTTCGCAGTTCCCAGAGTTAGCCCGTGAAGAGACGAAAGATCCTGGGCGATGATGCAATGGGCAGCAACCGGTCGACATTGTGTAATGTTGCTCGCTCTGCCCGGCTTCCTGGAATTCCCCCTTTTTCTTATGCGTGTCACATTTTGCGCAACACACAATGAGAGCAGATGGGGGGGAGCTGAAGGTAGCCCAATTTATCAACCCTCCCCTCCTCAAAACATTTGCAACTATTCTGGGTCACACGTTGCCATGGGGTTCCTGAAGCAGTCACTGAGGGTACTTCTGGCGGTGATGTGTGTTTGGTGTATGTGGCAGTTGCTTTCCACTGTGCTGGTGGTTAGCCTTGGCTGGCCTCAGCCTGGCAGTGGCCGTGGATCAGTTGGGAGTGATGTAATAACTTCACTTATAGGCAGCCATCAGAGCCAGCTCTGTGCACCACCACACATTTCTCACATGCTCTCACTGCCCCCACCCCTGTTCCAATCAACCCTCTCACACTCGCTTCTCCGCTATTATCCATAGGCTACAGAGCACAAACACAGACACATATGCGCGCACACACACACACACACACACACATACACACGCTGGCCTCTGTTTGTTTTGTATCCTTGACTGCAAGTGCACAGGGTAGTCTGGAGCTGTAAGCCTGTAGAGGCTGGACTCAAACAGCAGATTTTACGAGAGAGAAGCAGTGCAAATGAGAAACAATGACAGAGGTAATATTTGCAAGAGTTAGATTGTGAGATTAGTATTTGGATATTTAACAGTTTACATATTTATTTATTTATGTATTGTGACTCATTTTCTCTATTTTAACAGAATATTGTTGGATTTGAGGGATTTTGTGCAAAAATTAGCTTATTCAGCAAATTAATTGATAATGGCAAACATTATCACGAGCTGCAGCCTTGCTCTCATGTAAAATCCTGTCACTACAGAAGGAAAAATAAATATTTTTGCATGCTTAATTTATTTTTTTGTCATATTCAGAGTTTTTTCCCTTGTGAGTCAGTCAAAAAAATACATGAATATCCTGATGTGGAACAACATGGTTAGCACAGCTCCGCGTTCAGAACTTAGACAGTGATTCAGTTCCTTCCTGTTCAGAGAGGACATGCCTGGTCGAACGGTTAGTCAGCCACCGCTGCTGACGGCATACGTCATAAGTACCCGGGTCTCCTATCGTCTTTTCAGGGCAGTTTACAGCACTTTGCGTGCGTTTGTGTGATGGTGGCAGGACACATTGTGTTGTTTTACAAGGTTATTTACATAAATAGGAGTTATTTCATCTGTCTTATCTCTAGAATCTCCTTAAGGGAGAAAACTACCAGAAATGACTCAGCTGCCTCATAGTTACTGTCCTTTTCTCAAAAAATAAATAAATAAATAAATTCACCCACACAGGTATTCATAAAGTTGTTAGAACATAAAGGAATATATATTTTTGCCTGATTTCCTGTTGGATATACTGACTTTGCAGTCATTTTAGTGCTTTCAGACACTACGCGATCTAATGTGCAGTCTGGACCATGCAAGAGTACTTCTTATACTGTTGCTGCTGTTTGCTCCGTGGGCGCAGTTTCTTTTGTAGGTGGAATTTTTCTTATCAGTCGGCATTATTTAGTTTCTTTTTAAGTGGAGGGACCGGACCACACAGCAAAGAAGAGAAACATGTCATTCACACTTCGCTCATGTGGCTAATTTGGAAGTGTCCGCTGAAACTTAATGCAACTAAGTGGCAGATGATGGACTAGGGGTAAACATAAGTGGATAACAAGAGAGCTGCTGGAGCAAATGAGCTCTGGTTGAAATGAAGAATACTTTAAATTCAGGTCAGTTTTGTTTACATAGCGCCTAATCACAACAACAGCTGTCTTAAGGCGCTTTAGATTATAAGGTAAAGACCCTTGACGTCCTGTGAGCAAGCAACAGTGGGAATTTAAAAAAAACCCTCTCTTTTAGCGGGAAGAAACCTCTAGCAGAACCAGGCTCTGGGAGCGGCAGCCATCTTTTCAGACCAGCTAGGGCAGGGGTGTCAAACTCAAATACACAGTGGGCCAAAATTCAAAACTGGAACAAAGTCGCGGACTAACTTTAATATTTATTGAAATATATTTATTCCTCCAGATATAAGAATGAGTCTTTTCTTATGGACTCAAACACATTTTGCTAAAAAACTGAATATGGAACAAGCAAAGCTTAATACTAAACAATAAATATATTAGCTGTATAATACCAGTAGGCCAGCTCTGATAGTAATTTGGTATGGTATGGCCCGCGGGCCAAATTTGGCCCGCAGCCTAATTACATTTGGCCCGCGGGCCAGAGTTTGACACCTATGAGCTAGGGTAAAGAGATGGAAGAAAATAGTCAAGTTGAGAGAAAATAAAAAAATATGAGATAAAACACACTTTTAATACATTCTTAACTCTGATATTTGGTTGATACAGACTGTGTCATCTGTTTTCACCATTAGCTTTTCCTGGCTAACATTAGCTAAAATTAGCTAGCTGCGTGTTTAGCGTCAATGAGCCCAGTTTGTGATTGAATATCTTGTCTACTTGGTTTGCATTTTAATAATATCCCACTACTGTTACCTTGTTTCATTTTAAAGGGCTGGTTGGTCGATACATCTTCCCTGTTCTCTCCCACTTGTCCAGGAGTCAGTAGGCGAGCTTCGTGCCATTGGGGTTTGTGTAGGTTTTATTGGTTAGTCTCTGTGAGCAACTACCTATGCAAATAGATACAACTGCAGCACCACAAAACCAGCATTAGTCAGTAGAGTTGGTCAGTCACGCTTCATAACTGACACTACAAGCCATAGGAGAAATAAATATTGGGAAATAAATGTTGGGAAAGATAGCATGTCATTAAAGGTGCCATTAGTATTAATGGCTGTTTGCTTTGTACTCATGTAATATGAACCATGAGAAAATTTACCGTACAGTAAGGTATACCAATTTGAATAAGAGTTACAGAGCGCTCGGTATGAGAGGAAAAACGAAAGGTAGTCTGACAGTGACGTGTAAACTGATGTTTATGCATGAGTGCATCCTGACCTCTGAGTGAACCTGGTGTACTGGCCTACTGTCTGAGAACAGCTGGCCACAAGAGCCGTACAGTAGGAGCAAGATCAAATGCCATCCCAGACCCCATCTGCTCCCTGTGTTACTATGACTCTAGCTTTCATTCCCTGTGGTCTTTTACACACACATATAGACATCTATTCTATTAAAGAATGCGGTTTTTCCTGCAGGTGCTGTATTGCACTGCACACACCCAGCACAGGTGTGTGCCTGCGTGTGCATTTTTTAAAAATGATTATCATGACTAGACCTTGGATATATCTGAGAGACAGGAAGAAGCTGAGGTCAGCGACCTCTTCCTTATACTGTAATCACCCAACTCGGATTCCATTAAAGGCTTTTGATATGGTAAAAGATGACCGGATGCCCTTTTTTGTGAGCACGTCAAAAAAGGTGAAGTGAGGAGTAGAAAACTGAGAATTGTTGGCTTTAATACCTTAAAGGTTATTTTAATGACACAAACGGATGTGGCACTTTAGTCCCAAAATATTTCATATTGAAACGCTTTCGACTTTCTCTTTTACCGCGCAGTCGCTTTTTTATAACATTTGTAACTGAAGAAAGGCAGCCTTTATCTGAATTATGCTCCTGAAATGTCTCCACTGATATATATGTATTAGACTGCTTAATAAACAAGCTGCAGGTGACCACGTCGCCCTTTTTGACAGGCGTGCATGAAGCCCATACACGTGTTCCATTATTAAAACAACTTTCTCTTTTGTGGCTTTTCTATGCTTAAGTGTAGCATTTAAGAGTGGCCTGCATTGTTATGTTTACCCATATCATCAAAGCGAAAGACTTGAGTCACACATATCTCAGAGAAATATTAGGCAATATTTTTGTTTGTTTGTTTGTTTTATAGAGAGATAGTTCTACCCTTATTAGGTATGTACCAAACATAAACTAGATTCTTCTCCATTAATGGAAACTCACACATGAAAACAGGAAGAGGCATGCCAGATGTTGCCTCACTGGCTCTTCTGAGCTGGCACAAACTAAAAACTAAGGTCATGCTAAATGTCAAAGAGCACTCGTGTGTGGCCAGTAAAGTCACCAATAAAATGAGGTCATTTGAAACAGATAAGGTATTTCTGCTTTACTTCCTACATTTAAGCGCAGAGTGTAGCTGACACATTTCTTCTTTCTTCCTTAGACGACGAGGAGGCACTTAACTCCATCATGAAGGACTTAGCAGCCTTGGGCCGTTGTTACACCCAGCACAACAGCCACAAGCCCAAGAACCGAACCTTACTCTACAAACAGGTACTCGTCGCATCCACATGTGCTGTTTCTCCTTTTATACATTCAAAATTGTTGAAGTGCTGATTTGAATCTATAAGAACTTTTAAAATTGGCTGTAAAATGTGTCTAAATATCAATTTTTTTGTTTTTATTTTGATTGCTCTGTTGCCTGTGTAGTATGGGAATCAGTTTGCTTAACCATATTTCAGTTAAAGAGCTGAGAGGATGTATAATGCTGCAGTATTTCTTTGGTTTAAAGCTGCCACACATCCTGCTTAGTTACACTACTTTAACCTTATCTGTCACTCTGTTTTTACTCAATACCTCAGCCCTGCTTCCTTTTTTTATTTTATTCACTGGAGTTTGAAGGTTGTGATCTAGTTTTGGAGATGATGAAACAAAAGAGCAGCATATTCACTGCCACAGCATGGTGCAAAAGTCTCGAGCCACTCCTCATTTCTTCATATTTTGCTTCCAAGGAGCCAGTCTTTGGATATCAGCTGCTTATTAAAAAAACCAACAAAAAAAAAACCACAACTCCTTTTCAGTCCAGTGCATGACACTTTTCAGAGATTTGCTGTTTGTTTGTTCAGATATTAAACGCTGACCTATGAGTCATTCAAGCATAAAAAAACGATGCCTAAGTCGAGGGACGACATCTTAGCGAAGGACTAATTTTAAATTGTGTCTTTAAGCGCTTTGTTATTTAAAGCCTGCCACACAAACACATTATTTGTTCACATTTCTTTAGTTGAATCTATGAAAAATGTCAAAGATGATGCAGTTTGGCAGACATAAAAAAATAATATTTTTGCAGAAACAACATGATCTCTGCATGGTGTGCAGCCTGTCCTTATAATAAATAGTCTTCTCAGAACTGATGGAACATATGAAGGCAGAAGAGTAATGTCAGATCCCTTTGCAGTTGCATCAGAAAGGGCATCAAGCATAAAAACTGTCAAATCAAACATGCAAAGCTGCCTGCTGTGGCGAACCCCTGTGAATAAGTGAGCAGCTAAAAGTAGCTTCTAGATTTTGATACTCTGTGCAGTGTTATCTGGAAAGCATCTGATTCTCAACAGCCAGGGAAGTGCCTAGAGGGGACCCGGGGAGGCCTGAGCACTGCTAATCTTACAATACCCAACACTGTTGGGTTAGAGCATGGCCAGGATCACTAGTAATGTAGTTGAGTATATTTACATGTTAGTACATGTTTAATATACGTGCACTTAATTGAAATATTTCTATTTCATGTCACTTTCTATTTTTACTCTTTAATTCCATTAATTTCACTATTAATTTTTCACAGTTTTTATTATTTTATTTTTTTTAGTCTGATTTCTTCTGGCCCCTCCCTTCTTTGTTCTTAGTTAAAAGCATACCTGGATAGAAAAACACACAACAAATAAGAGTCGTGGATTGGCCTCCCCAGAGCCTATACGTCAACATTATTGAAGCACTGTGGGATGATATTGAGAAAGGCAGCAAACATCCAAACAAGAGCTTTAAATGTCCTTCAAGAAGCCTGGAGAACTATTCCTGAAAACTACTTCAAGAAATTATATCAAAACTTGACTGAGAGAGTTCAGGCTGTGTTGAAGAATAAATGAGGTCGTACCAAATATTGACTTTTAAGCCCATTAGAAATGCATAAACTCTTATTTTTGCCTCATATAATATATTTCCATATATGCTGACATGTGAATAATGAAATTGCTGGACTAATCACGTTTTCCTAGCAGAACAAAAAGAAAGGAGGTTTGGCTCAAGACTTGTGCACAGCATTGTCTTTCAAGCGTCTTACAGACACCGTCCGTCAGATTGACAAAATCCTTTCTTGATGCTTGGTGGGCTTTTTATATATCTCTCTATCTCTCTATCTATATAGAGATAGAGATAGTATTCCGTATTGGAGTATTCCATTCCAATAATTTCCGGTATTATGTACATTTATGGCAGTTTAGAAACTAAACCAACACATTTTGGACAGCTTATCGTTCCCTTCAGTCACCTTGTGCCTCTCTGAAGTCGTTTCCTCGTGTATCTTTGCGTGTCTGTGGAATGATAATTGGCGAATCCTCTTAAAGCAGCAATGTTTATGATGAGACATAAACAAACAGCGAGGAGCAGAGAGGGTTTCCGGCCGTCACGGTGCTGCTTTCCTCTGCGCGTTGTTGGGGTAAACCCTTACGTTTTTTTTCTTCCGCACTGATGTGATGACAGCGTTAGTGTAACACCGTTACCTCATGCAGACATGCAGGCTCCTCCAGATTCCTGCTCCCATTGGCAATGACTACGAATAGAAAACAAAGATTTGTCGGGCCATCGTCAGTGTTGAAGGATAATGTTGTCTTTGTGCTGTAGAACAAAATCCGCAGCAAATCCAGCAACGTGGATATAAAACATGTATCATCATAATGCTTTTTGTCACCTCAATTCCTGGTCCAGCTTATCGTTTTCATTTATTAGGCAGGCCAAATCCCACAGACAACTATGAATCATTTTAACTTTCCACTTCCATAACTCCCCTCTGTTGTTATTTTTCCTCTCAACAGGATTTAAGAGTCAAGCTGGAGCATGAGAGAGAAAAACGGTATGTTTGAACCTCTGTATTGTTTTTTCTGCTCTTCTGTCCAAGCCTTTACTCTGTGCTTCGGATCTTTTTTGTGTGTTATGCTTTGCCATGCCTGGGACTTTGTGTCTAGAGGAAATCACAGTTACATGCCAGAGGAGCATAAAGAGAGGGAAAATTTCTACTTTGACATTTAGCCGAGGCCTTATGTTTCAGGCTCGGATGGGCTGTTTAAGAGGGAGGAGAGGGGGGAAAAAAGAGAAGAGGGTCAGAGAGAGAGGGAGATCAAAAAGATGCAGCGAGAGCCAAACGTTTGAGTACAATGCGCAGACTTCCAGGCACACCCCAAATTAATGCTTCATCTTGTGCGTTTTCTCCTGCTTTCCCTCCACATTTTTCAGTCACGAGACATTTGTACTCGCTCACACGGCCAGCTTTTCACTTACTCAAGAGGCAGAGCTGGTTACTCAAACTGTTTGGAGACAGTCTAGCAAGCAGTTTTTTGTTTTTTTGCCTCATAGTTTGTTTACCCAATGGGATGTTTAAAAAAAAGAGAGAGAGAATTTCTGACACTTAACTTGGTGTTGGTCTTCATTTTGTCCGCACTGGGATCCCAGCTCTGTCATGCCACGCACGGATGCTAAGTTGGGTCTCGCAGCTCTGGAGGAGGTTCCACTGGTTCCACTGGCAGACTCTGACACTCTAAAACAGGGGTCCCCAATCCCAGTCCACAGGGCCTTTCTGTCCCTGCAGGTTTTAGATGTGTTCTTGATCCGTCACAGCTGATTTAAATGGATAAATTACCGTCTCAACTGTCTTGAAGTTCTCCAGAAGCCTGGTAATGAACTAATCATGTGATTCAGATGTGTTGACATCTAAAACCTGCAGGGACACCGGCCCTCGTGGACTGGGATTGGGGACCCCTGGTCTAAAACTTTGCTCAGGAGCCCGCAGAGACTGAACTGAAGTGACAAACACGATATGTTATGTTAACACTGGAAACACTGGAGGGAAACTGACCAGAACCTACTGCAATAATTGCCTCGATTCATCAGAATATAGACGAGGGGAACGGGCATCGGTTCAGCGATACTGTGATAAGAAAGCCAAAGGCTCAGAGGAGTGGGAAAGAGAAGGAAAGCGGCGTGCTCGGCCAGCAGAGCACTGCTTCACACTGGGCCTTTTCACTT
Source organism: Pundamilia nyererei (assembly GCF_000239375.1). Taxonomy (NCBI): domain Eukaryota; kingdom Metazoa; phylum Chordata; class Actinopteri; order Cichliformes; family Cichlidae; genus Pundamilia; species Pundamilia nyererei. The sequence goes on from NW_005187408.1 coordinate 5,908,783, forward strand.
TTTCACAGCCCTAATTGGCTACTGCTGAGGAAGAGACGAGTTTTTCATGTTCCTGTCTCTGTGTTTCTGCGCCCCCCCCCCTCCGCCTCGTCTCGCAGTCTTCCCTTTCTCACGAGCTCCCTTCACTCCACACTGCTCTCTCAGAAAAGACAGCCAACAGCTCACTTTAGAAGATGCCATTCATAGACTTGAAAGGAAAATCTCTTTTTTATTTAATGATTTTTTTCTTTCATCCACTTTGTCGATTCACACCCTCGTCGACCTCTTCCCAGAACAGAAAAGGATCGAAATCACATTAAAACCTGTGTAACTTAAATATTTATTTAACGCAGCTTTAATCAATATTTCTGTATATTAACAGGGGATCGGGTAACTCGAGGTATGCGACAGTGAAAAGGGTCACTCAGAGAGACAAACCCTCTGAGAATTATTAACAGGCTACAGTCAACACCAGCTCTGCAGAGCGTTGCAGGATCTTTCAGCTCACTGTTTTGGTTTTCCACATCAGGTGGTCTTAAAAGCATGACTCGATGAAAGCTAATGTTGCGTTTATGACTAATAGCTGTGGGTTTTTTATTGAAATAAAATAAAAAAGCAGTTTTGCGATTGTGAACTGATTATTTAAAGCAGGGATGTCAAAGTCATTTTACATTGTGATTCATGTACATCCTACTTTGATTTTAAGAGGGCGGGATCAATGAAACAAAGTGATAAATGTGTGATAAAACTGTCTCTGGAGTCACTGTAGAAAAAAAAAAATATAAAAACTGTGAATATTTTTTTTTCATTTAATTGCTACTTAATTATTGTGGTGTAATATGAATTGCAGTAGGAGATTTTTATTATAAGAGAATGTGTAAAACTGTTAAAAGTTCTTATATTCCAGAAGGACGGATTGAAGTCTCTTTTTGGAACGATTGTGGCCCTCGGGCCTCATGTTGAATACCCCTGGTTTAGAGTTAGCAAAACCTTTTTTTCCTTAGTTTAAGCCTCTAAACGGGGCTTAAACTGCAAATACTCTCAGCTAAGTAAGAAAGCAAAGCCTAAAAAAAAAATATAACCCTCATAAAAAATTCAGTGAATGGAAACTGAACTGCATTTCTTCAATCTCGATCTAAAATCTCTTTCAGCACAGACCCTACGAGCCGGCTTATTAGATTAGAAGAAGAAAGAAAATAATCTGAACTTCCTTTCATACTCGAGCAGCTACTATCAAGACGATCTGACTGCACAGATCTAATCCCAGGCTGTGCAGTGAATAGCATTATATTTGAGGGTCCTCTACCCAACTCGAGGTATCAGGAGTCCCTGAGTCAGGATGATCGTGTTGTCCGTCCACAGTGGAATCAGATCCGATGGTCTCTCTCGCTCTCTTTTCATTGGCAAGCACTGAAGGTTTGGGGCAGGAAATAAGAGCTGTAGAGCGACTCGCTCTTCCCCCTACCTCAAGGTCTACAGCCAGAGAGAGAGAGCGGGAACAGAGCCAAACCTTTTTTTTTCTCTTAGTGTTTATATTATTGTGATTTTTTTTTTTTCCACGAGACAAAAGGGAAAGAGAGTCCGCTGGGACGTGTGAAAGCATTCTTCCAACTCTGCAAACCTCTGCGACTGAGTGTGTCCGCATGCAGAGGAAGAAAAACCATATCTTTTGGAGCCGCATCCTTGTACAAGCCCCCCAAACCCCCTTCCCCACATCCCTCCAGCTCTTTATCGCACACATCATCACCAAATCTAAACAGAGACGAGGAGTGTTTAGCTGTGCCGCCGCTTGCCTCTGATCTGCAGCCTCCCCCCTTTTCCCAGAATCCATCCAAATGAGGGAACCAATGAGCGGTCATTAAGATAGGCAAAGCTTTGGCCTCTGATGAGGAAGTGATGGGATAAAAACAAGTCCCTTTTATCAGGATACTATAAAGAGATAGTAGCGCTGCAGATTCTTCAGAAGCAGAGAGTGAGGTGGGGGTAGATGGTGGTGTTGGGGGGGAGGACAGGACAGGAGTCTCTCTGCTTCTCTCTCTGCTTTATTTTCTCAGGCTGCCTCCCCCTTTATTTTCTCTCACAGTCGTCTGTAAATATCTCCATGTCTCTGTATCTTTCACTCTGTCACTCTTTAAAAGACGAGGGAAAGACACACATCCTGCTGCTTTTGCTGCCGCTCCAGATTTTTCCCCCCCTTTCCTCTCAGGAAGTTTCCCATCTGCCTTTGTGCTGGCTTAGCGGAGAGGCCCAATGGTGTTGAAACAGTGGCCGATGCACACACTGATTGGGAAGCACACTCATGCATGTAAAGTTTTACAAACACACATGCGTCTCATATACACACTCACAACAAGACTTTTGCTGATAAGGTCGGTCTCGGACGGGAATACACGTAAGCATACAGTAGATAAGCACAGACATGCAAGTGGAGAGTATGTCTGCACTTTCTGTTTTCACTGCACTGATTAATGCCCTCTTAGCATCTCGGTGGCTCGGCTCACTCCTCTCCTCGACCCTGCTGACCCCCCGTCCGTTTATCTTCTGTTTCCCGCTGCTGTAAAGTAAATGAAAACGGGTTCTTAGAGATTTATCAGGTGCAAGCTAATGCTACAAACCAGTAGCCAGCAGGCTGTCAGCTCAGCTGCAGCCAGACACAACATGACCGTCTTTCTCCCACCTCTGACCCGGCTGGCCTTCTCCTTTTTCCAGAATCATCCTGTTTCAGAGGCCGCTGAAGATCAAAGAGCTGCTGCAGAAAGTGACCGAGGCCTTTGGCCAGCAGATGGACATGTTCTTCATGGAGAAAGAGGTAAGAGAATGACTCGTGTAGCTGGCGTGTTACAATTTTATCTGTTGTTTTTCGTGACAATCCTCCAGTATGCACTGCAGTACGCATGTCCTCGAAGTGGCGTTCCGTTTGTTTTCTCAAGCTGTCAAGATCCAAGAAAAGCTTTGTTTATTTACATGTTTTTTGTTTTTTATTGTGAAACCCTTGATGTCATACATGTGCTGCTGCATTCACGTGCTCTTGTTGCTGAACAATAGAGAATTGAAGCTCATGTGCTGTGTGCTTTCTTGTCCTATCAGCTGCTGCTGCCCCTGAAGACGCAGGAGGACCTGGATCAGGCGGTGCTGACGCTGGGCTGCAGTTCGGGGACCAATGGGCTGCTCAGGATACTGCTAAAGACTCCTAAAAACAACCATGTGAGTTTTTAAGATGCTCACTTTTGTGCAGTTAGTGGGAACAAAGGTGAATGAAGTCATCCTTTTTAGTTTTTTGGTTTGTTTTGCAAAATAAGGAAACAAACCGCTTCCACACACGGTGATGTAACTGAACAATGAGGTAATGCTGTCCTCCCTTCCTCTGCTGAGCCGATTCCCTTTTTTCACTCTCTCCTACTTCCTGTGTTTCCAGTACCTACAGGTGAACAGCAGGGACAAACAGAGCGAGATGAAGTCATCGAGGTCACTGGGAGATTTGAAGGGCTCCTTGCTAAAGGGCTCAGAGAGGGTGCGCAAACACTCAACAGGTGAGCTTCCATGTTTTAAAAAAAGTGTTTTTATGCTGTTTTTATTAGTTGTTAAATGTGAGAGGAGGCAGAAAAGCACTCTGCTGATGCAAAGGTTTCTCAGTCATGTGCTAAAGCCTCAAGGATGACGTATCAGTGTCACCTGACGATGCAGACGGCCGTCAAAGTCGCAGGAATGTTAATGGAAAAGATGGGGGCATGCTTTATCGGACTAGAAAATGCAAACCGGAGGTGAAAGCAGCCAAGGACTTGTCATGTCAAAGCAAGGACAAACTCCTGCACTCATGCTAAGCAACTGTCTGGCCGCTGTCTTTGGCCTGTTAGCTTTTTGTCATGTTAACTGTGACCATACTTGGATGTAATATGTATAAATTTATAGTAGCTTTAGTATTCAAAGCACATGCATGAGAGCAGTTTCTGTCTTCTCATCTAAAACTGTGCACACAAAAAAAAATCTTTTCTTGTCACGTCACACTTTGTAGTCCCCCCCCTCCTCGTCCCCAGGCATGTTTGGTTTATTTTAATATCAGCTCTGTCCAGAAAGGTCAGCGTCTCGGTCGTATCTCGGCCTCAGACACGCTCAGAATCAAACCGGTGCTCGCTCCTGCCATCACGTTTGCATCTTTGCATAGCAGCTGAGAACCCTTTGTGATCGCTCTTGCGAGCCTATCTTCGTCATGTGGCCGCAAGCGCATAAATCGTCCAGAATTATCGGCCCTCCATCAGTTTTTCTCCCTGCCAGCGAGGCACGAGTGCGAGACGAGGCGAGCGGGCCGAGATAGGAGCGCGGGGAGTAGCGGCAGATGAGAGGTGACGGGAGAACGGTCACGGTGTACGGCTGAGTGAAGACAAGATGTGAACCCGGGTACCTCGATGACGTATGGGAGCAGACTGTGGCGTCAGGGGGAAAGAGGCAGAAAAGCTGAACAGTCGAGACAAAGCGGTTGTAATTTGCAGCCTTCAGTCAAACAACAAGACTGATCGTATTTCCAACGCTTCTATTCGTCTCAGTGCCTTTTAGCCTCTCTGCGCTGTTTCAGTATTCCTGTCAGCCCAGTCTGCGATAGTTTCAGTAGATCTTTTTACCGTGACAAGGACGAGCGCTCAGTCTCCGCCGCAGCTCAGCCAGGAGAGCATTCGTCACAGTAATTGAGGTTAGAGGTGGCGGCAGTGTAGTTTAGTAAATCATTTCTAGCAGTCCTGGCACTGCTGAACTCGTACCCATGAATAACACTGTGACGCCGTTTTCTCCCCTCTGTCCCTCGTTCCCATCTCTTCATCTTCCCGCACTCCCTCCACTTCTCAATTTCTCCTCTCGCTCTCATTTACCTCCCCCCTTCCACCTTTTGCATTACTCATCCGCTCAACTTTAATTGTTTCATTCCCCTCTCTTTTATTGGCCGCCCCTGGTGCTTCTTTTCGTCACTTTCAGGTTCCCTCCACACAGGTCGGACGTCCCCGCCGCCAGGCAGCGTCCCTGAGGAGCAGCAGCAGATCGCCCGCCAGGGCTCCTACACCAGCATCCACAGTGAAGGGGAGTTCATCCCAGAAAACCCAGACCAAAGTGTAAGAGTCCATCAGCCGAATAAATGCTTTATGCATTGTTGCTTCTTGAAAAAGTTTGAATAGACTTCAGAAAAAAGATCTTTTTGATGTCTTTGGCAGGTTGACATTTATTCAACCAAATGTAGTTAATTTATTGCAGTTAATGCACTGAAATGGCCAATATTGGCTGTTTTCTTAGATTCTTTTCCCATATAATATTTTGAGTTCTTGACTGGAAGGCTGAACTCTTGGGCAGAACTGTGTTTTTGTCGAGATTTAATCGTCTGAACAGTCTTCGGTGATTCATTGTTTACTCTGCTCGTATACTGGATTGCCCTGTATTGTTAGCAGCAGCAGAAGTACTAGCACTAGTTTGATTTTACAAGGCTATATAGCCACATATAACATTTCTGTGCAGTATTTAAAGAGGATGTCAGACATTATTCAAACCCCTTCAAATTCTTAAGAAGTGAGACAGTAACAAGCACAACTCCACCCACACTGCTTGGTATGCTCTCTCCTGTATGATTGCATGCTCCGTGACCCTCGGTCTCCTTGTGTTATTGTATCTGTCAGATGTTGGATCCCTTTGGGAGTGCAGACAACTCGCTGTCGAGCAGCTGTCAGTCAATAGATCAAGCACTGGACAGGTGAGTCATCATGGAGCGGGTGATTTATAGCCCTCGTCGTTGTGGATTTATACAGTGGCTACTCAAGAACGTGCACTGTTTTCAGCCGATATAGCTGATAGCAGGCTTGAATTCTTTCTTCTTTAATTTTTTTTGTTTGTTTTAAACCAGTGTGCTCAAAGTTTACTGCAGCTTTTTTTTTTCTCATGTGGTTTGTCATCCATGTGCATTACTAGAGTCACACATTTAAGAAAATGCATGACTAGTCATGCACATTGGGGAGTGTGTGTGATAAAGGTTATTTTCTGTAGCAGCACTAAACATATTGTTACGATAAACACCTCATTTGTGGGTTATGTGTTGATGTCAGAGGCTTAAAAGTGTTCCCCAGATGTCTGCAGAAAGTCGGTAGATTCTTTAAGTTCAGGCTATCAGTAGGAGCTGCAATTTATCGATGTTGCCTAAATGGCTCACATGCTGGTGATTGGTGTGATCAGCTGTTAAGTAGATGGGACGAGGTTGTCAGCCACACATAAACTGACAGATACGGATTCCTTCATTAATCTGTAATATATATATATGTGTACACGTCCTTGTGAGACATGGTTTGTATCACAGAGTGCTTGTGTACACACTTGGATGTGAGCGCCTGTGTTGCAACAGCCAGAGGCTTTTAGCAAAGTTTGTAAATGTGCTAAAGACCAGCGTAGCTTCCCTGCGACCCTTCCTCCGCTTGTCTGTGTGGAAAAGGAATCGGGTCACTTTGCTGTTGCCATAGCGACAGAACTCATATCTGGACGCCTGGATTCCTCCGTTATCACGAGAGAGAGTGCGTGAGAGACAGACAGAAACACAGACTGAGTGGGAGATGTGAGAGAGTGAGCAAGCAACATGCTGGAAAAACTGAGCCAGAAAATGAAAAGTGGCGGAAGAGTGAGAGTAGAGTGGGAAAGGCTGAGGAGAGAAAAGAGTGAATTTGAATCAAAGGGAGAATAAAAGCGAGCAAGCGTGGAGCTGACAGAGAGAGAGCAGGACGGAAACAGTTCTACCTGCACGAGGCTTATCAGGGCTCCAGGCTGCAGAACAATGGCAGGAAACGAGTGCATGGAACTTTTCCCTGCGAACGGGCATGCGTGCCCCTTATCCAGGGGTCTCGTGGCCCCGCGCCGCCCTGCGGTCAACAGAGACGTCACTCTCTGTCGGTTCGTCGGGACGGGGCTTGTTGGAAATGTCCAGGGAGGGAGAGAGGTTGGATGCACATACAGACATTTAGTGACATATGTTATATTGCTGCTAGTTCAGTGGCGAGCAGTTTGACTTTGTGAGTCCACAAATCTTCCTAGAGCTCAACTTTTCAAATTTTGCCACTTTGTTGTTTTACATCAGCTGTGAGTGACAGGAAGATAGTTTGAATACTAAAGCCATTCCCCACGTTTTGTGCCGCTTTGCAGTCGAGCCCCATTCTGATGTTTCAGGCCAGCAGCTGTAGCCAGACTTTGTTTGAAGATAAGGGGAAATTAGCAACTAAAAGAGCAAAGAAATTTTAAACTTTCCCTTCATGCTTTCTGTCATTTCAGCCCTCCTTACTCACAGAACACCCGTGACAATAATTACCTGAACCTCAACTTCGAATACAAAGGTAAGAGGGGACAAATCTTGCAGCAGTTTCTCTCCAATTCTAAAAATGTCTTTTTCTCAGCCCCCAGCTGCCAAACAAAGAGAGGTGTAAAAAGCGTGTTCGTTATTTGGAGGCTTTGTCTGTTCTTACTTTTTGCTGTGGTTCTTATAGCTCCACATTCAGTTTTACAGGAGAGGCTCTTGCTTATCTAGAGTGTTTCCCCTTGAAGAGAATGCTAATGAAAGTGGAGATTATATTATTTTAGGGCTGCATCTGTAAAATGAACAATGGGTTGTGGTGAATCTCGGCTGTGTTTCTTAAGTTTGATGAGGTGGTGAAGTACGGTAAGATAGTACTGCGTCTCTTCCTTTGCTATCTTCCATACACTCCCCCTGTACAGACCCCTCTATTCACTGCCTTTTTCTGTTTTACCTCATCCCATCTTAATAGATGTTGCTGCCCTGCCGCAGCACGATCACTTCCCCTCTCTTCTCAATGGCCCCCTGCTCATCTCGTCTCTGTCCCTGGGGTCCCGGTCTGTCCTCTTTTCCTTCAGAAGGCAGATCAAATGAAGCAGGATGAGAGATAAAGCCAAACTAGCCTCCGTGAACAGAGAAGCTACATTGGCTCTCTCAATCTGGCCATTTCTCTTTCCCCTTTCAGCTCCCCCCATGCTGTAAATGAAAAAAAGAGAGTTCTGCACATTGTCTGTGCCGATGAGGGAACGTCATACTGTAGCTGCAGCAGAACTTGAAGACCCACTTGGGTACACAAGCACGTGCTTGCACACACACGCACCACCCTCCCAGATGTAAAGCTGTGTGGCCCTTCTGCTGAGGGCTACAGTATTTGTTTACCATTCCCTGTGAGTAGATTTTTCCTCTCCATCCCACTCTGCCAAACACAAAAAATAACTCCGGTATCCATGGGATACAGCCACAAAAACAGCATGAGGGGAGGCAGTCATCTGACAGAACAGCTGCTTTCAATTCCAAGTGGCTCCGCTCCTCTCCGTTTATTGTGTGTTTGCTGTGTGAGGGGGGAGAGTGTCAGTGCTCTCATGCGTCAGCCCCCCCACACCCCGCCTTTAGTTACTGCTCCACTGTTCAGAGCTAATGCTAAGCTAGCGCACGCAAGCTGCTTTCAGTTTCCGCATTGGCTGCAGGGAGGCGGCCCCGTTCAGCGTGCAAAGAGCCGCGTTCCATTCTGCTGCTTCACAGCTGGATTTGACACATCAGGGATGAGCAAAAATGGGAATGCAGTGTCTTGAGTGCCCGTCCAAGCATTTAAACCGCCATTATTAGACTTAAAAAGTGGATAAACGCATAACTGTGAATCCAGAAGCATTGTTTCTGTCATTTGGGTGCAATGCGAGACTAATTGTTGAGGCTTTATTTTACTTGCTGACACCTCTCTCTGCCTCAATCCTCTCTTTTCAGGTCGTCATGGAAAAGGAGGGACTTTCCCACGCCAGTTCCAATTGCCAAATCGCAGCAAGGATTACGGAGATAGTAAGAAACCAGCTTTGCTTAAACAATTACAACAGCGCTGTTACACAGAAATAACAACAAAACATGTCTATAGAACAACACGGACACAGACCACTCTTTGTCCTGCAGTGTGGTCACAGTCTTCTAACTTCAGATGCATATTTCTTACTTTCAAACAAGATATTTTGAAATATTATCCTCCTCTTTTAGAGAGTTTCTTTGCACCTCGTGGAGATTTATTACACTGCTGGCTCGCTGTTTCAGGCAGCTGCTAGTAATTGCTTACTCAGAGGCTAACCTTGGCTAGCAGTGATTTACGTTTCCCTGCGGTGAACCCAAGCTTGTATAAAAACACAGCGCCCTGCTTCCTGTCTGAAGGGAAGTGGGATGGAGTGGCGAAAGGCAGTCTGCTCTGGCTGGCCTCACATTTCGGCCAAGAGCAGACTTTATGCACTGCACCTGTGAAGTTAACTGTGTGAAAACAGATTCACAATGCAATCAAGAGTAAAGTGTATGACAAGTCTGATTATGTTTGTTTATGTGTTTTCAGGACGTAGGACACTTCCGCGGAGCTTCATGCCGCAGGAGAACCTTTTTCAGCTGGTTCCCTCCAGCCGCACTCGAAGCTATAATGGAGACAGCACGCTGCAGTACAGCGACCTGCGCTCACTGGGCAAAAGCTCCCAGCGAGGTACAGCCAAGTGTAAGTGATTCACTTGAAATCTTTTGAAACAGGGGGAACGTGTGCTCGACACTGTAAAATAATCTGTAATAGTTGTGTGTTTGGCTCATGTGACCAATTGCTATCGATGACCTCAATATAAATACAAAAAATGGACACGGGCAATCCAACTGTTAGTGGACATGTGCTGATCATTCGCTTGATTAAATATTAGGCATTTAATCTTTGAAAACTAAGCAGCCACTTAAAAAAAATACTATACTTGCATTCTCGATCGCATAAAACAGAGAAAAGCAGAAACTCCTCACAGCAGAGAGGCTGAAACTGGAGTATTTTAGTGTGAAAGTGACTGAAAAATGTGAGAAAAATAGCTTCCACATAATTATGTGTTGACTAAACTGTTGATTTGCGGTGTTGTTCACTTCCACTTTGATCAGATGGTTCCTAATTTAAACAGAGGAATGACTGATTTCAATGATTCAAGATAAAACTTTTGCAGTTCCAATATTTCAGGGTTGTATCTTCCTTATACAGATGCATTGTAATGTATAATATATATCAATGAGGATAGATGTAATGCACAGTCGTACTGTATGTCACAGGCAGAATTCCCCCCTCATCGTCCAAATTAAGCCGTTTTACGGGCTCACTAATCACATCTGTCCTCATTTAGTCTATACATCCTGCCCAGAAACTGTCTACATCATAATACCAAAGCTTGGCTCATAAGTCTGTGGTCGATGTGTCGGTCTCTGGTGTCCGTCTCACCCACGCGCGACCAAACAGTCTAACGCAGCCACAGAGAAGCCTGCTGGTTCCAAAACAAAGTCCCGGAGTCTGAGCCTGAGAACGTGGGAGCCGCGCAGATGAGCTTTCTAGGCTTTCACAGTTTGTGTGTCTGTTGGTGGGTTGCGGTTCCACTGCTTGACTGTGATATCTGGGGTTTCCCCAGTCTAAGAAGGGTCTGCAGTGGGAGTGATTTAACAAATTGCGGTGCGCTTAACGTCTGGTCTAGGTGAAGTTGATGTGTGATCAGTGGAGTTTGACGTTTGCTTTAGTTTTTTGTTGTTTTTTTTTAAACATGCTCTCAGATCCATATATCATAGAGAAGCTGGCTGTCTTAGGAGGCTTAGCAACACAATTAATTACTGAGGGGGGGGATTCATAGTCTGGCGTTTCATTTCTGCAGCACCACGGGCGCCAGTCAACTGGAGACAGGGAAAGTTGCTGGGACGAGGAGCGTTCGGGGAGGTCTACCTCTGCTACGATGCCGACACAGGCCGCGAGCTGGCCGCCAAGCAGGTGCCGTTTGATCCAGACTGTCAAGAAACCAGCAAGGTGAGGGGAAATATATCAAAACTGTTTGGATTTGCATGAAGTTGATGACATACGATGGGCTTTTTTAATAAATTGAAGACTCTAACTTTGGTTTTTTGCTGCAGGAAGTGAATGCTCTGGAGTGTGAGATTCAGCTGCTGAAGAATCTGCGTCACGAGAGGATTGTGCAGTACTATGGCTGCCTTCGAGACCTCGACCAGAGAAAACTCACCATTTTTGTCGAGTTCATGCCCGGGGTGCGTATTCTGCGGGACATTTTAAGTAAATTTAATCACACTCGAGCAGCCCTTAAATTTCGAAAGAACAATTAACGTCTGAGAATGTGCGCGCCGGACTTGGTTTGGCTATAAAGATAGGTACTGAGACATTTTAACACAACCATTAAAATCAAACCCTTACCAGCCACATCTGCTAGAATCTATTTAGAAACGTCACCAGCTGTCAACAAACATGTCCTCCACGCAGTTGATGTCAGCAGAACAGCTCATTTTATGAGATCATATTCTCCCTAAATGAGCAACTTTAATGAGCTACTGTCGCCTGCGGACCCTGTCCCCGAGCCTGCTTTTAATATTTCCTGAGCTTTTTTTTTTTTTAATTTCCCAGAGACGCTGAGTGTCTTAGTCACACATTGTCTGGAAATTGGAAATGTTTACGTTTCGCCAGAGTTGGCAGAAGCAAGACAGGAGGTGACAGAGCCAAGCTTTTGTGTGGCTGCGTGGCACGGCTTCACTGCTGCGCCTGACCGATAACACTTTAATGGCCCGAGGGAGGGAGGGCCGTGTGTCCCTCGGAGAGACCCCGAGAGCTCCTAAGGTGTCCCGTTGACAGCTGAAAGTGAGGAGGCAGAGGTTTTGTTTTCACCGCAAGTCCAAAAGTGCGTCACAGGTGTTACAGGATCAGGTCTTAGCTCCTGCCGTGTCCCCAGGAGGAGCGGAAAACAGGAAATTGAAGGAAATGCAGCTCACTGGTGCAGTTTGGACTCAAAGTCAGTCAACAGACTTCTGTCAGCACGTTATATGCTTACATTCTTGGTTTTTGGCTTCTTGAGAATTGGCTTAGAGGCTGCTTTCACAAATAAACCCCAAACAAATTAGCTGGAACACCCACGTTTTCCAGAAAAATAAGTGTATGTAGATTTTTCTCTAATTTCGCATACGTGTCCGTCCCATCCATTCATTCGCTCACAGGCTTTCTGTTTGTCTCTGTAGGGCTCAATAAAAGACCAGCTAAAAGCCTACGGGGCCCTGACGGAGAAGGTGACGAAGAGATACACCAGGCAGATCCTCCAAGGAGTCTCCTACCTGCACAGCAACATGATTGTACACCGGGACATCAAAGGTAAATGAAGCCGCAAGCTCGAAAAAGGCCAAGGTTGGATTTTAATTGGATTTGTAACCGGTAAACACTCACACTTGGAAATGCTTTCTTCAATGGGGTCCTATAGCAGTAGCTGCTGCAATAGGCGGGCGGTCAAAACTACAGATTCATTCATTTTCATTCGGGTTGACATTTCCTCATTTGGTCATTCGTCGTCTGCAGAACGTGCCTGGAAAAATGTGCTATTTTCAACTCCCCTTTGAGATATATTAGGCTTCGTGCTGGTGAAACTGGCCGTTCTAAAAATGCTCAGCACCGGACGGAAAGGTTTTGGTTTGGCTGCCCACAGCTTTGGGAGTTACTGGGTCGTTAAGCGGCGGCCAAGAAAGAGGGGAATATACTGTCTGGTGGGGGAAAAAGATAGTCGGTCTCACAGGACCAGGCAGGGCTCTATGAAGAGCACATGTGGGTGTGATCTTTCCACTCAAAAAGGCTCTGCACGTGTAATGTATGGTGTGTTCATCTCACCACAGAACATTTCTGTTTTTGCAGTAAAAAAAAAAAAAAGGGGACTTAAGCTTGGCACCACACGCACGTCCACATTCACTCCGGACCAGCTGGAAGTTTCTCTGAATTTATTTGCAAAGGCTGGAATTATCAGAGAACCTGTCGTCCTACGTACAGGAAACGTGCAGGCAGTGGAAGAAGCAGCTCGGGGCAGTAAAAAGTAAAGGTTATAGTTTGAGCCTCCAAGTTTCTTCTTTTGCAGCCTGCCAGTTCTTTGGTGGGGGTGGAGGGTGAGTGGCAAGTGGTGCACATTAGTCACTGATCAAACAAGCGGCGTGGCTGAAGGAAATGGGATAGACAGAGCTACATTCGGAAAATTACTAAGATAGGAGGAGAAAGGGTGTTGAGGTTCGACGTGTCTCTTGTGGAGCAGACAGTTTATTTAGTATTTCATTTTCTGAACCCAACGAGGCTTTTTCCTCAGTGTGAGAAAAGTGAAAGGAAGATAAACTTCCCTGTTTGGCGTAGTTGACTAAGCGCAGGATTTGTATAAAGACTGCTGAAAGATATGCTTTTTAAAAACAAGTCTGCCAGTATTCAGTTACCCAAACAGTCAAGACCTTTCGCCTTCTTCCTTCAGCTTGAATTGCTGGCACCAATCACTTTTTACCCAAAACAATAATTGCAACTCCAAATTGTCAGCGTCCCTTTGCGTCTGACAGCTCTCAGGAGAGTCCTGAATACTTTCAAGCTCGTTTTGTTTCGATCCACCAGGTGCTAACATCCTGAGAGACTCCTCGGGAAACGTGAAGCTGGGAGACTTTGGAGCCAGCAAACGTATCCAGACCATCTGCATGTCTGGTACAGGCATCAAGTCTGTCACTGGCACCCCCTACTGGATGAGCCCTGAAGTCATCAACGGGGAGGGATATGGGAGGAAAGCTGATGTGTGGTAAGGAAATTATTAGATAGAACTGTATTGATCGAAGGGGCGAACAATATCAGATTGCTGCCGTCGCTGTAAAAGCAAAAGCAATAAAATGACCTTGAGCAATAAATGATATTGTTATCAGTTGCTGCGATATGCACTCTGTTTACTAATACTGTTGATATTTAACACACTGAGGCGCTGAAATTAGAAATGCAGTCGAGTAATAAATGGAATAAATGAACTTTTCAGTTACACGCTACTTCAGAAACTCACATAAATATGAACTTTAAATAAGGGCTGTATGTGCCGATAGATTAGAGCACTTTATACAGTTTTCTAAGAGAGCGCGCTTACTTAAAGACTTGATAAGAAGCCAGATATACTAACGTATCATTGCATTGCCAAACAGTGTTAACTTATGCGTCTTCCATGTAGATTTTTGTGAGATTCAGCAGTTTTTGGGCCCATTGTTCTAGGGCGTAATTGGTTGCTTTAGAGAAAGAATACAATACTGGAATAAGTTTGTTTGGATTTGAGCTCGTGTCATAGGGTTAACTCTGGTATTTGACACAACAGTTGGAGGTGCAAGGTAGACAATAGACACAAGCCGAGCTCCTTTCAAATCATTTTTCCTGCTGTGCTGTTTTCCTTCAGGAGTGTCGCCTGCACCGTTGTTGAGATGTTGACCCAGAAACCCCCGTGGGCCGAGTACGAAGCCATGGCAGCCATTTTTAAGATCGCCACCCAGCCTACAAAGCCCACGCTTCCCGAGGGTGTGTCCGACGCTTGCAGGGACTTCCTGCGGCAGGTGTTTGTGGAGGAGAAGTGGAGGCCCACTGCAGACTTTCTGCTCAGCCACCCATTCGTTCAGGGCAGCTTCTGAGCTCCTGTGGATCCCCTTCCCCTTCCCTGCCTGTGAGGCCTCCGTGGCCCCGGTGCATCCCCTCCTCTCTGGCCCGTCCCATCCCCAGGGCCCCCTCCCCTCGTCACCAAGCTCCAGGGCTCAGTACCACTCCCAACTTCCTGTTATCCACCACTAGTGTCTGCCTTGTCGAGACTCCTGCATCCTACTAGCTCCACCTGGACTATTCCCTGAGAGGGAAGGGTGACTGCTGTCAAGACCTCCAGAGTCCTCTGAGGTTTTGCATGGTGTTCCCTCAGGAGGGCACTAACAAGAAGGCAGTCTCACAAGCTCCAGACTGCTGTCCTTTTAACAAGCGCAGGAAAAGTGACCAAGGTTAGAGCAAAGTGTCGCGTCTCAACCTTTAGGTCTCACTTTACACCCACTTACTGCTGCAGAACAGCGTCTCGGGATCGAGGAGACGTAATTGTGATTACATTGATCACACGTGACCGTACTGTAAGTTTCTTATCAGCCTAAAGAAAGCTGTGGGCAGAATTTAAGATGGTAAAATATTTTTCTATGATGCATATAAAGTCATCCTAGCAGATGAGATGTCTATTGACATTCTAGAAAAACAAAATGTAAATGTATTTTTTGCCAACGCCTTACAATAAGAATTTGTAAGTAAGAATGTCTTTTATAACGTCTGCGAGGGTCACCAGTACCCTGCTTTCATAAGCACTCACAAAAACAAGCCCATTTTAGGAAGGATTGTCAATGTTGCACTTTTTGATATCACGCATTGAAACATTTCCGACGTGCAGGATAATCAGCCGAGGAGATATTTTTCTATTTGATGCATTTTTTTTTTATATATTATTGAGAATTGTGTTTCAGTGTAAAAGAAGAAAAAGAAGAAGCGAACTGTTTTTGCGCATTCGTGTGCAATGTCTCTTAAGCAATACCAACACTACTGTTGTCATTCCATCCTCCCATGCAGCGAGCCTTGTTCCATTCAGAAGTGGCCAAAGAAACGTTGCAGAGACTGAAACCTTTCGATAACTTTTAGAAAACGTGCAGTATTAGTCATGTCTGACTTTTTTTGCCACCTCAGAGCCCCATATAGCCTTTCCTGTGTTATGGCAGCTTTGTGCACAGACCAAATCGGACGCATTAACGTCACTTTTTTTTTTAAATAATTTTTTTTAAAGATTGTGAAATTAGACCGAAGGAAGCGTCTTGTTTATATTTTTGCTGTAACTTCACCCCACGCCTTTATTTAGCTTTCCACGCCATCTCGAATGGGTCTCTTAATGACTTTGGCGGCACACCGTGGTCTCTGTGACGTCATGTGAGGCGGAGCTTATTATTACAAGTTGCCAAAAAAAACAAAACATTGAGTTGGAAGGATGGAGCGGAATGATGTGTTCTTTAAAGTGGAGATGAAATGAAAGTTTAACTGTGGGGTGGGGGGGTCGATGTCGGAGGTGTCGTGACTTGCTGTAACACACGGGCACTTAAAAGAATGACGATCCAATCTTTTCAACCCTTAGTGCCTTACCTGAGTGTGCTTGCAAACACAAACGTTCACTGCCAAAGCAGAGAGCTTCCTTGTAAGGCGAGCGGCTGTTTAGTAGAAAGCACACGCAGGATTAGCTGAAAATCTTTTATATGGAAAAACCAACAAAAGATTATACTGTACATACATATTGTTCTGCACTTTTGTATGAAATTTCTTTTTACATTATAAACAAAATCTATTTGAAATAGCTACGTTATACAGTAGATTGTACTGTGATTTAGACAGGAGAATGAATGGTTGCCTCTTTTAAGAGAAGGTAGGCAGGATGAACAGACTGGGAGGCTTTCGAATGGGACGGAGTTTGTTTGGTCTGAATGACAAAGCCTTGAAACATGAAATGTATCAAGTCATTGAACTTTTGTACATTTAACTTAATAAATTGAAGGTCTTAAGACTGTGTTTCAGAATGATTTTTTATAATTTGCAAATTGAATTAAAAGTTGACTTTTATGACACATTTTTTTTTCCATTAATGTATGTATTTATAGTTGTGATCTCATGATTGATAGATGGATGGTTGAATGCTGAAATTGATATTTTCTTTTGGACTCTACCAACAACTTTCTTATTGGGCTTATGATTTGGCAGCTGTACCTCCATGGTGGGAATCTCCTGTTTCACCACATCCCAAAGGTGCTCTATTGGATTGTGATGTGATGATTGTGTAGGCCATTTGGGTACAGTGAACTCATTATCATGTTAGAGAAACCAGGCAGAGATGATCTGAGGTTTGTGACATGGTGTGCTATCCTGTTGGAAGCAGCCATCAGAAGATGAGTACACTGTGGTCATAAAGGCATGGACATGGTCAGCAGTAATACTCTGTGGTATCTAAACAATTCTTAAAAAGGCCAAAAGTGTATCAAAAAAAATCCCCCACACCATTACACCACGATTGCGCTTAACTGCTGGGCAGGTTCGATCCATGTTTTCATGCTGTTTACACCAAATTGTGACCCTGTCATCAAAATATCACCAGAAATTGAGGCACATAAGACCAAGAAACATTTTTCTAATCTGTTCGGTTTCAGTGAGCCTGTGTGAACTGCAGGTTCAATTTGCTGTTCTTTTTTCGACAAGAGTAGCACTCAACATGGTCTTCCATAACTGTAAACAGTAGGGATGGTTGTGTGGAAAAATCCCAGTAGATTAGCAGTTTCTGAAATACTCAGACCAGCTTGTCGGGCACCAACAACCATGCCACGTTCAAATAATTTAAACAGCCTTTCTTCCCCATTCTGATGCTCAGTTTGAACTCCTGCAGGTATTCTTGACCATCCTTAAATGAATAACAGCCACATAGCTGATTATATGTTTCCATTCCAAGCAGCTGGACAGGAATAAAGTGGCCATGAGTGTGCATTTTATTTCACCCACTTGCTTAATTCTTTTCTATTTAGATCACAGGTTCTCAAATTTTTCTGAATCACTTACAAAGAAGAAAATTCTCCATGGATCCCTTCATAATCGTAACGTTAAGGGTATTACGCTTATTACTATTTGTGCTGTTTACATATGTATTCTTACTGGGCACGTGTGATGTGACCTATCAAAATCAAAAGTTTCTTTTGGCACCAAGATAAAGTGGATGGGAGTAAAGGACACAGCATGATTGTTTTTGTCATAGATG
>NW_005187408.1:5926427-5973545 GCF_000239375.1 Pundamilia nyererei
TGTGATGTGACCTATCAAAATCAAAAGTTTCTTTTGGCACCAAGATAAAGTGGATGGGAGTAAAGGACACAGCATGATTGTTTTTGTCATAGATGATCTCCAGCTGTTGATATGTTCTTTTATATATTACAGAACAGCTTTATAAATTATTTTGTGGACCTAATGGCTATGGGTGTAGACACCTGGGGGTTTTGTGACGTCATTTGTAAGAGGCTCGGTTAAATGACTGAACCTTTTGTAATTGTGCCTTACGTTTTTATTATTTTGTTGTTTTTATATGTCAGTCTAACTGAATAATAGTTAATAGTTATAACAGACACACCCCTATTACATGGTAACTCTGTTTTAAAGAAAAAATGGGATGTAATTTAAAACTGTGTATGTATATTCAATTCAATTAAGACTCAATAAAATAGCTTTTCTTCAACTCTGCAAACTCATGGTTAGGACCATATTTTCATAAGACGGTATAAGAAAAGGCAACACACAAACACACTACTTATCCAAAGACAATACGAAATATGATTTCTTGTTTTTAAATGTCAGTATAAAGCCTAATTTGAAAATAACACAATATAAATAGTTAGATAATTTTGACTAAAAACGATTAACACCAACACTGTCGGAGCAGCTGTTAGAAAACCACCTTACAAAACCTGCCGTTTTGTAACGTCGTGTCTGAAAACGTGACTGCCAGAGAGGAGCCGCCGAAGACACAACTGACGCTAACCCGGGAGGTACAACTCTCTGACACCGAGGTCTCTCTTCCTCAGTGCTTAAAACAAGACTATTGCTGCTGTGGTGGAAACAAAGCAAACATGTCTTCCTCCCGTACAGTAATATGTTTGCTAAGAAACGACTTGCGTCTCCACGACAACGAGGTAAGAACATGAATTTGTAGAAAAAAGTGCGACGTTGTTAAACTTAAATGTTTTAAAAAAAACACGATTACTTCGCATGTTAATTATTTGATTTGTTGACGACATTAAAGAAATTGTTTAAACATGTTAACGTCGACATTAAAATTACAATAACTCCAATATAGCCTGCAGCCACGTTACAGCGGTATTACTACCGGTACAAGACCTCCAGAATAAAAGCATGTTCCCCAAAACTAATGATTACACACTTTTAATTTTTAAACTGGACTGCTTTTTAACCCCTATCCTGTTTTAAGTATCTAACTGTTAGATACAGTTAGATACTGTAACAGATTCTAACACTATCGAAGGTTATTTTCGTAGCTGCAAAAACTGCATAAATAAATCAAAATTTCGAGTTAGTATCTTGACTTAATAGCTTAAAAATTCGAGTTACGTATCTCGAAACTTCGACTTACTCGAAAATAAATTCCAAATTTGGACTCTGCCCAATGACTGTAGAAAACATTGGTTCTGCCTGGCATTTCCCCCCCGGTGGTGGAAACAAGCTTCCACAAACTTGTGACATCTAGTTACAATTTAAAAAAAGAAAAAAAAAGAAATATATATATAAAACTGAACCAAACCCCCCCCAAAACAAAAGCATTGAGCATGCTTGCTAACTTTCAGGGAATTTTAAATATTAAATTCAATTTTCGTTTATTAGGTTTTCTTTTCTTTTCTTTTTTTTATAAAGTAAACCATATCTAGGGTGGTACTGAGTGGTTAAATGTACAGCAACTTAAGAAAGCAACAGCAAATAGAAAAAAAATGCAAAAGCACACAAAATGTATTTATTTAACATAATTCAGTGAGTCACATACTCTACTTGGAGGACAGAAACAAGCCCACCTCTACTATCCATATCAATAGTCAAAGGTGTTTCTATCATAAAATCAAATGTGCTGTTTCACATAATTGCTGCAGTATGTTTATTGTATGCTCGATATGCAGCTTTTCCACTGGGCCCAAAGAAACGCTGAACACATAGTCCCGCTGTACTGCTTCGACCCCAGACACTATGTGGGCACTTACAACTACAGCTTACCAAAGACTGGGCCTTTCCGTCTGCGCTTCTTACTGGAGAGTATCAGAGACCTCAGAAACACACTGATCAGCAAAGGCAGGTAATAAAACTATCACTCACAAGATTTTTCTTTACCTAACCCCACTGTCAAGTTTCGCCTTTGCTACACTGTCGCTAACTCACAGTCTCTATGAAAGGTTTATAAGAGATCAGTTTACTTTTCTATCATGTTATTGTTAACTCAGTGAAGACACTGGCCTTGGCTTTCTAGGATTGAATTGATACGTGTAACAGGATCAGGACACACCTGGACTTAACAGCGGTTATGTTTATATTAGCATTGCTTCTGCACACACTGTTCCCATCACTTTTTCCTGTCAACTAGCACTCTACCCAGGATGCAGCTTGCCTGGCATGGAATGAGGCTTATATATGTGTCTCTGTGTTTATTTTGTGTGTGTGTTTGACAGCAATCTCGTGGTGAGACGGGGTAAGCCAGAGGAAGTAGTTGCAGACCTCATCAGGCAACTGGGCTCTGTCAGTAGTGTGGCTTTCCATGAAGAGGTGCTCTATCATATTACAGATAACAGCAAAAGTGCTGTCTGGCCATTGGAGCGTGGTTTTCACCATCATGTGCTTTTTCTACAGGTTACCTCAGAAGAGCTGAATGTGGAGAAAAGGGTAAAAGATGTGTGTGCACAGATGAAGGTCAAAGTTCATACCTGCTGGGGCTCTACATTGTACCACAGAGATGATCTTCCGTTCCCCCACATGTCCAGGTGTGAAAGCAGATACAGAGAGGAAGCTACCCTTTTCGTGAAAGATACACTGCAGATTAAGAAGTGCCTTGTAATATTTCCCTCTGTTTTTAGGCTTCCCGATGTATACACTCAGTTCAGAAAGGCAGTGGAGAGCGAGGGCAGGGTGAGGCCAGTCTTCTCAACCCCAGAGAAGCTAAATCCCCTTCCTCCAGGCCTCGAGGAAGGAGCCATTCCTACAGCAGAGGACCTGCAACAGACAGGTGAACAATCCACCAAGACACATGTCCGCGCATTTATTCTATGTGTTTATGATTCAGGATGTTTATTATGTCTAAAGAAGCCTAATCATGAATCGCTTTTCCCCTTCCAGAGGCTGTGATTGATCCTCGCTCAGCCTTCCCCTGCAGTGGTGGGGAGAGTCACGCCCTGGCCAGACTTAAACACTATTTCTGGGACACTGTGAGTGCAAAATGTGTTTTACATTAGCTGCCGTTTAGAGAACTATGGAGAAAAAAAAATCCCAGATGATCTATTAAAGATCCTCCATGATGTCTGTTTTAAAGGATGCAGTTGCAACGTACAAAGAGACTCGTAACGGTTTAATCGGTGTGGATTATTCCACCAAGTTTTCACCTTGGTGAGTACAAATGTATCACTGCCTCTCTGCTCCACTTTGCTACATAGAGTTTAATATTTCATTGAGGTAATTCCCGTGATTCTGTCTAATGGTGCGGCTTTGGTATCCTGCAGGCTGGCAATGGGTTGCATTTCACCCAGATATATTTATCATCAGATCAAGCAGTACGAGAAGGAGCGGACAGCTAATCAGAGCACATATTGGTGAGCACACAGGCTGGTGATATGTGAAAATCTATATTTGTCATATTTTATTTTTTCCCTATCTGATGAGCTTCCCTGCTGTCCTACAGGGTAATTTTTGAGCTTTTGTGGAGGGACTACTTCAGGTTTGTGAGTGTCAAGTACGGAAATAGGATTTTTCAGGTCAAAGGTACAGTAAGCTGATGTTTTTATGTTACTTTTATTATTATTGTTGTTGTCTGCATGAAAAGGTATATTTCATGTCACTGTGACTTCAACTCAGGACTTCAAGACAAATCTGTGCCATGGAAAAAGGACATGAAGCTATTTGATGCATGGAAAGGTTTGTGCTCTTCACTCATCCTGCATGAAATATTCTTTGAACTGAAACAGTACGTATAGTATACGAATATAAAGGTGAATTTATGTGCAACTGGAACGTACAGAGGGACGCACCGGAGTGCCTTTTGTTGACGCCAACATGAGGGAGTTGGCAGCGACCGGCTTTA
The DNA here is from genome assembly GCF_000239375.1 of Pundamilia nyererei. Lineage (NCBI taxonomy): Eukaryota > Metazoa > Chordata > Actinopteri > Cichliformes > Cichlidae > Pundamilia > Pundamilia nyererei. The sequence goes on from NW_005187408.1 coordinate 5,930,464, forward strand.
TGTCCAACAGGGGGCGTCAAAATGTCGCTAGCTTCCTCACAAAGGATCTGGGCCTTGACTGGAGGATGGGAGCTGAGTGGTTTGAGTCCCTTCTGGTAAGCAGTAGTTGTTTATTATCTTTATACATTATTTCAAAGCTTAGTTGTTTAAGAATATAATATTCAGATATTAATACAAAACTCATCTTTTTAAATGTTCCTTACAAAGATCGACCACGATGTCTGCAGCAATTATGGTAACTGGCTGTACAGCGCTGGGATTGGAAATGACCCCAGAGAGAACAGGAAGTTCAACATGATCAAACAAGGCCTCGACTATGACAATAATGTACGTTTGACGAAGTAAACACCGTTTCACTTCCTTTTGACATTTGTCTAAAACTTTACCTTTTGCACTTCAAGACAAAACTGCTGAGTCACCTGTTGTGCAGGCTTTGCTGCTTTATTATTGAGATTAAAAATAGGGCAAAATGTGAGGAAATCAGTTTTGACTCATCGGTTTGCGTTTGTCTTTCAGGGAGATTACGTCCGACAGTGGGTTCCAGAGTTGCAGAATATCAGAGGAGGTGATGTGCACACACCATGGTCACTCAGCAACGCTGCGCTGGCCCACGCTCATGTGACCCTCGGCGACACCTATCCCGCTCCCATTGTTATGGCACCTGAATGGAGCAGACACATTAACAAGAAAGCGGTGGGTGTCTGGGGGAAGGGAAGTAGTTAGTGTGATTGTGTAGTGCTGCTATATTAGCGTTTAATCCATAACTGCTGCAAATAAAAGCGCTTGGATATAAATAGACTTACTCCACTATTGTTTGTACGTTCTAGTTCTTGTACTTCTTATCTACTACAGCTCTAAGGCCTAATTGCACTTTTAACCCACTACATGTATCTGGCAGATATTACTACATGTTACTCTTCAGCTTTATCTAAACTTAAACTAAACTTTCCATAAATAATAATATACACTTTTATCTCAGTAAATAGAAAAGCGTCTGCTGCTCCAGTCTATTTGGGGCCCCTTGTCACGTTGTCACCAGTTCCGCAACAAGAGAAACACTTCCCCTTAAAGTGTTTCATTTATTAAAATCAGAAGAGGTCGACACTTTCATTGTGTTGTTTTAGAAAATAAAAAAATGTTAATATAATTTATGACATAACATTGTTTTTGTGTCTTTTCTACCCAGTGAAATATCTTGCCATCCCTCAGATGTATTTGAAAACAAATTCTAAATTTCTTTCCTTATTTTATTTTTAATTGTGTGTATTTTCTTTTATACAGTTTTAAAAAAGTTTTTTTCTTTCTTTCTTTTCTTCAGGGTGGCACAGGACCTTCACCAAGAGGAAAGAAAGGCCCGTCTCACACCCCCAAACAGCATCGGGACAGAGGCATCGACTTCTACTTCTCCAGAAGCAAGAACCTGTGAACACGTGGACGCTCCACTGATTTAATCTTGAACTGTTTCCATGAAAATCTGTCTGGCACGTTGATGTATTGATTCAGGGAAGCTGAAGAATGAGGATTTGAAGAAGCACATGTTACGGTGCTTTAACTTCACTGATCAGGCCATCAGTTCTGTAGAAAATTGCCACATCGAGGGCCTTCTATGGATCCTTCGCTGCGTTTCCGGCTATGCAGCGACTGTGAAAAACCACAATGTGGTTTTTTTTATGACTCAGAATCACCTGTAATGACCTCATATGATGTTTTGAACAGATTACTGTTACTTTGTTCTTGCAGGTTTTCTGTGCATTTATACTTTGTTTTTGCTTTATGTGTGATGGTTACAAAACGGCTATATTAAAGTTGCTATCTGATGCACTAAATCTTGACCTCCATTTATCAGAGGAAGGAAGTCAGTCCGCTCTTTCTGAGCAGCTATACAGATGAGAGTAAACGGGAACAGAAAACGTGCGTGTCTATTTATTTTCAGTGGAGCTCGCTCCTGTGAGAACTTTCATTTATCCTTGACAAGCTCTCTTCTCTTGTGGTCGCAGGAGTAATAGTAATAACAATAATGTCGGTGTTTTAAAAATAAAAGAATCGCACTTTGGGTTGTTAGCTCCACTTGGTACATAACACATCTCCTCCCCCGTCTGTGACGCACTCCGGCGCAAAGACTTCACTTCCTCAGTCAGGTAGGTTGTGTTGTAGACTTCCGACACAACACAGCATTTCAAATCACGTCTATCGTTATAATGTTTAATCTTTCTTACTTATACAAAAAACTCCGTTAACTTAACCGGAAACTTTTGGAACATGGCTTGCGCCGACTCGAAAGTTGACTTGGAGAAGATTCCTCTCGTTGCGCTAAACATGAGCGTGAGGAAAAAGCTGGGACTTTATCTGAACCCCAAGCACACGGTAGCAGCGGACTGGATGGCGCTCGCAGAGGCCATGGGCTTCAACTACCTGGAAATAAAGAACTACGAAGTGTCCAAAAACCCAACCTGTACGGTTCTGGAGGACTGGCAGGCCCGGAGCACAGACACGTCAGTGGGGAAGTTGTTGTCAATGCTCTCGGAGCTGGACAGAGAAGACATCGTGGAGGATCTGCGACCACTGATAAGTGCGTTACTGCCATTCCACTTAGATCCACTTGTCTTTAATAAATAAATGCCTGTCGTCGATTAGGATTGATTTTTTTTGCATTGATTAGGACCGGTCATAACTTCTGCTTATTCTTAATGCATGCTTGCTTTTGTACCCCACCTTGCCCCTGTCGCCTGGTTCAGGAAATTATTAACAATGAATTCCAATGTTGCTTAAATAGATCTTACACTCGTGACTAAGAGAGTATCTTTCGCAATATTTGCCCAAATGCGTAAGCGTTAGTGTAATAACCGAGTTTAAACACAGCTATATGTCCATCACATGGAGTCTGCTGCGTTTGTACCTACATTCCCAAAGCATCTCCCTGAACTGACTGCACGTTTGCGCTCATGTGTGCCGTTTTGCGCCGTTTTGTTCCCAGATGAGGATGTCCGGAAGTACTGTGAGAATCTTAAAAAGAAAGCTGAACCCCCGCTCCAGGTTCCTGAGGTCGACAGCTGTGTCCCTCGCACCCCTGAGAGGTCTGGGATCACTGTGGATGATGACCCTGAAGGTGAGCATTTGTATGAACTTACAATAATATATATGCATACACATATGCTCAAATTATGTCGAAATATTTTATAAAGAACCTCCCATTAGCATTAACAATAACGCTTCAAAGACAAATGACTCAGCACATGTCCTCTAATCTGCTCATCTTCAGCATCGGTGCAGTATTACTGCCACTGTCACTGAAAAGCTCTCTTTGCTACATTTGGCTGATATGGTTAAGTTCTGCAGCCCTATATGCATTAGTTTTAACTGATTGCAGCTTAACCAGCTACATAACTGTGTTTGCATAATGATTTCCTTCACTTTGTAAATGTAGGCTTCCTTCGAAATTCACAATACTTATTAATATCAACTTATTATAGTTTTTTTCCTTAATAAACAGCACAGACTCATCTGTTATATATTCGAAACTTCGAGACTTTGTAGCTGTTTGTTTTTTGGGTGTTTTCTGTGGTAAACTATCACAGGGGAAAAAACACTCCTACTTGTCACTTGTCTCTTCATCTGACCATTTATCTGAAGCACTAATCGTGCACTGCTACGCGGCCTCGCTGCTCCTGTTTCCTCCGCAGCCTTGTGGTTTTCTTATTATTCTTATGTACTTCGCTCTAGGAGTTTTATGTTGTGTCAGTGATGTCAGTTTCTGATTAATGGCCCTCTGTGTGTGTGTTTGTGTGAAACTTTAACCATTGAGTTGAATCGAGATGTTTTGAATCCAGGGGTTCCCGAGATGTTTGATGCCTTCATCTGCTACTGCCAGAGCGACTTTGCGTTCGTCCACGAAATGATCCGTGAGCTGGAGCAGACGGACTACAAGCTGAAACTGTGTGTGTTCGACAGAGACGTCCTCCCGGGCTCCTGCGTGTGGACCATCACTAGTGAACTCATCGAGAAGAGGTGGGACACTGACACATTTACTAACCTGGTTTTTGTTTGGTCTTTTCAGTTTTTTTGTTTTGTTCTAATTTTAACTTGAAAAAGTGATTAAGCGAATGACGTTATGGGGCCAGGTGTGAATCTGAAACTCCAAGTAGGTCATTATGGTCCAAAAAAAGCAGTTTACATGATTTACAGTTGTTTTTTTTTGTTTTGTTTTTTTTTGCAATTCAATTTTGCATTTGTTAGTCAGATGCAACACGAATTCCAACAGGCGCAGTCATGAAGCATGCACTAGCGCAGGATGTGGTTCAGACTTGTTTGCCGTTTGGTTAATAATCTGTGTATTCGTGCCTGTGTGTGTCGATAAAATGTAGAAATGGAAAGTTCAGAGATGGTTTAGAAAGCCAGACATAACTAACGTCAGTTTCATCTGAAATTCAGATATTGAAAGTCACCTGACAGAAGAAATCCAATTCTCAGCCAGTCATGTTTCCTGAAATCTCTGTTTTCTTGCTCTCACAGTTTTTGCAACTGACTATAATATGTGACCTTGCACGCAGGTGTAAACGGATGGTGGTGGTGATTTCTGATGAATATCTCAACAGCGATGCCTGTGACTTTCAGACCAAGTTTGCTCTCAGCCTTTGTCCTGGTAATGCACACACACATATATAAATATTTTATATTAAACAACCCTGTTTTAATTTTTCTGGCTTATGCGTGCAGCTTAATCATTTATATTCTTTTTTTCTATTTCAGGAGCTCGAAGTAAACGCCTCATTCCAGTGATCTACAAGCCGATGACAAAGCCCTTCCCCAGCATTTTACGCTTCCTCACCATTTGTGACTACACCCGGCCTTGCACGCAGGCCTGGTTCTGGACTCGACTTGCCAAAGCTCTGTCGCTGCCATAACTGTGGAGCAGGTGGTTAATCATATTTCAAAGTGCCTTTTTGTTATTCCATTAAAAGATTATGTTGGACAGTGGCCAAATGCAACATTGGAGGAATCTCATGATTACACTGTATGTATATATTTTACTGCTTCAAATTGCACTTCCTTTGGAGACGATACAGATTCCTGCACACTGTCATTATGAAAGTGAGACTGCACAGTAGTATCCAACGCCAGCAAAGTTCTCAGTGCACAGAGTCATTATCATATTATGAGATTTCCTCTTCTAACAGGGGTTTTTTTGTGGCCCTATTTTGTGTTTTATGTGTGTTGCATTGAAAAGAAGGGTACATTCTTTTGCCACTTCCTCTTTTGAGCAAACTTGTTCATGAAATTGAAGCTTAAAGAGGAAGAACTGTTTTGGCTCTGATACTTTCACAAGTTCAGTTCTACTGACAGCTGACACCTGCCTTTTTGTGCAGCAATTCTGTTACTGTGGGATCTCTACTTTTGAGTTTGTGTTTTTAAAATGCTCTTTTTAGACCAATTAAAATAATGTTGTTGTTTTTTTAAGTAAACGAATAAAGTTAACGTGGTGTATTATTCAAAGTCTTTGTTTGTTTGTTTGTTTGTTTGTTTTTAATAAAAAAATTAATAATATGGAACTATAAAATTAAATATACCTTTAGTTTCCCTGCATTTGTTGTGACTGTGCAAATCCTGTATGGTATAAAATAAACCACCAGAGGTCTCTAATTTAATGCGGTAAGGAAAACTGTGGTCTACGCTTTACAGTAAACGCACGAACACCCAATCAGAAAGCAGTATACGTGGTTCTGTCCAATCAGAGGCAGGCTCTTGCTGGAGAAACATGCCTCCTCTCACAGACTGCTCTTTGAGAATGTTAATCCCTGACTTTTCCCTGTCAGGTGTTTCAGTTGCCTAGCTTGGTGGTTTGATGTTTTCACATTGTACGCCATTCAAACTATATTATATGATGAATCAGTAGAAGCATAATGTGCTAATTTTAGTGGAAAAGAAGTGGCTTATATTGAGGTAATAAGTTGAACCTAAACCTGTAAGGGCACACTCTGGGGCGATTTCGCGTGGGATCCGCCATTAAAAGTGTGGCGGAAGCACTCGGCTTGTTTCGGCAGTTTTCCGAACCGCAGCACTCAGCGTCGATAGTGTGCCACACTCAATATGTCCGTCAGGAAGGGTCACATTTTCTCAGTAGGAATGCGGTAGGCGGGGCTGCTAGGCTAGTGTCAAACTTTGGGAATGACAGGAGTGCTGCAGGATTCGCAAAGAAGGGGAAGTGTCGCTCTTGTTAGTCCTGTTTGGATTACTTTGACTAATTTTTACGCCCGCTTTTTGGATTCACCACCTTTCTACACACAGAGAGTCCTGCCCCAGCGGATCCCTCAGCCATGTCGGAGGACCTGAGCTCCCAACCCTGGTCCATCAACAAAGATGATTACGAGCTACACGAGGTGATTGGTATGTGATCCTTAGCTTGTTAGCTACGTGTAAACCGTCAGTTTGAATTTCCCCGTGAGCTCTCTCTGAACGCAGGGGTTAGGACGATGAACACAAGCTCGTACCATTCAGATGTTAACCGAACAGAAAGAAGGCATCCTCCTTCTCCTGAGCTGCGTTGAGTTCTTCGCCTTTGGTAAATTGGCCAATTCTAGCCGGGCGGTGTTGTGACTTGGGCAGTCAGAGGAATGCCTCCCCCGAGAGCGATGACCCCGTCCGCTGGGGCTATGACGAAGTCGTAAACGAACGTTAATAACGTTGTAGTCTACGTGCTGGAAAATAACTGCTTTCATTGAGCAGCTCTTCATACATGTGAACAGCTAGCTTGATACTTTCATAAATGGACTTTAGCTAGAGGACGCCGTATCTGTGGATAGCAATAGTATTAATTGTGACACATTTAACCTGCAGGATTTATTCATTTATTTTTTTAATAGAAGTGACAAAGTTATTTTTTGGAGGGGGTGGGGCAACAAAAACTAACCTATGTAAAGGCACTGTAGCTAGGCTAAAACTTAAACCCACTGTGTTATTATTCACTCCTATCTCATTTTATAATACACTAAACACAGGAGCTAAAAGCCCCCCTCCTCAAAATAAAAAATACATAAAATAATAATAATGATGACAAGATGACAAGAGCGTTTACTGAGGACCAATCAGTATTAGAGGGCTTCACAATACTAATCTCATGGCTAACATAAGCAATAATCTTTTAATATTTGCTCTTGTTCCTCTGATACTATTCTAAAGTTAAAAAAAAAAATAATTCCTGGAGGCTTGTTTCACCTTTCCTTGCAGCGTTAAGAGGATGACTTAATGAGGAGCTTTCACTTGTGTAGTTATGAAAAGTCCAGCCCCACAAATAGATGACCTGTCCTACCTTTGGGCTGGCTTTGTTTAAAAAAAAAAAAAAAAACTCAAAGGGAGAAGGTGAGGAGAAGAGTGTGAAGAATATAAGCAAAGTATTGTCCCCCCAGACTGGTTCATTTGTGCCTCTGGTTCACTTTTGCCCAGACAGTGCATGCTTCCTCTACAGGGAATCTGTATGTTTACAGAGGGTCAATTTTACAAGCCCTAAAGCACCCTTTTGTGTATTTTTAAAAGAGCTGAAATTAACTTTGACCCAGTTGTGCCCTCCCCAGTTTCTTGGAAAATTTGTACCGGGTCACCACGCAAGATAACGCCCTGAAATTTGGCATGCCCACAAAGATAAAGCCCTTCTTGTACAGCAATCAGCTCTGCTGTATTTTCCTATGAAGTGTTTTTAACACAAAATTGCTCACAAAAGTTTGAAACTAGTGAGACTGTTTCATTGTTGAACTGATTATTAACTTTGCCTCAGAAAGCGGTTGTACAGTGAGCCTTAGTTTTGTCCCCTCAGATTATTTTCAGGTTGTGCCCCTTAAATCTGAACATGCTGGTTTACTTTGCATGTCATCGAGTTTAAGGAGATAACCATCCGTGTGAGGCTGCATCCTCGGGCTCACACTTTAAACAAGAATATTCCTGTTACTCCTCAGCTTCAAAATTACAGTCCCCCCTCTCTCTCTCTTTCTCTTTTAAAAGTTGAAGGAAAGATCTAAGATGCTGCAATTTCCTCTCTTGAGACCAACCATGAGAAGAGCTATTGGTTTCTTTTAAAAAAGCTAAATTTCCCTTTCTATTCTCAAAGCTTGTATGTTCTTGTTTAGTCCACGATTACGCTCTTAAAGACTTCTTATGTTCTTAGCACAAGTGGGAATCACATTAAAGCAAAGTCACACATTCAGTCTTGCCCTCGGGAGTTACATATACGTTTTCATGTCATTGTGAAATAACTTGCTGAGTGTCTTCTTTATCATTTGTTTCATAAAACGTCAGGCAGGAAATACAGAAAAATCCTCATGACACCAACTTAAATCTTAAGGTTGTTTGTTTTGAGACAAAAGCAAAGCGGCTTGCTATTGCAATTACAAGGTTGAACATGGAAAATCACAGGCCTTTTTCTTTAAGAACCTCATCTCACTTTCTTTTTAATTTAATAAAATAGACGCTGACTTCTTCGCTGCTGATGGACTTTCAATAGACAGACCAATTGGCTTGGCTTTTCTTTAGTTTGTAGCGCTTACCACTTCAACAGGTATTCATTAGTGGAGCTAAATTACTACTGCAGATAAGAGCAGGAGCAAGCTAGGCTCTCCTCTGAACCCACCTCTAGTCCTCATCCTAGCAGAAAGTGTTGCATAGATACTGTATAAATGGTCTCTTTTCATGGAGATGCTGCACAGCTCTCTGCTCGGCTGGGAGGCTCCTGCGTCGAGGATGGCTCTGTATACACAGCGTGCCCATCGGAGCTATTGTTTTCTGTAACTTCCCTGGGGAAAGAGGACTTGCTATTACATGGTTCACACCCACTCTCTCCCTCTGTTAAGCATTGGATCATACTGGACATGGTCCATAGGAAAATAATACAGCTCTCTCTCCGATCCTGGATCATAATTTGGATCATTCATGTTGGCAAATCTAGACTGGAAACTTTCTGCTTCCAGTGTTTGTATCCACCAGCAACCATGTTTCCTCCCTAATGCTTACTCTGTCCCTTAGATGGCTTTAAAAAAACCTTCAGTAGATACCACAACAGGATCCAACCTCAGGCTAAGATTTCTGTAATTTAATGCCATTTTAAGGCTTTAAGCCTTCGTTTTTAAAGTAGTTCAAGCTGGAAGATGAACATGGAAGAGGAATATGCACTAAAAGGCTGTAAGTGCTGGACCGGTGCAGTTTCTAGTCATGTGTGACATTTCTCGTTGTACCTTTGAATAACTTGTGGAATGTCAGCCAGGTATGCAGAAGAAATGTAATAAAAGACAACTGACGTCAGGCACTGAAATGGCCTGGTGAGAGCAGGAAAGACATGGTGAGAGAGCCGCTGTCACATTGCAGGCCACAGCTGAAAATGGGAGACATTGACTCAGGCCTTATTTCGTGACATCATAAAGTATTCTTGCATACAAGCTGGATTATTTTGTATGTCATCGAGTTTTAGGATGTATTGTATACAAGTGCTATTTTGCACTTGTATACAGAGAACGCATAGGTACAAGTGAGAATAAGAAACCACAAAAACATCATCCATCTGGAAAACATTTTGAATTGACTTTTTGCACTTTCATGGACAGAATAACATAATTGCATGTTTAAAAATTGCTTTTAATACTTGGATGAAAATCCTTTGCAGTCAATCACTGCCCAAAGGCTAAAAACCATGGACGGCATCCAATGCTGCGTTTCCTCAGTTGCTGCTTGTTTTTTGGTCTTTCCACATTCAGTTGTATATTTAACAACTGAGCAGAGTGCTCTGTTGGGTTGAAATCAGGCGACTGACCTGCTCGTGCTCGTTTCTTTACCCTGAGAAACTCTCGGGTCGCTTTTGCACCGTGAAGTGCTTTCTGATCGATTTTGCAGCATTTGAGCTGAGAATGTCGCCCTGTATGCTTCGCAATTCATCCTGCTGCTTCTGGGAGCAGTCACATCATCAATAAACACTACCGACCCGTTCCACTGCCAGCCATACGTGCCTGAGCCATAACATTGCCTCCATTATGTTTGACAGATGATGTGGTATACTTCAGATCGTGAGCTGTTTCTCTACTTCTTGATACTTTTCCCATCCAGTTATATTGTTAACCTTCATTTCATCTGTCCAAAGATTAAATTGGACTTTTTTAAGGACTGTTAAAAACATTAAAACATTTAAAACATCTTAAAGACTCTTTAAGATGTTTTCTGGCAAAGTCTAATCTGTCCTTGACTGTAACCTGTGCTTTGCACCTTGTTGTTTAACGCTCTGTATTTACATTCCATCACTTGAATTTAGACCTTGACAATGTTACTCCTACTTCCTTGAGCATGTTCTTGACTTTGTTAGACGTTATGAAGTTATTTTTCTTAACCATGGAAATAATTCTGTCATCATGCACTTTAGTTGTCTTCTGTGCTCTTTCAAGCCTTGGCCACTGGTTTTGCTGTCTGATAAGTTTATTATGATTTTTCAGTCTAATGACTGGCCTCCTTCACTTACAATGACATCTCTTTGGGCTTCATATTTAAAATTGCAGTGAAAGGCTATTAGATAAAACTCAACACTTTGCATCCACTTCAGATATTAAGGAAATGGGCCTCAGGTAATCACGAAACTAGTCGTGCCTCTGAAAATGGTGGACTGTATATATAAATGGGTGTAATTCCTAAACAGTTAAAACAAAACATTTGTAAAAACCCCTCGAATTAAAGCTGAAAGTCTGCTCTTCAATTGGCCATTGTTTGTTTAGTGGCAAAACTACAAAAATTCTGACCCCATGATCTGTATGTTGGCTCTCATTAAACCCTCATTACAGTATTTAGACTCAAATGGTAAATGCTGTTGCCCCCCAAAAAAAAAATCTATAAACTTTGATGTGTCATTCACAAATAACAGGGTTATAGTATAATGCTGCCATGCCAAACTCAACTTGTTTTGAGGAAACATGCTTACTGAAAACACTTTCTTCTTCTTCTTCTTTTTTTTCCTTCTCCAAAGATGCTTCTCTTACACAAGTTGTTTTCACACTGTATGCAGCTGTACTTGCTATTTGGAGGCAAGCGGGTTGTTGCACATACAGTGTTTTAAAACTAAATGTGATGAATGATCTTAAACTTCCCTCTGATGGTAATTAAGACTCAGACAGCTTCAGACAGTAAATGGACCCTTTGGTATATGCAAAATCTGTAGGGATGCTTCCTCTTGACTCAGCACTTGGGTAATTATAGATCTTAATTACTGGAAACCAGGAAGAAGTATCCCCACTCTAACTGCATTCATACAGTCATTTCTTTAGATGTTTTGGCACAGTTCAGACAAAAAGATAAAAACAACACCTGAAAATCTTGATTTCTATTAAATCTATATGCGTATGAAAATGCATAGAAATAACCAAGGTAGCGTAACGCCATGTCAACATGTCACATTGTCAGCTGCCAGCTGGATCATCTTCATTTGATTTCGCCTAATGAATTAACTTAATATATGAATTTAATTTTGCCATCAACTTCCAGAACAAGCAAAATGTCGTCGTTGTTGTTGTTGTGCTGCTGGAAATAGGAAAAAAAAATCTGAGCCAGAACTTTTGAAGTATTTGTTTTCATTTATGTGGTTTGACAGTAAATAAAGTTGATTCATTTATTTATTTATTAATGCACAAAAAAGGGGGAGGGGGGGGGGAACAGAAGAAGAAAAACTACTGCTTTATATCTGCAGCCTTTGTATCTGTGCCAGACTGCTTAGTAGATTAGATGCTTCAAAGCCCTGGCACTACTGCAGTGCTTGCCTTTTGTGAGTATGGCTCTTTTGTGTGCTCTCTCTCATTCGGGGAGAAAGGTTGGTGATGATGTGCTGTCTGTAAGAATGACGGTGATGTGACTGAGGCTTATTTTGTAAGATCTGGATTTTTTTCCTTTTTTTGACTTGGCTGTATTCAGTGAGTCATAATAAGGTCAGACTTCTTCTCAAATTGTTATTAGCTTGCTGGCTTTTACCTAATGAGATTTTCTGCATTTCCCTCTGTGTGCATCATAGTATATTTACTTAATTTATGTTTTTTTTTTTTTTTTTTTTTTTTAGAAACTAAAAGATGAGGTATTTAAAAATCCTTTAAATGAACACGTAGCAGACACACGCCTGCTCTGTGAAACTTTGTGCTAAGGTGGGGGAGTTGCAAATAGCAGCTGATAAATTGGACTACATGTCCTGGTGGCTCTTGGTACCCTTTGACCGCGCCTGCTGTTTACCCAACAGCCTTCCCCTTTTCCATGCTCTCCACACACATGCTCTCCAGCCTGTCCAGCCACCCCTGACGACTCACTGTTTGTTTGTGTGGAGGAATTTACACTCCACTGTGTACAGGGAAACTGTCTCTCTGTGGTTCTGCCAGGGGCTGAACTCCCATCACTGGCCAGCCTCCAGAGGTTTGTTTGGTATTGGTGCAGGGAGTGGAGGGGTCAGGAGGGGCTGGAGGATACATTTACAGCACTATTCAGCCACCCCTACAGCGTTCAACGGTGGAGTGATCCATGATTACTTGGACGGTGCAGAGTTGTGCAAGGACAACCGCACATTATGAAGAGGTTACAATTAATAGATCGCACCCACCCTGTAGGAAGTAGGATTTCATATTTTGTGTACTCAAGATCAGTGAGCACTGCTGTAGAGGGATGGAGGTGTGGCAGCGAAAGAGGTGGGGACAGGACAAGCACTTTTAGTTAGCAATATTTCCTCTGTGCCACTGTTGTTTAAAATACAGAGAAAACATATATTGTAACTTTCTAATGTTTGCAGGTAACAGATTAACATTTGATGGGAACATTTTATTGAAGTTGCAATAATTTGATAAGTAGTCATCAGCTGGAATCGCTTTTTTTCTTTTGTCCTTTTCAGTCACCACATCCTTTGCTCCACCTTGCGTTGTTGGTTTGAAGAAGGCAGATACATTAATTATGACAGAAACTTGTACAGGATAAATTGGGATACACAGATTTTGCCATTTTATCCTGTACAGAGCTTGAAAATACGCAGATATCTTGAACAAAAACAGCTGGATTATGTTAACTTCATGTCTGTCATGTCGTTAGGGAGAGCATTAGTTTTTAATTTGAAAAGAGTTGGTTTTTTTCCTGTAATATGCCCCCTTTTTAAACTTCTATAAACAACAGTCTCAATGAAAACTCCAAACAATGAGGACTTTGTTAATATTTGGGCATAGCTTAATATGAGGGCACTAGAGGTTAGAAAAAGCATACTGGGGGAGTGGGCCAACTCACCACTAACTCCTTCACTTACCAAAGCCTGTTGCAAGAGGAGAATGTGCTACTTGCATTGGCAGGCGTCACTTATACACGAGAGATCTTGTGGAAGCAACCTTGTTTGCGCGTGCTTGGTGCTAAATGAGAGCAGTGAGGGGGCAGTGAAATTACTGCGCACTATACAGGGGAACATTTACATGCTTTTAGTCCTAAAGTATCATGTTATTCAAGATAATGATCACCCACTTGTGTTTAATTTGCCATAAACTTTATTCAGATTGCAATCTACATTTTTTGTTTTATTGTGCATCAGATTAGTAGTAGGCTAAACAGATGTAAGGGTTTAACGTATGCATTACACTGAAAATGTTGTGTATTGCCAGCTAGAGTTTCTGCTCTGTAAGCCCTGGTTTTTCACTTCAGTAATAGAGCAATGTTAAAAAAAAAAAAAGAGGGAGAGGAAAAAAAGGGACTTGTCAGGGATGAAGCTCTTAAGGATATGTAAGGTCAAGCAGTCACTGGCTCCGATCAAGCCTGCTTCATGAGAGAGGATCTGTATGAGCGGATTCATAATTGATGAAAAAAACAGTTAAGCCGTACCAAAGAGAATTTGGATGACATGTCGGAGTATAACACGGTTTAACCTTCTTGAACTCTGAAGGAATTTGAGGTAACAGATAAAAGTTATGTTTATTATCCTGCGGTAGCCGTGAATTTTGGATGTGCTGTGCAAAAGGCTTGAGCCACCGTTCTATTTCTTTTTATTTTGCTTCCAAGGAACCAGATTTTCTTGTAGTTTTCAAAGTGGTCTTCAGCAGTAGTTCATTTTCGGTCCAGTCTTTATATCTTTATACTTTCTATAAAAACAATAAATAAATGATAAAGATAATTAATACTCTACTGTGAGTAATTTAACCATTAAAAAGTCACCTAACTCAAAGGATTAACCAGTGTTTACACGTAACGGACAACTTCACCAAGAACCAATTTAAACTGTATCTTTAGACGCTTTGTTACTAGCAGCCCGTCACAAAAACGGCCTATTTCTTTAGTTAATCTATGAAAAAATGCCAAAGATAACAGTTTGACGAGCATAAAACAGCATTAAAAGCCTCATCAGAAATGGTCTCAGTGGATGGGTGGAAGTCAAGAAGCCATTATTAAGGAAATGTAATGGAGAAAAGGCTGAGGTTTGCCAAATTACATAAGAACTGGACTGAAAATCAGAGGCAGCGAGTCTAATGGAGTGATGGAGCCACATTTTTGGTTCGTCCTCAGGCGATGAAGGCTCTGTCATGGATATATATATCGGTTATTTCATTACATATAAACTCTATGTGCTTAACACAGAAGATAAAGACATAAAAACCTGTGTATGACAGTGCAATGAGGAAGCAATAACAGCAAAACAAAAACAAATCAATCACAAAACCAATGAAATCCCAAATAAAAGTTACTATAGGACAGTTTCCTCCACTGAGTGGCTTGAATCACCTTAGAGTCGGGGTAAAGAGTTCAGACATCTGGAAGGAGCTTAAAATAAAAAGGAGATGGCTGATGTGTATCAAACGGTGATTAGGATTTCTCTTTGATGTCTTCTGTTGCAAGTTTTCAGGGCACATATAACTTTTGGAAAACGCCACCATCCGTCGGGAGAGGCTGAAAAACATTGCCGGGGAGATGAACTATGACCCACCTTTGAAAGAATGACCGATCAAGGTATTAATAACTTGTTTTCTTGTGCGTTTCAGGGAGTGGGGCCACAGCTGTGGTTCAAGCAGCCTACTGTATACCACGCAAGGAGAAGGTGGCTATTAAACGCATCAACCTGGAGAAGTGCCAGACCAGCATGGACGAACTCCTGGTAAGACACATGACACTGCTAATTAAATGTATGTCAGACTGAACATTTTTGTGACCTTGTTACCTTTCATGTGTGATCAAAGGCCAGCTACTCCCTTACAGCACAAGATTTCATTTAGGGCTTTGTCTCTGTGATCTGTACATGTGGATGGAGTTAGTTCCACCTCTGCTTTTCATTACTCGTTTTCTCCGAGCCCTCCTCCAATCATCCCTGTCACTTCAAACACTATTCTGATTGTTCTCTGAAGGAGGACTCCACTTATACTGCCAGGAAACTATTAGACCACCACGGGACATCTTCCTCAGGGCTGTATTGGAGCCTTCAATACAATCGTTTGCTGCCGCTCTGAACATTTGCTTTATGACTTGTGGTTCAGATTTTAACGGGAAAGGTAGAGTGATTAATGAAGTTCCTCTGCAGAGAGGGGGAGGAAAAAAAAATGGGATTCTTGCTCGTGGCTCCTGTTCTGGCTTTGTTGATGAAAAGAAGTTTCTCACGCAGCTTATGTATTTGTCTTCTTTTTACCTTTGTTTCCCACTTCATAACAGGAAGATGGTTTGCTGACAGTTCTCCTATTTCAAAGCAGGGCTTTTTAATAGCACACTACTTGGCTTGGACACAATCTAGGCCAAACTGTGTATTAACTGTCAGTAATGTTTTTCCAGAGCGTGCACACACACTCCAGATTTCAGGTCTTTCAGGTGATAAATGAGCTGATGTATAGACCAGAAGTCTGCTCTGCTACTCATCCAAGACTCTGTGGGGGGAAAAAAACCTGTGGGAAATGAATATTGTGTAAACCTATATGTGTGCATAGAAGATCACGATAAGAGATTGCTGTTAGCTCACTTGCAATACAACCTGAAAAGGATCCTATCCCCCTGCTAGCCCTCGAAATTCTGGAGGATGAATCAGGGGAGTGTTGCTCCCGGATTCTCGGAGCAGGCAGTCACATGGAATACAGCAAGATCGGATTTCCTGCCTACAGTTTCTCCCCTAGCTCCACATCCAGCTGGGTGCCCAGTTAAAGGATTTACTCTGTGAAAGCTGCTTTAAATTAGGATGCAACAAGCATTTGAAATTCTTCCTTTACACTCTAGATGTAGAAGGCCCTGAAGTTTATAGTTGTTACTGCTTTTAAAGAGATGAACGTCTTCCTGTTGAGGTAGTAGCTGATTTTATGCTGCGTGGATGAGTTTTCAGCTTTTAAAGATGTTTAAACTCCGTTTTGCTCATTACGACCTGTGATCGATATTTTAGAGGTGTTAAAAAATATAAATTCCAAAAATTAAAAATTGGTATTTCTGACAACAAGCAGTCTAAATTGAACCATTTCTGAGAACTAGATGACAAAGACTGATTTTTGGTATATTTTGCCTTAGATTTGCAGTAGTTGTGTGTGCACGCTGTAGTGACATCGAGTCACAGTGAATGTGCGTGTGTGTAAGGTCCAGAGTCGCTGATAATGACGTAAACATTGCTTCTATAGTGGCTTCTCTGTGTGTCTGCCATCAGTGTGTTTCTGTGGCACCAGTTTGTGAGCCACCACTGTATTCAGTTGGGGACAATAGCTCATTTATTTTTTGCTCCGTTTCAAGGCCATCGGATACTGCAGATACTGAATAGATCATTCCTTATATAGAGAAAATCTAAGTGGCGTGAAGTGGTACTCTGTTTCCTGGAAAATGTAAACTTATTTCGAAGGCACAAGCTGGTGATCAGCCTGGCGTCAGTGCAAATTTTTAGACCCATCACAAGATGGAGAGACGAGGTCCGTGTCACTTCCTTTCATGTTGCATCACTTGTGTCACAAGGTCATTATAAAGAGCATCTTTGCTTCCCTATTTTACCCACTCGTGGTTTAGAAAAATGATGTGTAATTGGCAACCGCTGCTATTATTGCTCTATATATAAACAGTATAATTTCAGTTAAGGAGAGCAGCAGTTTTATTCTTCCGTCAAAGGAAAATCACCAGTATTGAAATTAAACTGTTTTAGCCAAGTTGGACTTAATTTAATTAAGAATTAAATACATTTTTGTTTAACAAATATCAGGAAAGTACGCAGACTTGCACTCACTGGCCACTTTAAAAGATCTCTGTTCAACTGCATGTTAATGCAAATATGTAATCAGCCACTCAGAGCAATGCAACTCTGCTTTGACCTGATAGGAAGGCGGCAGCAACTTGAATAACCACTTGTTACAACCAAGGTATGCAGCAGCGCATCTCTGAACACAACACATGGCAAACCTTGGAAATGGGCTGTAGCAGGAGAAGACCACCCTGGTGATCAATAGAAGAGTTATAGCTAACTATGTCCAAGCCTTTGTAGGTATACTTTGTGTACCCACTTTCTGATGGCTGCATCAAGTGCGCTAATGTGCCACAGGATAAGCTCAAATAATCTCAAACTGTTTTCTTGAACATGGCAGTGAGTTCACTGTATTCAAATGGCCTCTGCACCAGATCTCAGTGCAGCAGAGCACCTTTGGGATGTGGTGGAACAGGAGATTCACATCATGGCTCTGTAGCCAAGAAGTCTACAGCAACGGTGTGATGCTATCATGTCAATATGGCCGAGGTAATGAAGTAGCCAGTGGGTGTAAGATAACCTTAACTACATGCAGAGCAGTTGTACCTCCCGGAGGCCCATTGTGAGTCAGGGAAAGACCCCGGGCAGTCTCTTATTGAAAGATTTTAAAAGGAAAAACAAACCTGAAATATGAGAATTTTTGTTGTTGTCATAATATAATCTTTCTGTAGCGTTGAAGAGCGCATGTCGTGTTCAAAATTAAGGACAAATGCAGGCGAATTTTCTGTTAAGTGAGTAAATCCCAACACAGTGCCACACTACCAGGTTAATGTTTGTACCAAAATAATTATGTAATAAAAACAGAGTGACTAAGTGTGTTTTGGTGTCATTTACAAGCCTGCAGCTTCTGTCCTCTGCTGCCTCTCTGGATGTTTCATACACTTATATACACAAAACGCTATTTATTTTTTCCCCGCCCACATTTTACCAAGACATGCCGCTGTGCTGCCCAAGCTCTGACCCTGAGCTTTTTGTTTAACTGTAATCATTTAAGCATAACGCTACCCAACCCGTGAACAGTAGCCAATCAAACGATGACAGTAGAGATGACAGTTTTTGCAGTGGCACCAGGATTCTGTCAGTAGCATTAAGCCAGGAAGTGAGGGGTCTCTGAGGAGATGAATCATTTATTACATATAAGCTAATGTACATACTCATGCAGCTTATGAATATCACACAGATGGTCATTAGTGTAATTGATTCGACATTTTGTCCTATTTAGGATACCGAAGGTGCTTCTTCTAATTTCTTCAATGGCTTAGATATTAAAATTATAATTGTAATCTGGTCCAGGTGAACTTATTTGTTGTGCAGAGGTGTGTCAGCTGTGTGCTTTGCAGGTTAGATGCACTGAATGAAACGGCTCTATGCGCTGGCATGAAGTCATCGTAACACCCAACAAAGGCCAGGGGAAAGACTGGTTGGAGGAAGTAGTTTTGCAATTTTTATGATTTCAGCTTCAGTAATCCCTCAACAGAAAGCATATAGAACATGTGGATGACAATAAGGTCTATCAAAAAAAATGTCTGACAACAGTTAATGGTTAGCACAGTGACTACATTGCTCAATTTAGGTTTAATGTTTTGACCAAGTTCCTTTTATTAAGAGGATTGAAGAAGAATTTCACCTATTGCATAAAGTACAAAGTCAAGGACATTGTAGTTTATGCAGGTAAAGTATTTGGAAGATACTTGAACTACTTTTAAGACAAAACACAACGAGTGAGCATCAAGTATTGAAGGTTGCACAGTTAAAAATATAAAAACTGTGTTTTGTGTCATGAGAGCATTTCCAGGATCGTTGCTGCAGAATGGGTTTACAGCCACCTAATCCTCACAACAAAGAGTCTCCCTTTCTCACATCGTCTGCTGGAAAAGATGAGAACTGCCAACTGCCCGAGTACCATATATCCCCTGTTATCTCATTGTTTTTCTCTGCTGGGGTTACCCTGCCTGGTCCACAGAGCAAAGAAGAGGGAGGGAGAGCCTGTCTCACCCTGATGGGGAAGACGACTCGCATGGCTCACTTTCACTGACAGACTTAAATTTATTCAGCTGCTTGATGATCAAATATAACTTAGTTTAGAAGCCAAGTGTGGGTATGTGGGCTCACCTGTTGGTTAGTAAACTCAAAACATCTGTGAGGTTTCTCAGTGTCTTTTTTCCTTGTTTATTTATTTATTTTCTGGGAAACTTGGGTACTACTACCCTTTACACTCTGTGTGCATTTAAACATGTCTATAAATTTTGTGGTCCAGTCACTTTGATGCACGCCTGTAGACTCCCTTATTATTATGTCACTTCACCTTCTTAACCCTCTTTTTGACTTCTAAGGACAACACGGCATCGCTCACCAACCCCAGCAATTCTTAGGCACTAACTGAAGGACCCAGAGTCAATAGTGATGACTCTGCAGCAGATGCTTGCTGCTGCTAATGCACATTGTGTAGCTAAGCATTTATGCTGATTGAATATTTGACTTTGATTGCTTACTCTTTGGCTCACAGGCATCTATTGATTGATACCTTAGCTTGAGTGTTAAGGCTTCTCCTTTAAGCACCTTACGAGGGGGGGGTGGAGCAACCTATCAACCCCATACCCTAATGTCGTAATTTGTGATAAAACCCCAAATCATCTTAAAACGTTGTTTGCACCTTTTGTATCAACAGTATATTTATACTAATAATATGTTTATACTTGTTTATACTATATGTTCAGATGAAATGGTGTCTATTCTGAATCAAAATTATTAGCCAATCACCAAGGGTTTTTTTTCCCTTCAACGTGGCTATTCAGCATTCTGCAGAAAGCATACATTATTTCTGTTTGCACACAACAACGGAATTATTTTGCTTACTTACTTTATTATCAAGCCGTGTCACAAACCTCTGCTTTAATGATGGGCTTTAACTTTGTAATACTCAAAGACTATAATATTAAGTTAAAACTGAGGGTTGTCTTCCATTTTGCACACAGTACAGAAACTTTAGCAAAGGTTTGAGCTGTCGCTTGATAAAGCAACCAAATTAAAAATATAATATAATATAAAATGCTTAAATTTCTTTTTATTTCTTTTTTGGACACAAACCAAACTTTTTGTAATTTTTATTATTTACTCAACACTCATACCAGGGTTGAATGGTGTTTCTCTTGCCTTTATCAGCTGTTGTGAAAGCCGATATCAACAGATGAACAACTGGCAGCTGATCATTTTGGCACTATTTAACTTAAAACTAAAAGGATTTTAAAAGTGGTTGGTGGTCTCCTGACACTCTTCTGCTCGAGTGGTTAATAAGAAATAAGTTGCGGTGGCTCTGCAGCTACAGGTTCATTCACTTGCCGAGCCTTCAAAACCTGCGTGAATCAGTGGTTCCACCCGCGAAGTCGGACAGATTTTATTCCTCTGAGGAAGCTTGTCTGTCCTCGAATGAATTTGGGACTGGTGCTGAAGTGATGGATTAGACCTCTGTGCCAGCATTACCTCAGCTCCCTTCTTTACACACACACACACACACACAGCTTTAAAGCTGTATAAAAGGCTGAGTACAGACTGCGTTGTCTTTTGTTTTTAATCTTTGCAGGGATGTGCATTACACTGACTGTGCCTGTGTCTCTTGTGAATACTGACATCATTAAAATTTTAAGGATCACGCTAAATTGAAAGAATAGCAGCAGCATCAATGTATTTGTCGTGACTGTTCAAGCTTTTCTCATCCTTTTTGGATGAAGTGAAGTTATTATAATTAGCTATTAGGCTCTATTTGTTTTGGTTTTGTTTTTGAGATGAAATCACAAGTAAGATGTATTGAGTCTTATGATAGCTCATCTTAGAGCCGACAACTCTGTTAAGAGCTCTAAAAATGTTTTTCTTGCTCTTCAAATCATCGGTATAGAACCTTTTGGCTCTGGAAATTTCAAGCCATTTTAATGAAGTGTGTGTGTGTGTGTGTGTGTTAGCAGATTAACATATATTTCATTTTTCTTCCTTTAACAGAAAGAGATTCAGGCCATGAGCCAGTGCCACCACCCCAACATTGTGTCTTATTACACCTCCTTTGTGGTAAAGGATGAGCTGTGGCTGGTTATGAAGCTGCTCAGTGGCGGTAAGTGATGCTCCCCCCCCTTATTTATAATCTGTCAACACCTATCAATTTAAATATTTTGATTCCCCTCGGGCAATTATATGTAATCTTGTTCTAGAAAGAAATTACTGTCTGAGAGGAAGATGCAAAGGATCCATTTGTTTGTCCTGCCCACTTAAGTTATGTTATCGGGGTCCACAATTCTTTGGCAAGAGTGTGAGTGTTAGGAAAGCTGGGCTTCTTGCTGTCGGTGATGTTAACTGTGATTGTGGGGAATGTGACAACACTGATCCTCATTGTGTCCCCTGTGAGCTGCAGTTCTTTCCGGGCTTTAATTCAGTACAGTGCTGGAGCTAATGACAGGGCAGAGGTAATAACAACCCACAGGCTGGCGTCATGGCATCCATGTGGCAGTGCTGCAATTAACTAGTGAGAGGAGCGTGAAGAGGAGGCCACCATGGAAGAAGAAAACCTCAGAATACAACTGTTACATCTGGAACTGATTATATTGTTCAGGTTTAATTTCATCAACAACATGTATTTGGGCTTTTCCATCAGGGCTGTGAGGTAGTCGAGATTTTACCTTGGACCTTGCAGAGACAGAAAAGGCATCCAGAGAAATGTGTTTTCTGCCAAACTTTTGTCATCTATGAGAGTAATGAGAGTGATGGTGATTTGTTTACAGTGATGCAGAGACCACTCATCTGCCTCTTCAACCTGCTTTCCATCTCAAACACTTAGCTGTTCAAGCACAAATGTACACAAACACACTAACATACTAAACATTTACACTCCCTTGGTACTCCAGTCCCCCTGTGTAAACAGCGTCCCACTGTAACGGATAGTGCCCAGGTGGCGTGCTTGGCGCACTCAGATACTCGAGTCAGGAGTCCCTTGGCAGCCGTCTTGCAGCTGTGCCCAGAGCACTGTGCCCGCCAAGCGACGCTTAAGCAAACGGCCAGCTTCACAGCAGGAGCAGACACCACTCAAGATGGGCTCTCTCGTTCCCCTTATCCCAGTTTAACAGAAGGCCTTGATGTTGGGTTTTATTGTGCAGAGTAATTAAATGATGGCCATGGCGACGTCTGCCATGGAGACGGACCTGAAATGAGGTCGAGTTTATAGACCATCACTCCACAGGCAGAGCATACCAGCCCAGAGGAAGGCAAGCTTCTGTCTGCAGCTGCTGTGGCTTGATGGAGCGTAAGAAACCCTCCACCCTACAGCTCCACCCTGATTTCTTTCTTATGCGTCTGGAAGACTGATGACAGCTCAACAATCGGTCAGATAAACACTGGACATGTTTTGGATATTTTTTTAAAGACATTTTAAACAGTTTTTGGCTAAAAAGTCAAGTTCGTCAGGTGTCATTGCTAGTAGAGAAAAATGTTGTACTACATACTGCAGCACCTATTCACACATTCAGACATAATTTATGTTTTCTGAAACTATAACATTAAGAATAAGATGATTTCTGACTATTGCTTATGTTGACTAACACAAAAGGAACTCTAAACTGAGGGTACTTTTAGCTATGGAATAACTTGGTTACTTTAACTATCTTACAGTTAGAATTATAATGGTGTGAGACTGATAATACAGACAAATGTAATCAGCCTCTCAAGTGAGTCTCTTATCCTGCTGACAAACTCCACGGTCCCCTTCTTGGACTGCAGGTGGTGATTATAGTTTTTGTTCTCTGCAGCGTCAGGCAGCAGAGCCCATGAACCAGTTCTCCACCTGTGCAGTTTCTGATTAGTGTTGCCTGGCTGTCCGTACTAGTGCCCGACCACATTAACAGACACTAAAGTTTGTCTGACTACAGGAGAGGATGCTGTCTGAACAAGCAGCTGAATAATATTGAGGACCTCTTTGATAGGAGCTTGGCCAATAAGGCAATAACTTAAACCAGAAAGAGCTGGGCCTAGCTGGTTAGCTTAACTTTATTCATGTGTGTCTCTTAGGTAGGTGAAAATGAAAATGCAGAACATCTGGGACTGACTGCCTTTGGAAAATCTGTGTATGGGAAAAGGGTACTGCAAACTATAAGAGACCTGTTGAAGTGGACACTAATCTCAGTAAGTCGTCGAGATCATAGACGGTGATTTGGAGAATGTAAAAGCCAACGAGCACAGAAGCAGAAAAAATTAGATCACTAAAAGTAGTTTGTAAATTGAAGTCAGTTCTTAGAAACCTTTAGAACCTTTTGAATGCCAAGTGTCT
This sequence comes from Pundamilia nyererei, assembly GCF_000239375.1. Classification (NCBI taxonomy): domain Eukaryota; kingdom Metazoa; phylum Chordata; class Actinopteri; order Cichliformes; family Cichlidae; genus Pundamilia; species Pundamilia nyererei. The sequence continues at coordinate 5,953,965 of NW_005187408.1, forward strand.
GACTTGGCATGTTCAAGTGCCATTTAGGGGTTTTCTACTCCTAACTGGCAAAACGCCTGAGGACTAGCATGTGCTACTGGGATAAGAGTGGCACGCTGTTAGCCACCTTTTGATAAGTAGTAAGTTGGTGATGATGCTTCTTTAGTATATGTGCCACAGTGTTGTAGATTTAATGTTCCCTTTAATGTATTTGAGGTCTAACCCTAACACGGGACGGATCTCTTATCTGACTCTCCCATTCAAGGCTTAACTTGCAGAGTTGAGTTTCAAAGTAGGTGCGCTGCAGGCATAGTTTTTCAGGAAATTCCTGTTCTGAATGTGACATGTGAAGGACTGTTTCATTACAGCGTCGCTTAAGCTGTCACTGACTCAACTCCCAACGAAGATACATCTTCGGAAACCCACAGGGATTGAGTGAGTCGTGCCAAAGCAAGAAAAGGAATGCGTTTCCAGATCAATCGGCAACTTTTCCCGGCCAACTGTACCTGCGCTGCTGCTGAGCTCAATGCACTGCCACCCAAAGTAGAGCCCGGCTGACAGCAGATATGATTGAATTTAGCACATGAAAAAGCTCTGCCGAGTTCGGAGCCGGTGGATTTCTCAGATCGTAGTGTGGTCCTCAGCTACTGCTAAAAGCTGATGGGGAGCTTTTCGAGGCGTCTCCAGGTTCACGTAGAGAAGACTATGAAATCCAACCCTCCTAAAATTTTGCATCTTATTAAAAGTTTCTGACAGGCTTCTTTCAGTCTGAACCAGTAACCATATTTTTACACCACCCTTGCCTTGCTGCAACCCCTCCCATATGCTGTCGTCACTTTCTTCCTCCAACTTTACTTGGCATTCCTCATTGGCCTTTAGCACAGTTGGCAACAGCTCTCACTTCCCCATACCCCTCCTCCCCCTTTTTTTACTCTCTCATCCTCTCTAGATCTCAAAGTTCCTGCTCTGATCATAAGAATAGTCTGCAAAGGTGACGTTCATAGATAAAGCAGAGAAATGGAAAAGTGCTGCCGCTTAGTCACTAAAAATGTGCATGAATGTAATTGAAATAATTATTTTTACAGTGTTTATATTCTCCACAGTGCACTCCACTGTGAAGGCTTAATTTATTCCATGTGATTTGTAAGAACTCGTCCTCTGGATTTCTAACCCATCAGGTGTCTTTCCCATGCAGAATAAACCTTTGGACTGTTAACCTGTCAGTCATTGTCAGTTTGCTAAAACAACCTAATGAGGCATGAAGAGTTCAATCAGATGAATCTGAAAGAGGCTGACAAGGCTGGCATTTAGTAATCCTCCAAAGCCTGCATCATGCTGTGTGTGTTTGCACTTGCGGGACCTTTTCCTCGGGCCACTTTAGTTTAAAAGAGACTTGTCAGCAGCCTTGCCAGGCAGTGGGATTCTTGCACAATTCATGAGATCACAATCACAAGAGAATCAATCTCTCCAGATTTCAAGCTATTCACTTGTAGCCAAGCAGTCAGTTACTCACCAAGCAGTGTTCCATGAGAAACTACTGGCCAACACCTGAAACATGCAGCTCTGAGCATGTTATAAGTGAGATATAATAGCTGGTTTGTCCAGTCGCTTGGCAAGCAGTTCTGTGAACGTGCTTTCCTGCAAGAATCTTTTTTTAGGTGCAAGTTTTCTTTACAAAAACAGCAACAGTTGCCTAAAGAGATGCGATCAGCGCGGACAGTCGCACAGACGGTGCTCGAGGCCCTTGCGACCGATCAGTTTAAAGTTAGCCCACTGTATGGAGTGATAGAGAACTCGTACAATCATCCAACCACCTGTCAAGTATTGTTTTGAATGTATGTGGTGGTTTTTCTTTCCTCTGTAAAAAACCATCAGGTACCATAGGAGATTATTGATATTTGACATCTTTAACAAATAAATTAGATCAGCTGAAGTAAATGGACCGCTACTTATAAATTGCTTTTCTACTGTAACTGCACTCAAAGTGCTTTTTTACTACAGCCCAATCAAATACACTCATCCTCATACAAGTGCTGTTTTAAATACTTAAGTGCTTTGTCTAACATTTGCACACACATTCGCACAGGGGGTAACCAGCTTGCCCAGGAATACTTCAACAAGCAGACTGGGGAATTGATCCTTTGGATTGGTAGACCCTCCCACTCTACCTACTGAGCCTCAACAGCCCTGTTAGTGGACTTTAGAGGTTCTGGTCGGTGTGTGTTCTGAAATAAAGACTTTTAGTAATGATCTTTTAATCTACCTCTTGGCAAGAAAGTGAAATACTACATTGCCTTATAATAAAGTGATGCTTTTATTTAATAGTATAAAGATCAAGTGGAGTCATGACTTTTCAAATTCTCTTGCGTAAAAAGCCTGTAAGGTCTGCCACATTAGCTTCATAATCATCCTATTATTCATCTGCTAGCTCATTTGGACTACATAACCCCTGATTTGGATTTGGCTCTGTTCACCTAGCCTCCTTTTCCGCAAAGCTTCCCTCATTGTCAGCTGTCACCTCTTTCCTTCTCTCCTCCATCGAGCCATTTCACATATGGAGATGGAAAACAGACTGAGCAGAAGCTCTGCGAGAGGAAGGAAACTATCTACGAAGGAGGGGAGAAAAAATCAAACCGGCTGCCTTTTCTCAATGAGCTTCAAAGAGCCGTCACATCAGAGAAGCTGCACTCTTCTTTTACGCTCCCAGTTCACTCCTTCACATGCTCACGTACACACCTATTATTTCACACTCAAACACACATCTAGGATGCATTTCCTGCCGATCCTCATGTGTTTTTTTTCCTTGAATTTTCGTTGTTTCATTCCCTCAGCGCTGAATCACATTTTCTGCTTTGCACCGTCACTGCGCGATAAACCCGTTGAACTCATCGCCTCTCCCTCGCTCCCCTCTTCCTCTGCCTTTCTGTCTCGCTGTGTGTACGACTCTGTAATAACACTGTCTAGTCTCAGGTGGCCCATCATCCTCGGCTCCTCTGGGGTAATGCAGCGAGTGCTCGACTAAGTGCCGCAGGCGAAGACATCCTGAAATGATTGAGCAAATAAATATCTTTGCACCTCTAGTCTGGCATTGTTTGTTAAAACACAATTAATTTAACCTGGAATTGTCATGAGCCGCCGCCAGACCTTAAAGGGACCTTTTTCCAGCTTCTGTTTTAGAGTTGCAGGGACAGATGCACAGTGTGGCTGTGTGACGTTTGTGTCTCGCTGCAGCACAATAAAGGTTGTCAGGCAAGTGGCTTTCTTTTCGCTTCTCTGCTTTGTTACCACTCACCAGTGTCGCCCAATTTTCTGTCACACAGAATGCAAATAACTCGACCTCTTTTCAGAGAGGTATTTGCTTTTTTTGTGTGTTTTTTCTTTTTTTATTTTGTGGAAAGCTGCACAAAGGAGCTTGTATACTGACAGCAGTCAGTTATAGCACTCTTTCATGTAACAGGAGCAAAGCAGTTGGAGACACAGTGACCTGTCTTTTTTGCTCTAATCAGGGCAGGTCAGTTAACACAGCTACTCTGGTTCTCCATTCACTGAAGACAAAAACAACTGTTTGACTCGTACCCTCAAATGATGACATATTCCCCCCCCCCCCCCCCCCCGTGTGGATTTTGATCCATTTCCAACGCATTCACGTCAGGTTGTGCTTAGTTTTGTCCCCTTTCATATAAGATCAATAATCAAGACTCAAATCACTGAGCTGTGCTGAAATTGATCTTGAAATGTTCCGTAATTACTTAATATTCTCTGCATATTTTCTGCACATGCTGTACATATGGTGTTTACTTATTGTGATTTGCTGGCCTTTTTTCCAGCACCAATGTGGGGCCGTATTTAGTTGTACTGTTGTACAAAGTATGACTGTGCTATGGCAATAAATAGTTAAAGTTATAATGTGATACTTTACACTTTCATCAGAAATTCAAGCGTAGCTGCTGTTTTCTTATTTGATCTTAAAAATCCTAGCACAGTAGGGATTCTTCTAAAGGTTGGGCTTACCCTTTTGTTATTAATGTTCTGGCTTGTTCCAGTCTCCCTCCATTTCCCCATCTATTGTTTGTTTTGCCATTGCCAAATTAAAAGGTCATGGAGCTGTTTATGGTTAAAGTGCTCTATCTTAACAAAGCTGAATGATTTGTTTTTTCCTTTAATTAAATCAGTTTTACTGGAGCCGGGAGAAAGATCCTTGTGTACCCCAAAATCTAATTTGTCCAAACAATGTAAGATTATACTTTGAGTTATCTTGACTGAATGTCTGCCAATCCATGAGGAAGTATGTGTTTTCATAAAAAGGATTTGGTTTGGAGTAGACTTAACAAATGGTACACGCTGGCCTGCGGTGACTCTGGATCATCATTTACAACGAGAAACGATTTTTCTGACCAGTCTGAACATTGTTGAAAACTGATTGTTAGCAGTAAAGTAAAATGAAGAGTTGCAATGTTTTTGCTTTCCAGGCTCAGTGCTGGATGTGATCAAGCATATCATCTCACGAGGGGAGCACAAGACCGGCGTCCTGGATGAGGCCAGCATAGCCACAGTGTTGAGAGATGTTCTTGAGGGCCTGGAGTACCTACACAAGAACGGACAGATCCACAGGTAACCAGGCCTGTTGTGCTTGAGGGTTTATTGAGCAGAAACGCAGCCCCTGATATTCTCTCCTCTGTCGCTCTAATAAGTGTCATGCTAATAATATGCTACCCTAGGACATTATGTTTTTATGCTGGGCAGTTTGTATTTGTATTGAAGCATATGTGTGAATATGTGTGTAACTGCAACATTAAATCACATCATGCTGTCTGCATAGAAGAGATTCCTGTATAAATTTATGGTAGGCCACCAAAACTTGATGTTTTTGACATGCAGATTTAATTATTAGTCCTTAATATTAATGAATACATAAATCAAGCTCAGACATCTTTCCTTAAAAGCCATGGTAATGGCTGCTCTTACTGGGCTCATTAAAGGTTTTTATAATGGACTATATCAATCACACATGTGTAGTAGAGCTGTTCTGGTTTAAGTTTCTTAAAGAAACAGAAAAACAAACATAATAAAAAAACAGGCCTAAACTTTGACTTAAAGTATATTAATAAAATTTTAAACAGCCATAGCTGAATTGGTGTGTGAGATGATTAAGGGGGTTAAAAATATTAATTAAAAAAAATTAAGGTTGTGCAAATCTGGTAATTGAACTCAATGAAGCCATTTCTCATAATATAACAATATTGCTAGAGCCTGCTATCCTCGTGCTTTGTTTTTGTTTTTTAAACCACAAGTGGCACAAGTTTATGCCCCTTCTCCATCATCATGGATTTCCAAGCTAATGGGCTGTTCAGAGTCTTTGTACACTGCACTGTCCGAGGTAGCTAGGAAGAGAAAACTTAAACTTGCAAATGCTAGTTCTGTTTCCATAAACACACAGATGGTAACTGATCTCAGAGCATGCTAGTCTTCCCATCGATCTTCCATCAAAGACCAGAGGTTTATCCACAAGGGGCATGAATAAAGAACCAGAAAAAGCTGGTGACATCACAGCTTGCCCAGCTCCAGCCTTTGTAAATCGGACACTGCCATGAAAATGACACATGCTACAGATTCCAGTGGCTCATACTCAAATAGTTAAATTAATAGCCACCAACTGATATAAATACAGATATAAATATAAAAAATATATTTATATCTACATTGATTAAATAGTTTGTTAAAGGTTGCAGTCACCTGCTGGTTGAACCTTCTGTTTTGAGGGGCAGCCAATCAGGAGAAAGTTTTCTAAGTATGGCATATGAGTTGAAATGGTTTCTTTCCCACAGGATAAACAAATATGCTACAATAAGGTCCAGTGCTTTAAGATAAAGAATCATTTTGAACTTGCTTGATTTTGTTTTAAGAAAATGATATGTTAGTGGTTTGTATCAGATTAGTCATCAGATGAGGCATTTGACTGCGCACTAGTAATGGACACATTCACTTCTGAAGGTCAGGGTCATTGTTATGTATATTGTGACGTGGCAATACTTCACCAGTGGGATGCAACAAATGGGGGAAAAAGCAGCAATGATTGCTTTGTGGCTTAACTTAAGAATGATTGTGAATGAAAATCAGTCTGTTCAATTTAGATGTATCATCTTAGTTTAAAAACTGTGAAGGCGTAATCACTGTGTTTTTAATAGGTGCTGAAAAGCATCTGAAAGCAGACTCACAGCTTTCACAGGCTAATGATGATAAAGAGTTTCTCTATGAATATGCAAGTTAAATGTGTCAATGACAGATTTGCATGCCACAGGAAATACCAAAAGCTCCCCTTTAAGCCAGTTCAAGACCTAGCTAAGTCCCTGCACTCAGGCTGTTATAATGAACTCTAAGCCACCATAATATTTCCTACGTATGTAATATTCATTGCTCACTTATTCACACTCCTCTGTTCTCCCACCGGCATTCGCTTAGCCTTGGTCAGGCTACGTGCGTAAATAATGCATAGCTTTTTGCCATGGATAAGTGCTCAGCAGTAATCAGAGTAGAATGCCAATGAGAAACGGAGAGAGGCTTGTTCGACCATGAGCTCGGATGAGGAATGTATTGTCAACAGCTGTGTAGCTGAACTAATAGACAATGATATCATCAGCTCATTAAGCTGCTAATTAGAAAAATACTCTGTCATATAGAAACTACAGATGGAGGTAAAAGGACTTACAATAAACACTGTTTAAATTACTGTGTTAATTAAAAGAAAACTCCACCGCAGCGGTGCCTCTGCTGCAGGATGCAAGTGTCAACTTTCAGCATAATCTGACAGGGATATCAGTCAGTGCCAGAGAGGGGAAAATGTTTTTGCCTTTTTTACTGCTGTCTGTTGGAAGGAGACAATATAGAATTGCGACTAGATCGTTAATCCTCCACGTCACTCCAGCCCTGGACTGCAAGGTGTGATTTGTGAGAATGAAAATGTAACGTAACTCCAGCGTTGAAAGTTCTTGACGTGAAGAGAGTAAAGGGTCCGCTGACGAGTTGACGAGCGCTTGCTGATGTAAATATCCACATACGGCCCTGTTTTCACCCCGTGTAAGCTGGATCATATGAGTCGGAGCCTCGGGGCAGGGGTGAGGAAAGAGTCAAGGGGCTGAGGCTTTATGAGACAGGAGGGGAAAACAGAAAGTGTCACATGATACGTTCCATGCAGGCCAGGACTGCAGGAAAGCAATTAGAGTCTTACGACCTGAGCTGTGGGCTGAAGCGGAGACATTTATCACAAGACGGTGAATTGCTTCACCTTCTCATTCACAGCAGTCTGAAAAGTCCCTGATTCAAAGGTGACACTTGTCCTCTAATTTTAACAGCATTCAGTCACCAAACACATAAGAGAAGAATAAAACTTGTGCTTGACTTTTTCCCAAGTTGATTTGTTGGAGTTCAGTAGCTAAAGCCTCCTGGGCAGCAGCGATCTTACTGTCGTGGTGAGCTCTTGGTGTTACGCATCTCTTAAACTTCACTAATGAGGTACATGAGAGGGCTTTGCCGAGCAAATGACTCACTGCGTGGTTTGGGTATGATCAAGTCATGGTGGTCTCTGGTTTGATTTCAAATACAATGTGAAATTCAGGGATATGGAAACGGCAATTAAAGTGGATGCAGAAGAAAAATCATTTTGTTGGGATGATGGTATTCTGGAAAGAGGGGAGGATGGAAAAATCTGCAGAAGACCCACAAGGCACCTAATAAACCTTCTTTTTACTGCCCTGTTAGGGCCACTGTGTGCCTGGCACCGGGATGTAATGTCATAGGAGGTGACCTGGTGGAGATGCAAGGTGCACAGTCTGCCAGATGAGAATGATAAATCTTCTTGACAGTTTCATACCATGGCTGTTCCCACCTGACTATTGCCCGGCTATAATTTCAGCAGGTCATAAATGTGAAAACACCACATGTATCTTGTTCACCATTTAGTATCTTTTGCTCAGATAACACCTTTTAAATTCTGGAAACATTTTAGAATTTGGTTACACTGGATATAAGGGGGCGAAACACTCTACTGAACATATGTCTCGATAACTCTAAGAGTTCTTTTTTTTTTCTCTTTAAATGTACTCCCCCCACCCCATATCTGCTCCAGTATTTCTTTGAACTTGCATGGTGCATTGTGTCACCAGCTCCTCTCTCCTCCTCCTCCTCCTTTTCCTTTCCTGTGAATCTTAATGACTGGCCACACTCTGCAGCCCTTTTTCTCAGAGCATCACAATCTACTGCAGTGAACCACAGCCTACACAGTTCCTGAATGAATGCAGGAGGTTCAATTAGATCGTCTTCATCACGCTTTGTGAATGATGGAGAGCTTCACGTGTTTTTCTTTCACAGCAGAGCGTGTTATAAGTGAAAATCCTCATACAAAATTATTTTCGAGGGATTATTTGTTTTCGGTCAATTTCAACACGCTGAACAGGAGCATGTCACGACTGCAGTGGTGATGATGATGTCATATATGGAAATGTAGATGCTGAAGTCACTCTGAGGACATGAGAGAATCATTGCTAACATTACGGTTTCTTTATAAAAGAAGCATTAAAGTTAGGACTGATGTACCTTGAAAAGAAGCTGTTTTGAGAAACAAAGAGTATTTGTCCATTGGTATCAATACATCAACAGTGGTTTTTTTTGTTTCATTTTTTTCCCCTGTTTGAAATACCTAAGCAGCTGTATAATATTACAGTCACACAAGGAAAAACGGTGGTTAGTGGTTGGAGAGCTAAATTATTGCAATCATGTGTAATAAACGTGCAGTCTCCTTGCCTTTTGAAATAGTTGCTTTGAAGACAGGGACCAGGTCTACGATCAGTAACGGTCAGTTGTTGTCTTCAAAGTGACTTTGGTGCATCAATACTGCGATAAACTGGCACTAACACTGACTCAATCTGCTCTTAATTTGCAGTTGAATGTGTTGAAATTGGGAAATTACATGCAATCTGTTTGTGATTAACTATGATAAATTGCAAATTTGTTGTTGTCTGCATGCAGAGAAATCCACATTAACTCCTTAGATTCAACCAGAACCTCACAGATTTAAGACAAATTCAAAAATACTGCAAAATGACATTGCATGGCAAGGCATGGTTGCCCTTGTTTTTATGTAATAACTGGTTGCCACCTGGTTTTATTGAGTCGAGTCCCCTGTTGTAAAGAGACACAATGCAGACGAGTCTGATTCACTGGGACATAATGACTCAGATTGCAACTTCTTGCGGCCCTCAAGTACTTCTTTAAAATTTTCCAATCCTCCAATTTTGAATCCTGATAACTTTTTTCCCTTGTTGCCTCCAGCAGGTTGAAATTTTAATGTCCAGTGAAATATCAAAACAGTTAGGCGACGTTAATGGCTACATATAATTTAATGTCATGTGGAAAGAACCATTAAAAAAAAAAAAAAACTGCTTAAAAACCCACCTTATTTTAATATAAGGAAGTACAAGTAAAAATGTAATCTAATTCAAATATAATTTTTGAACTAAACACCTCTGTTTTGCTTCTTAGGTCAGTCCTGTCTGCTTTAGCTGTAGTCTGTTTTTTAACTCAGATTAGCAAATGTAGCATGCCAATGCAACAGTCAGCATTGCTAGCACCAACATATTTGACTTGTAGCTGTGAACATGTTAGCTTACCAGTGTTTGTATTTTGCTCAGAAGACTATTGTGCCCAAACTGCTGGCTGTACACTCTTAGGCTTAGACTTTAATACTAAAAAGAACCTACTAAGCTGGCTAGAATAAATGCTGAATCACAAGCATGAAAAGACACAACTGGACCTTCAGAGAAAGACGGTGACTGTGCAAATGAGGAGAGGTAATCTGAGGATACCTCCAAACCTTCCTTTTAGCTTAGTTGGTCCACTCAGCACCACCTTTCCAGTCCTGTTTTAAATAGGAACATCTAACTATCAGACGTAAAATATTCCTATCCTAATTTCTGAAGTAAAAATGGTCGTCTAAGAAAAAGTAACAAGTGCGGGGAACTATGAGATACTGTGACCTGATGTCACCGAGCTGTTATGTCAGGGCGGCGAAGTGACAGCGGGACAAGCTGGAGAACCACGAGCTCAGACACTTGTATGACAGAAGACATTTCTAACAGTCTGTCTCAAAGCCAGTAGCAAACGCTGTCATGTTCACTTCTCATCCACCCTTTCTGTTCCTCTGCATCTGCGTCCCTACAGTGACTGTTACATAATTGGGCTCCCCTAGATATAAATTCACATTAAAGTATTGAGCACAATCAGCTCTTTCTGCCTCAGCTGTAGCTTAGAGAAGACATTGGTGCAACCAGCATGCTTAGTATCCCAGCCTGCTTCTCGAGAGCTGTTTAATCCAAAAAGTCATTTAGCCCTGAAGTAGGGATCCCCATCGTTAACATTCCTAATGTCCTAATATTGTCACGTTCGCTGCCTTCCTTCCCTCTGGTACTCAGCATTTACCCACTCCCTGTCACTACAACATCTTTTGGCTGTGTGGTGTTTTCAGTGAAGCACTCTTACTGAAAGTGGCCTCTACACTCAAGTATTCATCAGCATTTGAACCAAAAATCTAAAGCGTGGCCTACAAACTCTTGGCTCCCTTATGCACGCTTTCTTGGGTAAAACTGTGCACCGAGCTTGTAGCTGCAGGAGAAAAGGCCTGAAGCCAAACTGCCTTCTCTAGTTCCTTGAGTAGTTTTTGATAAACTGGAACCTCTGGACAAATCGGAAAATCTAAAGGTGTAAACGTGCTTCAGCACTCGTCTTGTCTGACTATCTTTCATCAAGAATCACAAGAATCTGTGCAAACACCACATTTCTCTCTGCAGCGTTTTCCCCTCCACATATTTGGTATTTGGCTTGTTCTTTTACAGTCTTTCTGGATTGAATTATATTCCTAATTAAGTGGTGAAGAGAGCCTTTGTTTCTTGGAAGCTGTGTCATTCTCATCTCAAACACTGTGCTCTGAAGCCTATTCTATTTTTACATTCATTCAGATGCATTTTAGTTTGCAGGCTGGATCCTACAGCATTCGATTTCCAGGCTTTTTACTGCACTGCCTCCATCTGGTAGCAACATAAACTGCTCCGTGACTCCGATTCTGTCTCCTTTGAATCGTTTGTCTGCTTGCCGATGCAATTTAAAGTGCAGTCTTGGGGTGATTTCTGGAAAGCAAATCTTTCGGGTGTAGTAATCTGTACTTGGCATTCTGTGAGCTTTTAGTGTTACAGTGTTAAAATGTACATTGATTTCCTGAGAGGCTGGACAGCACAGAGCACTAGCTGTGGTCCTCAGTGACACTGCTGCTATCCTTTATTTATTTTTATTTATTTATTTTATATCCTCGCCTTTCGCTTGACCCTTCGTCATTATCTCTGTTGCTATGACAACTCTGTGTCTGGCTGGTGAGGTGGCAGTATTCGTTCAGTGTGGCAGACAGGCAGCCGTCCCTGCTGAATCCTCTTATCGCCACCAGGGGAGGCTGAGCAGGGATGAACAAATTAACCTCAGACTGTGTCTGTAATGAAGTCTCTCTCAACAAAAGAAATGGTGCTAAAATTATAAGAGCTAGTTGCTTGATGATGCCGCCTACAAATTGTAAGTGCTTTTGAACTGAAAGAATTCCTCAATACTCAAATTATTCAGACTTTAAATGTCTTTGCAGTTTTGATGTGACGGCTGTGTGGGAAATGTTCGTTTCATATACAAATTCTTGTCTTGTCTTCGCAGAGATCTTAAGGCTGGAAACATTCTCCTCGGGGATGATGGTTCAGTGCAGATTGCAGGTATTTACCCAGAAGGCAACAGCGCCTTTCCTCTGCTGTCATTAGTGATTGGAGTTAATGTGCCGCAGCCTCATTTATTGCTCCCCCGTTCGACATCTGAATGTTTCTCGGTGTATTTATGCACATGAGCTGCAGTCTGTGGAGGGAAACACGCTCTCTCGACAATAACATTATTGACTCGCTGCTTTGGGCTATTTGTCTGTTTGTCTCACTTTCTTTTCATTCAGACTTTGGCGTCAGTGCCTTTCTAGCCACGGGAGGTGACATCACTCGAAATAAAGTGCGCAAGACTTTCGTGGGAACGCCATGCTGGATGGCCCCAGAGGTCATGGAGCAGGTCAGTCCTCGTCTAGGAAGGAAGTAGCCGAGTTTCTTGGAGGCACAAACGGCCAATTGCAAAGCAGATATTTTTGTTTTGACCTAATTTTAGACCGTTTTAGAAATCTGCCATTCTGCTGCACCATCACCAGTAAGGCAGGAGGAATTAAACTAGCAGATTGTTTAATAATAATAATAATAATAATAATAATAATAGTCTTATCTTGCATTTTTTTTTCTCTACTGCAGTGCAGAACTAGCTGGAGCTAGTGAGGAGTCTGATGTATCTTTTGACTTGAATGAGGTGATGCGGTACAAAGTTGTAAATCACTGTGTCTTTCTTGAACAGGTGAGGGGTTATGATTTCAAAGCAGATATTTGGAGTTTTGGGATCACGGCCATTGAGCTCGCTTCAGGAGCTGCACCTTATCACAAATACCCACCGATGAAGGTACAGTTTAATATGCCTAACAAGCTAGATTATTACTATTTTACCGTAACGATGAATAGACATGAGTCAAAGTCTTTCTCGTGTCTTTTAGGTCTTAATGCTGACACTGCAGAATGACCCTCCAAGTCTGGAGACCGGCATCACAGATAAGGAGATGGTGAAGAAATACGGCAAATCCTTCAGGAAGATGATCTCACTGTGTCTACAGAAAGACCCTGAGAAAAGGTGCTTTTATTATAATTTACTTGTATACATTTCTTTTTTAATCAAATGCAATTTTTGCTCATCTGCGGTAATTACAAAATTGATTTACAGTCTGTCAGTTTACACTGAGTAGAGCGGATTTACATGTGAAACAAAGCAACCTGTTACTGGAGTCATACTGAGCAGACTTGTTGTTCCAGCGACATTGTTTCACTAGATAAAAAACCTAGTTGTACAACATTTACAAATTTATTATTGGCAGCCGCAAAGCCGAATCAGTCAGGTTAACAGAACTAATTCAGTGTCGCTGTTCTTTTTCAGGCCAACATCATCAGAGTTGTTGAAGCATAAATTCTTTCAGAAGGCAAAGGTAGGTGTTTGAGCTGCCTCCACAACTTAGACCGAATCTTTTGCACAGTGAGTCAGCAGCATCTCTGCTTCAGGCAGCTCTCGAGGCGGTTGATGAGTAAAGGTCTGTGTCCGCTCTAGTGTTTGTGTGTGAATGGCCTCAGCTCAGACTGTGCTCTTCATGACTGGATGGATTGTTTGTTGCTCGCAAAGTTTTCAGTTGATAGAAGCAGGGGGTGTAATTGATGAGTCACAAGATGAAAATAAACCAATAACAGTTTGTGCACTTTGGGTACTTTTTCAACTTGTCAGTGTGTCTGACCCAAGCTGAGATCATTGCAGCCTTACTCTTATTATTGTTATGTTTCTAACAAAGGCAGGGATAAGCGGTCTAAGGCCAGTGTCTGGCTGCTCAGTACCCAAGCAGCTGGAACAACCAGAATGCTGGCTCAGCAAGTCACACAGCTCAAATACAACCTGGTTGGTTTTCTAGCTGTGATCCCTCTTCGCTGTAATTACTACAGTACTGTGAGTGGACAGAAGAGGGCAGACTTTGTCAGTCTTTTATAGCTGGTGTGCTGTTGAGCATGCAGGAGCTACTTTTAAACAGCCATTTATGAATTTCTTTTCTGTTCATCTTGTTAAATGTTATTTGTTGTTATCTTGCAAACAAGGATACTTAACAAACGTGCTGTAACTTCAGTAATCAGTAAGGCATCTTATTGATTGAGGCTTCGTATGAGATTTAAAAAGACTGACTTGACTCTCAGAGTGAGACTTGGCAGCAAAACGTTGCCCAGTAGAAGTCTTGAACTCATCAATGTAAAATTAGAGGCCCTTATTTTGATGACCTCAGTGGACTCGTGTGCCATGTTACACCACACTAGTAGGCGGTTGAATCTCCTTTTGCCACCAAAACTTACTCAGTTCTTTGCAGCGTAGATTCAATAAGACAAGAAGCAGTTTAAGAGGTGTACTTAATAAAGTGTGCATATATGATTCAAATCTAGGTCAAGCTGTCATGTTTAAAGTAAAGTAACTGCCCTTTCATGTGCAGTCTGTAACCATGTCAGAAAGATGGTGGCATATTTAGTGGCTGTTTTTGAAATTTCTTGGATCGGTTTGTCAACTTCTTGGTGAATTTGGTGGATACTTCCCAGCTTTGAATGCACAGTTGTCTTAGTGATACCTCTGGAGTACCTAATGAATTGACCAGTGAGAGTATACAGGGCCATTGGATCCAAGTGTTGCATGTTTTTAAGACGGGTGTGAAAGATTTTGAATTCAGTCCTAAATTTGACCAGAAGTCAGACCGACCAATGATAAGCTTCCGTTTGTCCTCGTCAAACATGTTTGAATAAATACAAATGTTGATGATTTTTGAGTATGTTTCTTTCTCTCCTGGCAGACACACGAGTATTTACACGAGAAGTTGCTTCAGAGGGCGCCGACAATAACGGAGAGGTCAAAAAGGGTAAGGCAGCAAAGCTTTAAACCCGCTTCTCTACTGCTATGAAGATCAGCTCAGATGTGTTACATGTGAATGCATCAGGTACGTCGAGTGCCAGGCTCCAGCGGTCGGCTGCATAAAACAGAGGACGGCGAATGGGAATGGAGCGACGACGAGCTCGATGAAGAGAGCGAAGAAGGCAAAGCAGCTGCTGCAGCCATACGGGTAAATGGAACTTCCTCCTTTTTTTCCCCCTCACATGCACATATTAACACTTTAGCTGTAGTCCACGTGTTGTGTTGTGTCCTTTGATCACTGTGCTCTGTTTAAATTGTCATTCTGTGCAGTAGCATGTTTGTCCATGTGTCTCACCTATATGTGTGTGTGTGTGTGTGTGTGTGTGTTCTGTCTGATGGCCAAGGAGCAGCAGGTGAAGCCTGTTAGTGCCCCCAGGCGACAAGTGCGCTTCTCCTACCCTCTCGAGCTGCCTGCACCCAGGGTTGTTCACTTGCCACCCTAATACAGATGGCATTCCCCTAACAAGGAAGGACTCTCACATGTTAGCTGGGTTAAGCCTGATGAGGGGAAAAAAAGCTGGATTATAAAGTTTATCTTTAGAGCTGTGATGAAACCGATTAGCAGGTCTCGTTTGAATAGAAAAACAAATCTGCACATAAATAAGCTGTTATCCTTGAGATAATGCTTGGTTTGTTTTTAGCTTTCTGTAACTTTACACCAGTAATTAGCAGACTGCAGGAAAACTTTACTGCTTTGTTTCTGAGCTAAAATCTGGACATGCTGTAGATCATATGTTTGTAGAATTTGACCCACAAGTCATTCTCATCAGAATCTATTAGTCAGGATTGCAGGTCTGTCTTTAAACAGGGAAAAAAGATATATATTTCACAGGGGAGGAAACCAACTGTAGCTCTCACAGAAGTGTTAGATTTTAATTGGATTCAGAATATCAGTAGCGCTTTGCTTTTGGAGAGCATTATTTAAATCAAAGGCGTGAGAGTTACTGTTCCTGGAAGCCATCTGTATTTTTAAATCTGTCTTTTTAAAGTAACTTTCTTTTGTAATTTCTACTGACCAAATCACATTTAATTAAAACAAGGCAGGTAACTTATTAGCCGTGAAAACGATCATTAAGTGCACTAATAACCATCAAGGGAATAAAACAGTGTCTACTCCTTTCTCGCTGCTTTGTAATTGGCTGCTTGATGGCAAACTGAACTTTCACTGGCTCTAAAGCTCTAAAGCTCGTTATATCTCCAGACTCCATGAATTGGCGGTCAGTTATTTAAACTCTGCATATTTTTAATACCAACCTGAAAAACTCCTCTCCACAGCGATGTAATTAAAGATTGTTTGTGCTGTGCAGAGTGGCTTTGTGTGAGTCCGAACACAGAGCAAATGTGATTTCTGGCATCAGTCCAGTCCTTATCATGTCCTCCCAGTGAAGTCGGTTTGTCTTCATTTGGTCTGCAAGGCTTTTGTTTATCGCCACATATTTTTTGGAGTTAAATATGAGGTTTTCCCCTTTATTATTCACAGGTATGCAGTTTGACTTTTAAAAACTTGTTTTTAAATTAACTTATTCTGCTTCTCTGCTTTGCAAATACTAAAGAATATAACTGAAATATGTTACCACTCGTTTATACCTCAGTCATGTTTCAGTTTAATTTCATGAGGTTTATAGTGATGATGTAATCTTTCTGGGAAATTAAGCTGAGAGGATTTCTGTGGATAACACAGGTACAAATTAATTTATTGCTGGGTGTAGCTGTAATACAAACCGAGATAGCAAAGTGTGGACAAACTTGCCCGAATCCAGACTTTAAATCACTCTGCTCCACTGAGTGGACTGAAAGTTTTTTGTTTGTCTGGTTCAGGCAAAACGGCAGTTTCTAGGTTTAATAAGGAGTGACGGGGAAAATCAAATCCACTCTTCAGTGTCAGACTTGAGGAGTCAATAGAAGCGAGACAGAATAAGTGTGTGAATGAGAAGGAGTCAGTGAAGCTGCAAGGAACAGAGAGAAAATACCTGGGATCAACAAGAGACGAGTGTCACGGGTGATTTGTGACAGACAGACAGCAAGAGTGAAAGGGAAGGTTTACAAGATTGGTAGTGAGACCTGCTATGATATGTGATTTGGAGGCAGTAGCACTGACAAAAAGACAGGGGGCAGAGCTGGGAGCAACCGGGATGGGCAGAATTAGAAATTAGTACATCAGAGGGATGGCTCAGGTTGAGATGAGAAGTTGAGAAGTTGGAGAGGCAAGGCTGAGATGGTTTGATATGTGCAGAGGAGGGATAGTGGATATGCTGGACACTGCATTGGTTTTCGAAAAGAGGAAGACGACATAAGATTACAGGATGTAGTGAAAGAGGACATGCAGAAGCTTGGTGTGACGGAGGAAGATGCTAGGGATAGGGTGAGATGGAGGCAGATGTGGCAACCCCTAATGGAAGTAGACGAAAGACGACAAGCGTCAAACTGAGGAAGGATACTGAGTGCAAGGAGTTAAAAATTCTGTGTGATAGGAGGGAGGTTGATGGGTTTCTGTCAGCTTACCTAGAAAACAGAAAAGGCTGTTTTCAGTATGTCTGAGATGGGATTAAAAGTCCTACAACTCATTCCCAAAACCTTGCCTGACTAAAATTTGAACCCACCCTCTCCTTCAGTGTAGTCACTGTTGCGGTTAGAAGTTCTGCTTACTGAAACCAGATAAATCAGCCCTTTTAGGATCAGCCACAATTAGCAAGTATTGTTAGCACTGGTTATTGCTTTTCCCAGTCTAATGATATCTTAAGAAAGTTATAATTAATTGTGTAGACACAAAGGAGGAAAGTAAACGAGTGAGCCTTTTTAATGAGTTTACTTCTTTTGCTTCCAGTGTGATTCTTTGCATCCATGTGTGCTTTTATTCTTTTTAATTAATTTAACTCCATCTTGATGAAGTTGTCATCCTGACTGTTGCTTTCTTTTGTCTATTTTTAACAGTCACCAAGAGTGAAGGAGGGATCACAGAATTCGGAGGTGAGGTTAACCATTTTACAGACTTTTTAAATGACCGTAACTCTGTTACCATTTGTGCCGGAGACACAATTCTAACGGTTTCAGAAAGAAGAGAAAGACAAGCTTTTTAAGGATATTCACTGTATCATGTTAGCTGTTACGTTCCCCTGAGGGGTCTAGGCAGGGAGGGGGAAGTAACAAAAGTGACCGGGTCAAAAAAAGGAGTCAAGGAGGCAAAAGGGTTAAATTAAAGAGTTTTATTAAAATAGCTCAACTAAAAGAGACTGACAAGCCGCTATCACCATTTAAGAAAACAAACGAAACTCAAATGTTCATCAATAAAGCACAAAGAAAGTCAAAAAGAGTGCAGCTCACTAGCTGAAAACCACAAGAAACACAGCTCACTAGCTGTAACCACACTAATGGCACTCTGGCCCAGAGCTCACCTTTCCCTGGGCTTAAATCTCCTTAAATACTGACGTGAGTCAGCTGTGTAAAAGGGAAAGGTGGCACCTCAGGCAGAAGAGGTAGTGTGACACGCCCACACAGGCACCTTCAGGAGGAGAGAGGCCCTGCTAGGGCCGTAACACCCCCTCCCATAAATACAAACCCATGGTTTGTCAAATTACGATAACCAAAACAACTAATCAAGTCCGTAACCGTCGCATCAACAAATTGCAGGCTTTCCACCTACCAAACCCCATAGCAACGGTTAGGCATTTCCTGCGGCAGCTGCCAATCCCATCTCAGTGGGTTCACAACATTGCCAGAGAGTGGCCCCAGACCCTCAAAACAGTGTCCCATGTGATAGCCAGGGCTTCAAACCATCACATGTAGAGAACCCAGCAGGCAGCTAGCAGGCTTTACTGAAACACAGACATGATTGTTAGCAAGGGGTGCAGGTCTGAGTGGTGGTTTTAAACATGAACTTTCTCCCTGCAAATCATTTTGAGGACCGGAGAAATGGTCAACCAGCGGCAGCTCAGGGTTAATTGACCTCTTACACTGACCACAGGAGCCCCTTACACAACTATGCCCCAAGTGTGGTCCTTTGCTGGGCCTGACAACCTTGTTAGTTTGAGAACCATGAGTGACTGCTTTCAAATCAGGCCTTCTTCCCTTTCGATACGCTTTCCGCTTAAGTTTCACACAACCAGCAACCACATGGCCAGGCTTGTGGCAGAAGAAACAGTTTTGCTTTGGAACTTGAAACACCACTTTTTCAGCCTCATTAGCTGGCTCCCTCCTAGCTCTCCAAGATGTATTGTAGTGAGAAGGGATGTCACATTCTACAGCATTTGTTTTATGAGTTGGGGTAAACTCATCGGCCAGTATGGCAGCCTGCTATAAAGTGGAAACCCTCTGTTCACTTAAATAAAGAGCAATACACTCAGGAACAGAGTTTTTAAAATCCTCCACAAGCATGAGCTCACGTAACGACCCCAAACTGTTAACCTGGCTTGCAGAGCACCACCTACCAAAAAGCTTTGCCTTCTCCCGAGAAAAGTCAAGGTAGGACTGACCCTGTGCCAACTCCAAACCTCAAAAGTTCTGCCTATAGGCCTCAGGCACAAGTTCATAGGCTTGGAGGACGGCACTTTTGATCTTTTCATAAACTAGGCTGTCCAGCCTAGACAGACCAGAGCAAGCTTCCTGAGCCTTACCTGTGAATTTACACAGCAACATCAACCCCCACACGTCTTCAGGCCACTGTAATGCAGTTGCTATGCTTTCAAACACACTGAAGAAGCTCTCAACACTGGATTCACAGAAAACGGGAACCAGGTGGATGTTATTGCTTACAAACGAGCTTCTAGACACCTGTGCACTGATGGCTTCATCAGCCATTTTGGGGGCCGGAGAAGGCTTAGCAAACACACCCTAATTAAGACACTACGACACCCGTCTGCCAACTCACTCAGCGACTACTGAACAATTAACAGAAAACTACACAACTTACTTTAACTGACCAACTTACCTCTTGCCACACACACACACACACACACACACACA